>NC_051183.1:123561044-123893044 GCF_013339695.2 Rhipicephalus sanguineus | reverse complement strand
ACGTTGACCGCTGTTGGGTGATGTGTGGTAGTTGTTCTCTGGCTGTGTCGCGTGCAACAAGAACAGTAGAAGAGTTTCTGAACTCCCGTCGCCTCGGCAGTGGGCCATTGGCCAGCAAAGGTACGTACTACATACGTTCTCTTATGCTTTCCTTTA
Source organism: Rhipicephalus sanguineus (assembly GCF_013339695.2). Classification (NCBI taxonomy): domain Eukaryota; kingdom Metazoa; phylum Arthropoda; class Arachnida; order Ixodida; family Ixodidae; genus Rhipicephalus; species Rhipicephalus sanguineus. The sequence continues at coordinate 123,892,888 of NC_051183.1, read as the reverse complement.
GTGAATAAGGCCGTTGTGTAATGCGTGAATGGAGGTTTTTGTTTCTTTTCGCAGTTGCGTGTTCCTAAATCCATAGTTCATACCTTGTCGTCTGGCGTGGACGTAGACCACTGTTGGGTGCTGTGTCGCGTACAGCAAGAACCCTGTACGCCCCGGCAGTGGGCCATTGGCCAGCAAAGGTACGTTCTCTTATGGTTTCCTTTAGTGAATAAGGCCGTTGTGTAATGCGTGAATAAAGGTTTTTGTTTATTTTCGCAGTCGCGTTTTCCCAAACGCACAGTTCTGTATCGCCGTGCATGCCTCGGTGATATCGACATCATTACTTCTGCTTCGTTTCCTTCATAGAGTTAATATACTGACTCTAGAGGAAAAGCTTGGCCGCGAGACCTATAACCACAAGAACGCTGACATCTTGGAACGTTGTCATTCTTGCCATCACATATCAATCCTAAAGAAGCATCTGCACAATTAAAAACTTGCGGATATTGTTTTGTGTTTATTTTGAATACTTCTACGAAAGAATACGACGGCTATTTATGCAATTTACTGCGCGCGGAAAGGAGCGTTTGCAGGCTGGTTAACTAGATGGCACCACCATATCAACAATCGCGAGTATGCGAGTGTGTGCTTGCGGCCGATTGCGCCGGTTTGCGCGTCGTGTTAAAGCCCTTGAAACTTCGTTCGCGACGTGTATCTCGTAGTTGTCATAGTGTCGCGTTGTCTGCGTTTTCTGTCGCCGCATACCACTCGACTTCATGTGACAGCCCTTTTTTCTTTCGAGCTGGAAACTTCAGTGCATCAGTGCAAACCAGGACGGACGGCAAAGAATAGATGAGACAAGCCCTGAAAGTTATGTACGAACTAGTCGCAACCGATTTTTTTTAATACTTTTTAACGGCGATAAAGCTTCGTGGGCTGTGTAACTTTAGTTTCGGTTGAAGCTTTCGGGAGCTGTCTCACATTCGCCGCTGCATGCTGCAATCGACATTTTTCTGCTTTACGGCTCTCTGCGCTGAAGTACGGCGGTACGGCAGCAATGAGCTGAAAAAGAACGTGGATACAGGTGTCTCGCCATTGCAAGTCGAATCAGCGCGCGACCACTGCCTACGGACTTTGATTCGAGCTGCGAATCTGTCGAGTGACCTTTGTGCCAGCAAACGGAGAAACTTTGGTAGGGAGTGCCTAGTAAAAACCATGCACAAACAGGTGGAAATATTAACTGTTATCAACCGGACCAGCTGCACAGACAACCGTACACTAACACAGGGCTTCACGCATCAAAACACGGCTGATGTTCTCTGAACAGCGCGTAGCTGGCTTAGGTTGGTAGATTAAAACTGATTACTACCGTCAAATATAGCGAGCGTCTCAAGGTCTGGCAACGCTCGTTTTGTTACATCATGGCGGAACCCATGTGGTTATAGGTTTCAATGCATGGGCCCTATGGGGAGCTTTTCCTCTAGAGTCAGTATATTAACTCTATGGTTTCCTTGATGTAATGGTTTGTAGCTGCCAGAGTAGCCATGATAAGCTTAGTTTAGCCTGTCCTTTTGTAGTACTGTGCATTTGTTAGCGTTGTTTTTCGTGGTATGTCGCAGCTGTAGTTCTGTTTTTATTTGTTTAGCTGTGTGCGCTTGCTTGTTGTCTCTTTCCCTAGCATGCCAAAGCTTAGTTGGAATAAGCGCCATGCTCAAATCAGCCAATGGCGGAACTGTGCACAAACACGCTATGATTTGTGGACTAACACATCATTTGTCGAGAGAAGAGGGAGCAATGTTTAGGTGACTGAGAGTTTATTGTACAATCCAGGGCTCGTGCTGCGCTATAATATTTGGCTTGTGTGTTCTCGGGAGCCTCGACTACCTATTGGCAGCGCTTTCTGACCATGCTCAAAAAGTGTTGCGGGGCCCCTGAAAATTAGAAAATGGGAAAAGTACAGTTTGCCTTCATAGAATGGGGAAATTTTCTTGCAGTTCATTGCAGTCAGTGATCCAGTTCCTTAATTCGCTCCTGAATACTGCTTGATCGCATGCTTATTCAAAGGCTGTTACCTAAACAACCTACACGGACCTCATCGAGGTTGTGTGCAAGCTAGTATTTGGAAATATATATATATATATATATATATATATATATATATATACCAAAACAACAAAGGGTTTCTAGGTCCGGTGAAATAATCACAGAAACAGCAAACAGACGCGCGTGCGAAGCAATTTTTTATTTACGTTTCGCTCGGGGTCCGAGCTTCATCAGAATGAAAAATGATGAATCAGTCCGAGCGAAACGTAAGTAAAAAATTGCTTCGCACGCGCGTCTGTTTGCTGTTTTTGTGTATATATATATATATATATATATATATATATATATATATATATATATATATATATATATATATATATATATATATATATATATATATATATATATATATATATATATATATATATATATATATATATATATATAGTCTCGCAGAGAAAACGAGCCCTAAAAGTAATCGTCTGTCCTATATATTGTAAGCACATTTATCGTACTTCATCGTTCTCACTTGTACATAACCATCATCATCGCCATTGGGTTGGTTGGTTGCTGTTCTGAGCCGAGGCAGACATCGCGGAATAAACGCTGCTGCTGGCCCTGCCTGGTGAAGTCTTCCTGCGTCTTTCAATATATATATAATACAGCGTTTGTAGCCGTATTTAGTGCATAACACACCTTTCCTTTCATGTTAGCAGTTTTAATAAAAGCAGCGCTTCATTGTTTGCACCTGATTGGGAACTAATGCGTCACACACAAGGCTTAGTCGTGTCCAGTATGAATGTTCTCAAGCTTGCAAGAAATGTTCTCCGTCACCATTTAATGATGATGACACCATACTTGATACCCTTGATGGAAGGCTGTTTGTAGCAGGTTTCAGCTTTGTACTTGACTCTTCACTGCAGTTAATGCCCTGACTCATTTTATCCTGGAGAAAAGACATATTACATTGGATAATAATTAACTTTCACCTCCTCCAGTTAATTACTTAGGGGTCATGTTTTTTTAAAGAATTTAATCTACTTTTCTTGAAGCAGTGCGCCTTCATATCACATTTTCGGGGGAAAGACCGACAGTCTCTGCGTATCTTAATACTTTTTCAATTTACGATAGTTTTGGGTGCTCTCTCAAAGTCATAGAATTGGGGCTCCATTGATGTGTTTTGCAAGAGAGCCACTTTAAGGCATAAAATAGAAAGAGCAATGCGACAAGTTTCTCTGGTTCAAGCAGTTTCATCAACTCTCGAGTCCTTTACTGTAGCGGCTTTATTTTTTTTTACCTTCCTTTCTACTTGAATACAGGCACACAACGATCGGACTGAGCATATCAAGTAGCCCCTCCTGTGACCCACAAGACCACACTAATTCGGCCGAGGAGCCTGTCTGGACTTACGTTGAGAGTGCTGGCAGACAGTTTGTTTTTTCTCGACTTATGTTGGGACTGCTGGTGGAGAGTTTTTGTTTTTTATGGACTTATGCTGGGACTGCTGGCAGACAGTTTCGGTTTTAGTCTTCAGCTGGTGCACAGTTCACTTTTATCACACCGCCTCATTTCTTTTGAGTGTATCTGCGTTCTCTAGACATTTAGCCTGTGTTCTTACACGTTGAGAGTACTCCTATGGTTTACAGCATTGCTTTGCTCATATAAACTTTTGTGATACTGCCTTGTTCCTTTCGACTCACTTCATTCTCTTGTCATTTCACCAGTATTGAAACACTCTTATGATTGTATGTGCAGTAATCTTTCAGGGCAATGCATTGTACTCATTGTGTGTAACAAAACATTGCAATAGCCTGAGAAGAGTATTGCACATTTGATGTGTTATCAGATGTGTTGTATACCTAAAAGGAACAATGTGAGGTATGCAGCGCGCTCTCCATAGAAGGCAGTACAATACACGAGGGTAGCGATGCGGGCTTGTTGGTCTGTCATGGTTCTTGGATGTGGGCGCGAAAAGACAAGGACGAAGGGAGGAAGACACACGCTGGCGCTACTGACAACAAACGTGTCTTCCTCCCTTCGTGTTTTCCTCCCTTCGTCCTTGTCTTTTCGCGCCCACATCCAAGAACCAGTACAATACAACTGCTCTTTTATGCCGAGACACCTACACCTACTTCCAAATCGTAAATACTAAAATTTACAAAATAGTGATTCGCAACAGTTATTTTCAGGTTACAACAGTACATATAGCGAGCACTCAAGTGAGCGAAAAGTATTGTGGCCTACAGTCTGTCGAGCGTTCGTTTTTGAGAGCCTTAATTAGTGCACCTCACAAGCCGCTAGACGTCATGTGGATGCGAGTTTAAGGAATGAACATCTTTTAATATGTACTGATGGGCTAGTTGGTGAGCAATGATTTTCCAATACGCAGCGCACAAAAGGGCAACAAATACGCACACATAAGACTCAAACACAAGCGCTGTCAGCGCTTGTGTTTGCGTCTTTTATGTGTGCGTATTTGTTGCCCTTTTGTGTGCTGCCTATTCGAAAAACATCTTTTAAATGTACAGAACATCCAGCCTTAATATCCATACAACGTACTGAGAGCGTGATCTGGGTGCATTTTAGATGATCTATAGTACATCCGTGAAATGTCATGTGGAGAAATGTAGATATCCAGAAGATGTACTGAATATCCCGAGACTAGCATTCTATGGATATCTAATGGACATTCATGGTTTACTGGGTAGCTGCTGTATACGAGCTTGCCTCAGTTTGCGTAATTGTGGTATTTTTTTCGGTTAAATGTAATTGCGCGTTACTTTTTTAAAGCTATTTTATTCAAAGCTTACTATTCGAAGACAATTAGAAGAATATTCTATTCGTATTTGTATTCGATTCGGTGTCATCGGCATTCCATTCGTATTAGACTTGGTTCAAAAATTCGCTATTCGCACACCGCTAGACCTAAGGCTTTAGCCTTAAAATTGTACGTAGAAAACGGCGACACGTACATTGCTGTCTGTCTACTGATTGGTTTTGATCCGTCTGCACGCTAATATTTTACATGCCATCCTTATTAATGGAACTCACCTTCCTCTTGCAAAGTTAGTCCATACTTCGATTATCTTCCTGGAGAAAGGAATGTCCTCAGTACAACCTCCACACTTGTCGAATGGCCTTCCAAACAGAAATGGCATTTCATCGCCGTGTGACATTCCCAACCAAGCTTGTGTCTGGCTGCAGCAGGACACGTAGTTCAGCTCGTAAAAGTATACGGACTTGCCTGCATTCGCAGTGGCAGTGGCATTGGCTAGCTTTAAAGCAGTGTCCACCATGCCGCAAACAATTACATCTCCCTCTTCCTGCGCAAGCGCCTGCCTCAGCTGAGCGTAGTCAGAATCAGGAATGTTTCCCATCTACAGATCTCGAAGGCCTAGTATCTCAGGCAGCGACAGGCCCTTATGCAATGCACCTAGATAGTAAACCATTTCACTTTTGTCCACTTGTCGGGGTTGGAGGATCTTCGAGAAAACATCTGGAAAGTTTGCGTAGAGGTTCACAGTTCCTTCGTTCACTACATGTCCAATAAGGACGTCCCGGTGGCCTGTGAATGTGGCCACCTCTGGATCGGTTTTTAGAAGTCCGTCACCAAAGATTGGCATAAATATAATGCCACTGTCCTTAAAGTTCTGCTCCACAGCTAATATCAGTGAGGCATTGACATTCCGCATGCAGGCGACAAAGTTAAATGGTGTGTCGTTCTGAGAACTCTTGTTAGCGCATCCAAAAATGGAAGCAAACTTGCGGGAATCGTTCAGAGCAATTGTGTTGTTTTTGGCCAGGAATTTGATTGACGCTGGACCACTCTGCACTATGGCTTGCTTGAACGGTAAACTAGCGTCGGACATTGACAGGAAGAAACCAATGACCACGCCCCCAGCACTCCATCCAAAAAGTGTTACTTCTCCTGGATCTCCACCAAATGCACCGATATTGCTTTGAATCCACTCAAGAGCAAGCAGTTGGTCGTAGAGGCCTTGGTTTCCGGGTGCTTCTTCGGTTCCGTCGTAAAGGAAGCCGAACGACTGCAGCCTGCGTGGTTTTGGATATCGGAAGCACAAACTCAAGCTGTGAGAGTGAGCAACTGGGCGTGTTGGTAATGCGTGATTCGAATTTGTAGGCGCAAAGAAGACACGGACGCCCTGTGTGTGTGTCTCCCTTCTCGTCCGTGTCTTCTTTGCGCCTACAAATTCGAAACTCAAGCTCATATTTTATGACTAGGTAAGGTTCGCCTATTAGTTCTAGAGCGCAGTAAAGCAAAATCATTCATGTGATCTTCAGGGAACCCAGCAGGTTCTTTCGTCCCTGTGTGGATGTATAGCGATACGGTATCACGATAAAAACAGCAAGCTTAAATATAGAACGTTGCACAAGAGCTAACGCAACAGCTGACTCTGCAATGCAGAGAAAAGACCGCATTGCCACAGGGATAACTATGCCATGCGCCGCGCCCATTTTAACAGCTCAAACTAACGAAAAGGCACACACTGAAGAGAAGACATCTAGACTGGACGACCCCTATAAATTGACTGAGTTTACTCCCAGATACACATAAGCATATTGAATAACGGCTTACGAGCAAGCAGTACACAGATGAAGCTGTTTTAGCACACTTCACATATCAGAGCTTAACAACACCAATTTGTGGAGTTTTACGTGCCAAAAGCCAAATATGATGACAAGGCACGCCTAAGTGCCTGCTTTCGGAAATTTAGGGCATGTTGCGTGCCTCAACCTCCACTGCCATTGCACAGTACGATGGGCTCTAGCATTTCGCCCCCATCGAGCCCGCGACTTCCGGGTTAGCAACCGAGCACCGTATTCCCTCAGTGTGGCGGACTATGGACAGTTCAGATGTGCAAGATTAACCTACAGGCAATCAAGCTTTTTTTGAGACAGAGGTACAGATGGCACACTGACTCACTTATTTTGGTTTATAGTAATGGCTAATGAACCAAACATTTTCCGGGTTGCATTTTGTTTTCCTTGTGTAGCACACGTATAGCAAGCTTAAAGGGGTCATGAACCACTTTTCCATGTAATGATCTAATGACCTCAGTATCGCAGTTTACTGCCTCCCGAATCGATTGCCGCAAAAAATTTCTCGAATCCTTCAAGAAAAGCGGAGTTACGGGGTTTGGGCGCACGCTCTCAGCGCTTTCTCTCTTTTCTCGTACCGACGAGCGCACTGGAAGCTACACGGGGAGGGATGGCACGGGGGAAAGAAGTTACGTCAGCGTGCGTCATGAAACGCGATCGCTCTCCCGCTGTGATTCGCGTGCGCGAGCGCGGCTATCGTGTACTGAGGAGTGCGGCGCCGGAAAGTGGCGGCACCCCGTGGCAAGAAGCGCATCTGATCCGAACGCCGCTCTCGATTTACCTCGCCTATCGGCCAATGAGGATGCTGTCTTTTGCGACGCGGCGATGCAGATCGCGACGTCAATCGCCCCGCCCACCGACGAGAGTGAGAACCGGCCTCTGTTTGAAAAGAAGGCGCCTGAGAAAACAGCAACATCGCGTTCCACTTGTAGACTTTACGCGGCGCGCACGAGTGCACTATTTGGCTGAGTAGTTCATAGCCGTGTCAGCTTTCCGCAGGATGTGTTTTTTCATCAAGCCCAAGGGGTGCTTCATGACCCCTTTAATGCATGAGTACAGACGCACATGCGGCAATGGCTCACCAAATGAATGAACAATTTTATTTATCTCTGTTTCAAGGAAACGGGGCACTGGACAGAGGCTGAAAAGGAGGAACTACTTGAATTAGGCCGCCTCTACCCTCCGAGCCCACTCCAGGATGGATTCCTGAATGTCGGACCTCGCGCTGTCCAAGAAAGCCTCCCACTGCCCCTCACTAGAAATTAAGTGTTTAAGGAAAGACGAAAGAGGGTGCATAGGGCAGCGCCACATGATATGGTTTAATTCTTCTGCGGAATAGGCGCACAGTTTCCAAGGAGGAGAACGGTAACTCGATGAATGAATGCGGTGGAGGAACTAATGGGAAGGAAAGGTTATAGTGTGCAGCTGTCGCCACAAAATTTCACACCTGCACGGGCATTTGCGGAACTGTGGCGCGAAGGTTGAACCTTCTGATCGGTAGTGCGTGCAAATATCGTGCAATATATTTAGCCAATCCCGCGCTGCAAACAAGGTCTCCTCGGCAGCGAGTTGCGACACATCTGACGCTTGCGCCCGGAGCGTAAATCTTCGGTCACTGGCTGCAGCTGTCTCGTCTCCGACAAGGCCCACATGCACAGGAGGCCAGACTAGTGCTACAATTTGATCGAAGGGATGGGCCAAAAGCCGTGAGAGGGCTGGTTTGGAGACCCTGCCCGCTCGGAAATTATATATGGCGGTTTTGAAGTCGCTTACGACAAAGGATGAATTAGGGATTCTAAGGGCCACCCGGCAAGGTCTATGGCCGCCTCTTCTGCCTCCTCCTCCAAAGAGGCAGGAATCGAGGCGGCCGCATCAACCTGGCCGAAAGAGTAAATGACTGATAATACATAATTTCCTCTTCCCATATTAGGTGGAGTCAAAAAAGAGCGCATAATTTGAGGATGAGAACTGTTTTTTGAGATCCTTTGAAATTTTGCCTCGCTACATGCGCATCCACATCCGCATGGTGTCCTCACAGTCTGCCATACTTGAGGTCTAACGCCCCAAAACCACGATGATTGAGGGACGCCGTAGTGGAGGGCTCCAGAAATTTAGGCCACCTGGGGTTGTTTAACGTGCGCCTAAATCTATGTACACAGGCCTCAAACATTTTCTCCTCCATCAAAAATTCAGCCGCCACAGCCGGGATTCGATCCCGCAACCTTCAGGTCAGCAGTCGAGTGCCATAGCTACCGTGGCGGGGCCTACTTTGGCCATTGTAGCTTCTGCAGCATGAAAGCTCTATCTTGTATATGACTCTAATCTCTCAAGAGAGAAACCAAGTGGCATGCTTCTTATTGCGTCCACTGTTGCTATGTCATGCGAGTCCCTACATTCATCGTAAAGCACAATCTGCCAATCCATCGACGGCACATTGAGAGCCTCAGGTGGACTGTCGACAATGTTATGCGTCGCAGTGGGGAACTGCTTAATTCGATGGGACTTTAGTGATTTAATACCCTGTAGCTCGTGCGTAATGCTTGCATGTCTTTCTGGAGCTTACATAACGCGCTCATTATTGCCGTAATTCCTAAATGTACTGCATTACACAGAGAAAGACAGGCCATTCCAGATGGAAACGGCTATATTCCTCCCGGCAGCGTGTCTTCAACTCAGTTGCCGTGATTTCACGATACTACTCCCACAAGCACCTCGATCTTGACTGTATTTTATTAGTTGCGAAGCGGCTTATGGCGGAATGCAATACGGTGTGCGGTGTGACCACCCTTACTGCGCATGCGCAAACCCTCTTTCCCACTCTCCTCCTTTACGCAGGTGTTCGGTTGCCTTCTCTCCTATCCTCCCCCGCGCTGCAGCCGCGGCACAGCCTCTCCCCCCACATGATGCGCCAGCGCATCCGCGTCCCTTCCCCTCTTTCTCCTCTCCTACGCTCCCCTCCCCTCTCGCGCGCCTCATACTCTCCGGCGACGAGTAGGCAGCAGCAACGCCTTCGGCGTCTTGACGTGACACGAGCGGCCGATGAGGAGGAGGAGGAGGAGAGGTTGAGCAAAGGAAAAGGCGCAACTTCTGCAACCCTAATTGGGAGCACGGCTTAGCCGCCTCTGCTTCTGTGGCTCTAGACGTGGGGCGCTCGTGCTCTCCTTCCTTCTGCGACGAGTAAAGTACCTCAAACTTCGTAAAGTAGCGACGTACGAGCATGAAAGCGCGCCTCCACTCTTTTCTCCCTCCTCTGCCCTCTCCGAGGCTGACACCGCGTCCGCATTTGCCAAATGCCGTCACGTGAGACCGCTCGGAGCGTACGTTTGTTTACAGTCACTCGCGATTGCCATCTTTGCTCTCGAAGCGCGGACACGCTGGCTCTCAGCGCACGTGTTTTATGGATACGCACTTTCCATTCCGCGTGCGTTGTGCTCTGAGATACCTTGCACAGAATACCGACGTCACGGTTGGTTGCCATGGGCTTCTGCTGCGCTTTCGGATGCCGAAACAAATCAAGTGAAGGCAAAAAGCTGTTCATGATACCGTCCGGGAAGCGCAACGAGTTGCGAAGGAAGGCTTGGTAACTTTCGGCCGACGTTTTTGAAGCGACCATGCGAGGTAAGTTGCTGTCCTCCCACTATGAGTACTCGTCGAGGTTCGCGCCAATCGCTGCCTGCTATAACGCAGTAGACACGTCTCAGTTAATTGTGCAGTACGTCGCTATTCCTAACACGTTTTATTGCTGCTTCTGTGGGGTTTGTACTAAGTTTTTTTTTTCAGGAATATGTGTTACGGTTTCTGCTTTACGTGGTGCGCCCACTGGTTTGAGTTTGCGGTATTGGTTTGTGCGCCTAGCATGGCACGCCGACTACGGAGGCACGCCGACTGACGGTCGAAAATTTGATTGCGAATCTTCAGAGATTCGGCGCAATTCTTTTGAAGAAACAAAGCTGCAGTGCGAAAGCTCACATTTGGAGTGGTACTCTCTGTTTTTGTTCCGTGCTCGGTTTTTTTTTTTTCCTGGAGCAAATAGCTTTCTCTGGCTCTTTTACGTCGACAGATCCGCCAGTGGACTCGCGATAGATGGTAGGTAGGCAAAGCATGCGTGCCCAACCGAGTCGCAAGGTGTGTTCATTGTTTAGGAACCTCACGTATAAGTGTTATTTAGCGCGAAGGTTTACGTGCCATTTAGTGTGGAGGTTTATATCCGTGAGTGGCTTTCCGCTGCGGTGGAGCAGAGGATATGGTGCTCGGCTGCTGACCCGAAGGTCGCGACCGACCGCGGCGGTCACATTTCGATGGAGGCGAATAGCTTGAGGCCAGTGTGCCGTGCGATGTCAATGCTCGTTAAAGAGCATCATATTGTCAAAATTTCCAGAGCCCTCCACTACGGTGTCTCTCATAATGATATCGTGGTATTGGGACAGAAAACACCAGATGATATTATTATGCGCGAGTGGAGCTCTCGCGAAGGAAACGTTTACGGTGGCAGGCTAGTTTATTCGTTCGCTTGCTCGTTCATTGATCAGCGAGTATATTTCGTATGTCATGTACGTCTACGACGCGCACTGTGGCTGGTTCGTATAATCTCTTAACGAATCAACCAACGCTGTCTAAATGTATCGACTGGAAATGATGTACGCCTTCTGGTGCATTCTTCTTTCAATGAAGCTCCGAGCTGCTGCTTGCAATGACAGTCATTTTCTAAATAAATAATAGTCGCCACTCTATAACTAGCATAATACCGCCAACACCCATTGTTCATGTGTTTCTTGCAGTCTAAAAACTGTCCGCACCTTTTTTGGAGTCTTCTTGCCCCTTACCATTAACCGTCCCCTGGCTAGCTTGCACTTCCTTTCTTGAAAACTCTGCGCTCGCCACTCTCCTATCAAGGTTGGTTTTTAATAACACGCACGCCATTCGTGACCTAGCAGTACCGCGCGCCCGGTGATAATGCAAGGAAAGACACGCGAGATTGATGGTTATTGTTTCGGTACAGAAACACGTCCCATAGCAGGCCCTTTTTGTGAGGTTGCTAAACAGTTATTAAGAAATAGCGAGCGCAGATATTTGGTGAAAAAAGAAAACAAGTGGGCCAGATGCTAGGTATTGTTTTCTGGGAAAGAGATGTCTCAAATACGCCCTTTTGTATTGCAAATGTACAGTGCTACATAATACAGGCATGTATAGCGGCGTTGACAATATTTACACATATCCTTTGCAAACGTCATCACACATGTCCTTTGCAAACTTGTCTTAAGATCTCCTAAACAACATATAATTTTAAAAAACGCCAGGCCTGCGCGGAAAGCGCAGCACAGTCACAGCGAAAGCTGGAAGAGCGGCTTTTCTAGAGCCCGTTATAAACTCTCCTGTGGCTGCTAATACAGGTACATTAGCAACGTACCCACTACGCCACAAAGCGTAAGTTTTGGGAAGTTGGGAAGCACCCAGCACGACATTATTCGTTGTTCTGCGGAGAAGCGAGGTACCATATGTAAGCGATTATGTGCAGTTTGTCGATGCGGCGGTTGATGACGATGAATAATTATGGTTGCGCCCTTTGTAATGGGTTGGAAGCGTTAAACGACCAACTAGTAACGTAATTGAAAAAAATTCTAACTGCGCTAAGGACGAGACACCAGAAACGAAGTGGACAGGACGATCGCAGACTAACAACTGGTTTATTGAAACATACACCACCCTTATGAAACAAACTAAGCGCGTGCGCAATGACATTCATGACCACGTGACAGGTTTCACCACCCCCAAGACTCCTATCTAGACTCCTATCTGAATGTCATTGCGCACGCGCTTAGTTTGTTTCATAAGGGTGGTGTATGTTTCAATAAACCAGTTGTTAGTCTGCGATCGTCCTGTCCACTTCGTTTCTGGTGTCTCGTCCTTAGCGCAGTTAGAATTTTTTTCAATTATGTCTTACCAACTAGCCCCCCAACGTACGCTTCTCTAGTAACGTAATGCATATTGTGTGACGGCCGGTCGTTATTTAACTGTCCCACCACGCTTTATAACACACTTTAACCGGCGAAACGTAGAGCGAGAGAGAGAGAGAATTGACTTATTGAGACCCTGAGGAAATGGATCATGGGGGCCTTATGGGCTTCCTTGTCAACCAACAGAAGTGCACTTGCGAGGAACCCACCTACGCTATAAATCATTGTAATTTTTTGAGAAGAGGGCAGTAGGCATTGTGCCATTTTCGTCATTTTACAGACAGCCGTGGTACCTGCTAAAAACGCATGTAAGGCATATGCGCACTTTTGTTGATGATGTGCGTGATGACGATGAAAAATTATGGCAGAGCTCTTTGTAATGGTTCGAAGCAATTAAACAACCTACTCGTTGCGCAATTCGCATTGTGTGACGCCTGGTTACAGAATTCGCGTTGTGCGACGCTTGGTGCTTATTCTACTCTTTTACCACGCTATATTGCATATGCTAATGTGGTTCCTTCCCGACATGAAGCCTGTATAGGACCTTTTTGCAAAGCAGTTTCAAGCACCGGCATGGCTCAGAGGTTGAATACTGGGCTCCCACGCAGAGGGCCCAGGTTCGATCCTCGTTGCATCCTGGAATTTTTTTCTTATTTAGTTGTTTTTCTTATTTCGAGCGATACTGGTTACGGACACCGGCGGCGGCGGCGGCGGCGGACAACTACGGCACCAAAAACGGCCGGTGAAATGATCTCATAACAGCTTTCGCTGTAAAAAAGGATACCAAGAGCTAGGCGGCTAGTGCGAATGCTTAAAGCGCGCCGCCTGGCAAGCGCGCGCTCTCTTTGCGAAACGTCGTCTGCTACGAAGGAGCAAGGTAGGTGGCGCCATGCTCGAAACGAGAGTGCGAAGGAGAGGAGAACGAGGAGGAACGCGAGTGGAGGAGGAAAGTGTCGCTGCTTTAAGAAGTTTCAGGGGCTTTAGCGACGAGTAGGCAGCAGCGACGCCTCGGGCGTCGTGACGTGCCACTACCGGCCGACGGCCGGCTCTTCTTTTGTGGCTATAGATGCGGGGCGCTCGGGCTCTCCATCCCTCGCTGAAGAATCCCACGACGACACCAGTGGAATGGACTACAGAGAACAGACGCACATGATCTTGCGACTTTGCGGGAGTCGAATACCTCGGACGCCGGCAGTTCGACGCAGCGGCAAAGCTGGATGGAGACTGGAAGACAGTGCTGATTCTACGCCAGAGGAACGCACAGGCTCGAGAACGCAAGAAACATTACACCATCTCCTGCTCAAGCTAACCGTCTCCCCGCTGCTTTGCATCCACACATAGTTCCCTTTAGCGGGAGATGCTGTAACTTTTTTTTCAATAACATTGAGAGCGAGATATACGGCTCCCCAATTTCTTAGCCAGAACATGCGAGCGTAGACTGCCGAGTCGATAAGTACCGTATAACGGAGCACAGCGGCGAAATGAACGAGAGTACCCGCATGCACCCTATGAACACTCCTGTGCAGCTGTGTTATGTTAGGCTGTTCCGGGAATCGGACAACACGCCGGCATCATTTGAGCGCCGTTATCGTCATCAAATATTTTTTTTCTTTTCTCAGCGCTCTCATCAAGTTACGAACGAATCGTCAAGAGGGCGCGCTTGAGAGGGATCTGATGTGATATACACCCGCTGATTATACTGCCTGCTTATCAGCATTTCTTTCTTTTAGGAGCTGGCTCGCCGGGTTCTTAAGCTGGGGCAATGTCCCGCGTCGTAAGCGTAACCTTAGTTCCATAGGCGACCGCTACAGGCACAGCTCGCGTGAAAGAGAGGTATTCTTCCTCTTCCTTGAGGGCCTTGATGATGATATTAACGCAGACAAAACTACGAGTAGCATAGCCAACTGTAGCATGCGCACGCTCGCGCGAAAGAAAAGTCTTCTTCCTCTTGTTCTTCGGGCGCCTTGATGATAACATTAACGGAGGCAAAACCACATTTCCTCGATTTCCTCGACCACACGTTCGGCCACAGCTGCAAGGTCTGCGACCGCTTGTGGTTCGACAAAAACCTGACCACAATCGCTACTATAAAAACGTGTGACGTCTTTATATGACAGTAGAGGAATTGTATGGAAGATCCACGGTTCACCTGATTATCTGCGCGCTTATCTGCTGTATTTGTTTTATTAAATACAAATAAAACAAAAGCTATGTTATTTCGCAGTAAAAATAAAAAGATTACTGTTAATAAAGATATAACACTAAACTCCTCGCCCATCGCCCTCGTATCCAGCTTTAAAACATTAGGCGTCTTCTTTCAGGAAACATTATGCTGGGATACACATGTAGATTGCTTAGCAACAAAGCTGTCTCAAGTGATTGGTATTGTTTACCGCAATCGCCATATACTGCCACAGAATGTTATGATGCTAATTTTTAACAGTTTGTTTCAGTCCCGACTTAATTACTGTGACTTAGTTTGGGGCACCACTACTCAAGGAAATCACACAAAATACACGTTCTACAAAAAAAGTTCCTACGCGCAATTGAAAATGTCCCAAGTCACTCGAATATTTCTTAAAATATAGGTACTGCCAGCCACAACCCTGTATGATTACCGTTTGTATAGGGCGTATAAACAAGAGTTAAAAACTAGATCGGATTTTCTTAAGGACCTTCCCAGGTTACAAGAAAACACCCCTGCATATGCAACACGTAAAAAGGAATACTGGAAAGTACCAACAGTGCGAACAACATATGGAAAACAAACACTCGGAAATAACTTACCAAGATTATTAAACAGATTAATTTGCGAAGGGCTACAATTAGAGAACATGTCTTTTAAAGATATACGCAGTCTTTTTTAACTCAAGACAGATACTCTTGAAAAACATTCTTCTGATGGCTCTCATTTGTAAATCTTTCACATGTGTATGTGTTATCTTTCTTTTTTGGTGTTCTGCAATAACCAAGGTTACGTGTGAATAATGTTATTATCTTGCGTTTTTTTTCTTTGTCTCTGCAAAGGACTGCAATTTTGTAAAGTTAGACATAATTGTACTTTTTTCTATATGTGTCTTGTTATATTGCTGATTTATGCTCATATATTGCTAATATATCGCTGCTGTTTAGACTGCTGCTTTATTTTTATATGTGTCTTGTGTTATATCTTGCTATATCATGTTGATATATTGCTAATATATTGCCACATGCCATCATGTATGAGCCACCGCTGTGGCACGCACACGCGAGTGGAAGAAGAAGAGAACGTTGTTGTTGCTGGTCTGGTTCTGGGGTAGACGTCAGCACCTGGCTGTCTGTCTTATTTCGCCCGTGACACTGGTGGAGGTGCTGGGTACATGCACCTTGGCTCTCAATTTCCAGCCGTGACTCCTAGCAACTTGGAGACAGCCACAGCTCCCACAGCAAGAAGCAGCCGCCGCCTGCTAGGACTACCCCCCGAATTCGGTCCCTTGTCAAGACTTGACAAGATGACAACCTCGACTATAAGCCAGGCGAGTCAAGCCAACGACCCCTATTCTTCTCCGCTCCCGCATGTTTTTCATGCACCGCAGACACCACGGTCTTTCCACGGAGACATTTTTGAGGATGTTGATGACTGGCTCGACCACTTTGATCGAGTTGCCAGCATCAATGAACGGGATGAAGGTCGCAAGCTGCGGAGGGTTTACTTCGCATTAGAAGACTCTGCCAAAACATGGTACGAGAACCACGAGGGTTCCTTTGCGACGTGGCAAGAGTTTAGCCGCAAGCTCCGCGACGCGTACCGCAACGCCGAAAGGAAGGAGAGAGCGTAACAAGCCATCTCGTCTAGCAACCAGCGACCAAACGAGAGAGTTTCGATGTTTGTCGAGGACATGCTTCGACTCTTCAGGCGGGCCGACCCTGCGATGTCCGAGGAAAAGAAGGTGCGGCATTGAATGCGTGGGGTTAAAGAACAGCTCTTCGCCGGGCTAGTACGCAATCTACCAAGGACCGTGGCTGAGTTCATCAGTGAGGCGACCACGATGGAACGTACTCTCCAGCAGCGGTCTTCACAGTACGAACGCCACGACATAACGGCCACAGCATGCTCTATCAGGTCTGACAGCGAGAGGCAGGCCCTCGCAGACTTCATAAGAAGTGTCGTGCGGGACGAGCTCCGCCAACTCCAAGCAGTGGGACCTCAACCAACCGCGCCAGCATTCGTGGACGTCATCAGAAATGAAATCAGACAGGCGGTCGCACCACTCGCACCACTCGCACCACCAAGACCTGAGGTCCCTGTCCTGACTTATGCGGTGGCCCTACGATCTCCTGCACCACACGCTACTGGTCCTACTTTGCGGACAATGGACCCGCCTAGTCATCTATTCCAGGACGCCTCTTCGACTTCGCCCCCTGCGTCAATGTTCCCGAGCGCACCCACGTATCAGCCGTCCGGCTCAAGACAGAACGCTACCAAGGCAAGCGTGTGGCGCACGTCGGATAACCGTCCGCTATGTTATCACTGTGGCGAGGCGGGCCACGTGTATCGTACTTGTCAGCACCACCAACTCGGTCTACGCGGCTTCCACCCTGATGCTCGTTGCCCACGCCACGGTGAGCGCCCCCGTGAAATCGAAGCGTACCTTACGGACCAGCAAATTCCTCCACCTGTTCAACGCCGCCAATAACGATCACCGTCGCCTCGCCGCTCCATGTCACCTAGTTTGCCCTCATCGTCCTACGCTCCTTTCAGAAGCCGGTCACCGAGTCCCCACAGGGGAAACTAGGAACCGCGGCTTCTTGGGGTGAAGTCGCTTCCCAACGAACTGTCAAAGAGCCTCCCTCGATGCAACGACCCGATGATGACCGCTCCGATTTTTCGTTATTTTCGGAGAGTAGCAAGACTGTTTCTGCCGACATCGCCGTATTCGTCGATAATCATGCTGTCACTGCCCTCGTCGACACTGGCGCCGATTATTCAGTTATGAGCGGAGCCCTGGCATCTAAACTGAGGAAAGTTACGACCGCATGGCAAGGACCCCCGTTGCGCACGGCAGGTGGCCATCTGGTGAAGCCGACTGGAATGTGCACAGCACGTATTCGAATACGTGCATCGACGTTCACGGGCTCCTTCCTCGTATTACCTGTGTGCTCCCGTCCGCTCATTCTGGGACTGGACTTTCTTCGTGAATACGGCGCAATCATTAATCTACGTGAGTTGCTAGTGTGGTTCGAGGATCCCTTTCATCCTGAAGGTCAGGCTGACAACACCCACTTCTCGAAGACAGCCCTACGCGTGTCCGCCGAATCTGTGACTCTGCCTCCTCGTAGCAGCCTCTTTGTCAGCGTTGAATGTGAGCAGGACGTCCCCGACACTGTAATCGCGGAGGGAAATTTGTCTCTCCTGGCACAGCAAATCTGCGTCGCCCGAGGTCTTGTTCAACCCAGAAATAGACAGGCTCGCCTACTAGTCACGAACTTCAGCGAGGAGTATCGCCATCTTACAAGGCGCACCGCGATCGCATACCTTGAAGACATTGCCGACGTCTCGGGTCCCTCAACATTAGCTGCCCTTTCGTCGTGCGACCATTCCGGCATGCCATTCGCAAGCACTCTCGACATAAACCAGGATCTACCTTCCGCACAACGGGCGCGTCTTTTGGATATACTCGATTCATTTCGAGATTGCTTCGCTACAACATCAAAGGTCAAACAGACGCCGCTTGCCAAGCATCGTATCATCACCGAGCCTACCGAGAGACCTGTTCGACAACATGCCTACAGGGTGTTCGCAAAAAGAACAAGACGCCATACGTCAGCAAGTCCAGCAGATGCTCAAGGACGACGTCATCCCGCCATCGACTAGTCCCTGGGCTTCCCCTGTTGTGTTGGTGAAGAAAAAAGATGGTACCCTGCGCTTTTGCGTTGATTATCGAAAGTTGAACAAGATCACGAAGAAGGACGTTTATCCTTTACCCCGAATCGATGACTCCTTGGACCGCATACGGAACGCTCGATATTTTTCTTCCATGGATCTACGCAGCGGCTACTGGCAAATTGCAGTTCACGAGCGTGACCGTGAAAAGACCGCTTTTATTACTCCTGACGGCCTCTACGAGTTCAAAGTCCTTCCTTTCGGCTTATGCTCAGCGCCAGCTACTTTTCAAAGAATGATGGACACGGTTCTTTCTGGGCTCAATTGGCAATCATGTCTTGTCTACCTAGACGACGTGGTGGTCTTCTCGGACACCTTTGAACAGCACATCCAGCGCCACCAGACAGTTCTTGAGGCGATTCGAACAGCCGGACTTTCTCTCAAACCTGAGAAATGTCATTTTGCCTACGAGGAACTCAAGTTTCTTGGTCACGTCGTGAGTCACGCTGGTATCCGCCCAGACCCTGACAAAACAAGCGCCGTCGCCGCATTTCCCGTGCAAACAAACAAGCGCGATCTACGCCAATTCCTGGGGCTGTGCGCTTACTACCGACGCTTTGTCAACGGTTTTTCCAAAATCGCTGAACCCCTCAACCACCTTACGAAAGAAGGCGTACCGTTTGTTTGGGGTCAGGAACAGCGACATGCCTTCGATACCCTGCGAAGCCATCTCCAGGCTCCCCCTGTACTCGGTCACTTTGACGAGACTGCTGCCACAGAGCTACACACCGATGCCAGCAACGTCGGACTTGGAGCTGTATTAGTTCAATGGCAAAATGGCCTAGAGCGTGTGATTGCCTATGCCAGCCGAACATTATCATCAGCAGAGAAAAACTACTCTGCAACAGAAAAAGAATGCTTAGCTGTTGTTTGGGCTATAACAAAGTTTCGACCATACTTGTACGGACGCCCATTCAGAGTAGTTAGCAACCACCATTCTCTATGCTGGCTCGCCAATCTCAAAGACCCTTCAGGTCGTCTGGCACGGTGGAGCCTTCGGCTGCAAGAATTTGACGTTACCATCATTCACAAGTCAGGACGCAAACACACCGACGCTGACTGTCTCTCACGCGCACCAGTCGGAAGTGCCAACGCAGACCTTGATCAGGACGACACTTTCCTTTCCTGTGTATCAGCAACCGACTTGGCTCAACAACAGCGCGACGACTTGGAGCTCAGCCCACTAATTGACTATCTGGAAGGGCGCACATCTAGTCCTCCTCGAAATTTCGCACGCTCGCTAGCCTCCTTTTGTTTCCGGGATGGAGTCCTTTATAAGAAGAACTTCGACCATACGCAAGCTACTTACCTGCTAGCTGCGCCGACCTCGCTTCGTGACGATATTTTACATGCTTGCCACGACGAACCATCGGCCGGACACCTTGGCTACACGCGCACATTGCAACGAATTCGTCGCTCCTATTACTGGCCACGTCTCACGAAGACTGTCAAGCATTACGTTCGCACATGTCGCGACTGCCAACGTCGTAAGACTCCACCTGTCCGACCAGCGGGACTGTTACAGCCAATCGCCACACCGAAAGCACCATTTCATCAGGTTGGCATGGACTTGCTGGGATCATTCCCCACGTCTGCGTCTGGAAATCGGTGGATTGTGGTCGCCACCGATTATTTAACACGATACTGCGAAACAAAGGCCCTGCCCAAAGCTACCGCAGCTGACATCGCCCACTATTTCGTCAACAATATCGTTCTCCGTCACGGAGCGCCAACTGTCATAATTACTGATGGTGGAACAGCTTTCACCGCAGAGATGCTACAGGAAGTATTGAGGCTCAGCGGCACAGAACATCGCAAAACCACGGCTTATCACCCCCAAACAAACGGACTCACTGAACGGCTGAACAAGACCATTGCAGACATGCTGTCAATGTATGTGGCCATTGACCACAAGAACTGGGATGATATCCTCCCTTACGTAACTTTTGCTTACAACAATGCGGTGGAGGAAATTACAGCTTGCACCCCATTCCGCTTAGTGCATGGTCGAGAGGTCACTACAATGCTCGACGCAATGCTCCTCCCCGACAACCAGGGACTGTTTAACACGGATGCTGCCACGTTCGCTCAACGCGCCGAGGAGGCCCGTCAACTCGCCCGATGCCGTATTGAGAGTCGCCAAACTGCAGAAGCACGCCGCTACAATCTTCGGCACCGAGATGTTACCTTCAAACCAGGCGATAAAGTCTGGGTGTGGACCCCCATCCGACAGCGCGGCCGGTCAGAGAAGCTACTGCGGCGCTACTTCGGCCCCTACAAGGTTCTACGCCGACTCAGCGACGTAACCTACGAGGTTCTCCCAGAAGGCACCCCAACACGTTCCCGTTGGCTTCCACAAACTGATGTGGTTCATGTTTCAAGGCTAAAGCGATATTTGTCGCGTCGTCAATCGAACGTAGAGTGACTTTGACTACAATGGCCACTTAGCTTCTTGCTTTTTGTTGCTTTTCTGCTTCTTCTTGTTGTGTCCCACTTTCTCTATTTACTTCTTCAGTTGCGGCAGCATGTTCATTTTGCCTTACGGGCACAATTGTTTCGTTTGTATAGTGACGTTTTGTTTTTCTTTCCTCTTTTTTTTTTAGTGCGCATAACCAGCATCGAGACGATGCTTTTCTGAGAGAGGGAGTAATGCCACATGCCATCATGTATGAGCCATCCGCTGTGGCACGTACACGCGAGTGGAAGAAGAAGAGAACGTTGTTGTTGCTGGTCTGGTTCTGGGGTAGACGTCAACACCTGGCTGTCTGTCTTATTTCGCCCGTGACAATATTGCTGCTGTTAGCGCTAATGAGGGGGCCGGCGGCTTCGTCAAGCTGTTTAAATGACAGCTTTTACCGCCCGCCCCTTCGTATCAATCACTGTATTGATGCGAAAAAAATAAAAGTCATTGTCATTGTCATCTCCGAGCGAGCTCCTCAATCATCATTCACTTCGTTGATATGGCGTGATTTCTTTTCCTGTGGTTCCCACCACACTTTCCTAGGCGAAATATGCATTTGTCACTGCAAGCCAAAAACAGAAGAAACTATTAGCGCAGCTTGCACAATGCCCGGCAAGGCTGGGCCATCAGAGAGCTGGTGGGCACCTAACTTATCCTCGGTTGGCTAGGCTTTCACTCTCAGCTCTTTCTGTCCCACCCCTTGCTATAGTATACTATATATACGTGGCTAAGCTTGCTCTGTTTTTTTCTTTTTTTCCCCTGTTTATTTCAATTTTTTCCTTTCTGTATTTCTCTTCCTCGCTCTCTCTGTCCTTCTCTCCCTTTGTTCCCTTTCTCTCGCTCTATTTCTTTCGTTGACTGTTTCTACTTGTGCGTTTCTCTCTTTCTCTGCTATGCTTTTCTCTTTATTAAGCTCTTCACCCTCCATTCCCTTTCCCACCCCTTGCTATATTATACAAGGCTATGTTATTCTTTACAAGCGTGCCTGGATAGCCAATTGGTTACGACATACGCCTTCGGATCGTAGGTACGCCGGTTCGAATCTCGCCTCGCCAAGAAATTTTTTCGCCAAGAATTTCTCTCTTTCTCTTTCTTGCTAACTCTCTCTCTTTCTGTTAATCCGTAGTCGTTGTCTCGCCCATGAGAGTTATTGCATCCCACGCCGGACAAATCGGCGCACGTTTTCTGGGAGCGAAACAGAAGATGTGGAAGAGGACTAAGATGAAGGAGTGGATGCGGAGAGCGCATGCCAGTTCATGAGGCTGATAACTTTTATCTGCGACACACGGCAAACCTCGACCATAACAGCTCTGCTGTAAAAGCAAGGACAAAAAGGGGACCATGAGGCGATGCGAAGCCGGAGCACTTGCACGATCGCGTTCCGTTGGCGTTCTTTGGGCATGCAACCGACCTCGCATCATGGAACGCGAAGAGGAACGCTACGCGCGTCTTGTCTTCCCTCTAGCCTGGCCGTTAATTCTCACAGGGCGAGCGAGGAACGCGGTCGGCAGGCGTACGAGAGGGGGGCAGCGTAGGAGAGGAGAGAGAGGAGGAGGGGACGCGCATGCGCTGGTGCTCATCGCGGCGTTGCGCAGAAAGAATTTCGGCATGTCTAGCCCGCGTTTCAGAGGAAGAGTGGAAAGTGTGAGGGGAGAGGGAAAGTGGAGAGGGAGAGGGGAGAGGGAAAGTGGAGAGGGTATGCGCATGCGCAGTAAGGTGGTCACGCCGCACACCACCACCACCGCCGGATTGAACTCCGCCATAAGATACTTCGCATCTAAAAAAGCAGTGAGGTTAGGTCTGTGTCACGTAACAGGCTGTCGCCCGGGACTATTCACTCCACGCGTGCGTGTGTTCTCGCACTTTTCGTCGCTGTGCTCCATGATACGGTGCTCATCGACTCGGCGGTAGACGCTCGGGCGTTCACGTTAAAAAACTGGGCGGCTGTACATGTCTCAGGCATGCTTAATGAGTGTTAACATTAGTTTATTTACCTACGGTGAGGGCGACATGGTCATGGTGATTTTGCTGGCAAGTCTGATGATCCACGTGGATGCTGCATGCTTCTGCTATATGAATTTTGTTTATTTCAGACATACTGGCAATTCCAGCGGGATTTCAGCACGAATGGCACACACAATTGGTTGTGCATTTCACAATACCCATTTGGAATAATTACAAGAAGGCTGCACGTAAAATAATTTAGCAAACAGATAGAGAATTTATAAAGAATGTATAAAGAATGACTTATTAGAGTAGTCACAAAGAACGTCACAGGATGTAATTATTCTCATTACACAAAGCAAAATGGGAAGGTTAGAACTATACGAAGAGTTCGTGTTTGAGAAACACAAAGGTAGTTTTCAAGAGGGGACAGGAAGTTATCTTTATTATTGCAAGTAGACATATAGACGATTTTCCGCAGCTGGTTTATTAAATCAAACTAGATGGCGCCACTGGCGCCACCGCACCGTGGCCGTCCCCCTACCGTGGCCGTCTCCATGGCCATCCCCCTGGCGTGGCCTTTGGCAGCGCTGCTCAATATGTCTCCATCCGCGTCGCGTCGCCTGCTCGGCGTTCCCATAGCGTCTACGCGCACACGAGTAAAAGCGAGCAGACGGCGCAGACGGCAGCGCCGGAAAAGTAAACATGGCGGCACCTGTGGACGTAGTCCTTCCGCCTCGAATTTATCACGTCGTGGTCCTGCGCTGTGTGGCCCGTAAGTTCAAAACCTACGCATTTATTTGCTTTATATTCGCATCCTGAGGCTTCGAGAGCGATGTACTCTTTGGTATTTTGCATTATTTCCAAGATTCCTTCTCATATAGTCCGAGACAAGGCTTAGCAGGCATGGCTAAATAAACACAGCTGATCGCAATAATAAAGACAAAGCATACCTGACGTTTCTTCTCCAGCGTGAGCTGACACAAAGCGATGGCCGATTTTGCCATTTATTTATTGCTGTGAGGACAGAGGGCGAGTAGCAAGAGCGAGTTCGGATCGAAGCGGGGTGTCGCGTCTGCGTGGGTGCTGCCATGTTGGCTTGTAACCCCAGCTACTGGCGGTTGCTAATACAACAATTAAAGACATACACCATAAATACGAAGCAGATTAAACATATCCCTTATCGTTGTGGCGTGGTACGTACGAAACAAACGCAAATGTCTCAACGTTTTCAACTCTGAGGCGATTACATGTAGAACTATGTTTTGCTGCGCAAGCATGTGACTTGCTTACACCCTGCAGCAACCAGCTTGTGTAGTACGGCCACTGCCGCTTCGCTGGCCCAATGCGTTGGCTGGGGCAAATGGCTGGGGGAAGGCCAGTTACGATCACGTGATCAAACATAGCAGCGCCCGTGCGCCGCTGCGGAAAATCGTCTATATGTAGGCAGAAAATTTCTCACCCAAGTGGTTTGTGCAAAAAAGGAAAATTTAAAACAGTCACTTTTGAGTCGGTATTATAGTAGGAAATGGGAGTGCTTATGACGTGATGGTCTTGTTTCTAGGCAAGATAGGGATTTGGTGCTATCAATACGAAGCTTATTGTGAAGATGTTGAAACAACATTTTCTGGCGAGCCTGTTCGGCCCCGTTATGGAGGGTTAGTATTCGTGGTTGTTGCAATAATTCGGAGGGGTAGTCAGAGGCGCGGTATTTGTTAAAAATAAACATTTCTGCCTTCCTTCGCACGTTTTCTAGTTGATTAAGTTGTTTGTAGATGTGAACCAGACGACATTAGCATACTCAAGTACTGTTCTAACAAATGTGTTATAGGCAAGCACTTTCCTTGGATGCGGAGCTGAATGGCGACGCCTTATCAGAAAATAGTCTTTTATTGCCGATAACGTTATATGATTTACGTGGGCCTCCCATCTGAGGTCATCTGATATGTTAAGTCTAGATACATGTACTCCTTACCTGGAGTTAGGTGGATGTCCGGATAGTGTAGGGAAAGTCGGATGTTCTCTTTTTCCTGGTAATTTAAGCAAAGCTGATTTACCTATATTTTATGTCATCTGCCACTCCACACAGAATATAGATACTGATTGTAGATTGTTTTCGAGGGTTAGGTGATCATGAGAAGAGTTAAGTTCTTTGTATACTACGCAATCGTCGGCCGAAAGCCTTATGTTAGTCTTTAGAGATGCAGGTAGATCATTTATAAAAGTCAGAAATTAAATGGGAGCCATGACACTGCCCTGAGGCACACCTGAGGTAACCTGGGTTATTTTTTATTTTTGGGGCATAATTTCGACAAACTGTTCGGTTTGATAGATAAGCACTGATCCATTGAATTATTGGTCATTTACCTGCTACTTCGTAGATTTGTATGGTTAGTTTTTTTTCTGCGACACTCGATCAAATGCTTTGGAGAAATCAAGTAGTATGAGATCCATGTCTGTTTTTGATTGTCAGTGGTTTGTGAATTTTCGTGTACTAATTCGGTTAATTGATTTACTTTAGAAAGGCATTTGCGGAAACCATGCTGTAATGGTGATACAATGTGTTTTTCTTCAACATAGGTAGTGATATGTTTAAGGATGATGTGTTCAAGCAACAAATGTTGTATGGGTGGATACCAATTTTCCATTTCATGATTACTGCATCTGGAACCTTTGTCCTTGCTTGCACGAATTGCTGAAGTATCAAATAAACTTCGTAAAAACATGAACTGCAACCTATTCCAAGGCTCCATGACCTGATACCAGGAATGTGATTTGCATAATTGCATTGACACACTGCACGACATTCTAGCTATGAGGGAAGAGGGGTGAAGATGGGGAGAGAAACAAGAGTTTCCCCTTTTTATTTTTTCTTGCGCAGAGTAGCAGGCTAGAACTCACTAGCTCAGGCCGACCTCTCTGCCTTTTAATAAGTCATCTCTCTCTCTTCTAGCTATTCGATTCGCATTGCGATCACCTGCGCGCAGAGTGTGCATGCCTTAATACTCGTAATATATCAAATATATGCAAAAATGAGTGTTTTATAAGATATCTCGAACGAATTAAGTAAATATCGGGGAAGTCAAACGTTGAAGTCCTGGAAAGTTACGTCACGCACTTTCTGACACAAATTCCTTATTTGGGCATGTTACCCAAAACGTAGACAGATGAATATATGCAAATTGCTCCTATTTCTTCATATTTCACGGTCACGCCAGATTACCTGTCTCACTGTGACGTTTACGATAAATGGCAGCGCACACCGAGTTGGGACACGTACACGAAACACGAAAAAAGGACGACACAAGCGCTGAACGTCAACTGATCTTTATTGATGACCACATTTCCTTAAATAGCATCTTTTTGCGCATGCGTGTTGCGTATGTCTAGAGCACATTCGTAAGGCAATCTCAAGAGCTCATGATGAAAACATGACCTAGTAAATTTGTGCATCCACCGATGTGAGACAAGTTTTCTGATCCAGAGTCATCGCTTTCGTGATTCGGGGTACCCGATGGCCCTTCTGATGTCGGTGGCGGAAGCACTGCTAAAAAGCTCCAGGAGCGGTTCTGCCGCAGCCTCTGGCGGCAGCGACGCTCGCGTCCGTCTAGGAAAGGTTCTTGTAATTAGCTACGTCCACACCGTGTCGCACAATCTTAGGAAACTAGGCTGAAAGGTTGGTTTGGATGTGGTGTTCTCTGCGCCTGCGCGGCTGTCAGCTCTTTGGAAAAAAGCCAATTCGCAGAGCAAACAGAGGCAAGCATGCTCGATAAAATACAGGAACCCTTACATCACCTGCATCGAGCGTGTTGTCTATTCGATACCGCTGACGTGTAATAAGGTGTGCGTTGGTAAAACGGGTAGATGACAGAACACGAGGCTCACAGAGCGCAATTATCACTGCTCCAGAAGTATGCAGGCCATCTCCGCATACACTGCAGAGACTGCGGCTGCGCACCCATGTTGGGCAAAACAAGGGTGGTGTGTAAGGTAAAAGGAAAAATCGCACGTGAAATTGTAGAAGCGGCAGAAATTTTCGAGAGGAGCGAAGACTGCATTAGCTGCCCATCGGTCGCTCTATCTTCAAAAGAGAGGAGGTTTTTAGGTATTAACACGTGATGTAGTCTTGGCTTTTCTGTTTCTTTCTTTTCTTTTTCCTTTGTTTTCTTTTTTTTGTTTTTTGCGTTTGTATCTTGAATCCTTTCGCTCTTGCATTGTGTTTTGATTGCGGCTTTTGGGTTTTTGTTGCTCTTGAGAGTGCCTTAGGAATATGCTCTAGACATATGCAACACGCGAGCGCAGAAAGATGGCATTTAAGCAAATGTGGTCATCAATAAAAATTAGGGGTGCTATGCAGGATGGCCCGAGTTTGGCGAAACTCGGGATCTTTCCGAGCTCTGGCGACACCCCCTTTTTGAACGAGCTAACAGTAAGTGAAGGTGAAATCCATTCCTCAGCACGCGCTCCGTTCCATTGGTTACGATGGATGGCGGCGTCACGTCAAGGCCGGTCGAGGTTAGGTGGCGTCTTCAAACTAGAGGCACCTTCTTTCATTTGTTTATCGTTCCACTGAGTGCAGAAGTGCACCCATGCAAGAAGAGTGACAGAAAGTTCTACTAACTATATTTTTATGTGTTCGCGGGCCGTTTGAATCTATTTTCAAGCGTTTAATGTCTGCACTAAGCATCCTTTAGAATAATCAGCACCATGGCCTCCGAGATTCGTTCCGACCGAGCGCCTCAACACCGCGGCAAGAGGTAATTGCCGAGGCCACGTGTATAATCACCATGGTCGGCCTCTACATTCTAGCGCGTTGCTCGGCGGGCGCGCGCCCTCTTCGTTCTCTTCTTCATCGTCTGCTCGCTGCCTGAGCAGGTGCGGCAGGCTGATTTGCTAATTAGCTGGGCGGTATACCTAGCTAAGACAGGACATGCTATGCCGAAGCTGATTAAGCCAAATCATGCTAAGGTCGAGCTAATTCAGCCAGGTCTTACTAAGACCATGCTAAATAACACGACAATAATTAGGAGCGTGTAATTAAAACCAAGATAATCAGGACCTTACTAAACGAGATCGTGTTAATTATTATGGTACTAATTAGGATTATGCTAATTACATCGGTACTATTCAGTACCTTGCTAATTAAGCCTGTGTTCAGAATATCGTGGTAATTAAAACAATAACAATCAAGACAGGACTATTCAGTATCATGTTAGCCAAGACAGATTTAATTAGGGTCATGGTAATTAACACGACGCTAATTAGGAGCACGCTAATTGAAACCAACTTCCTCGCCAAGTACGCGGTAATAATGATCACTCTAATTAGCACTATGTTAAGTACATTCGTGCTAGTGAGAACATTGATAATGAAATTTGATTAATTATTGGCGTGTTAATTAAAACATTGCGAATTAAGGCATAACTATTGCCATGTTAATTAAGGCATAGCTAATCAAACACACGAATATTGAGACCGAACTCGCGCGGTGATTACTCTGAAGCAGGCCAAGGATACTGAGTAGACGAGTCACGTAATAACCTCGAAGAGGTGACGACAAGCTCCTCTGATGGCCCCAGCCTTGCACAAGTAGTGCAAGCTGACCTAATTATTTTATATTCAAAGAAGCTGCTGAGTAGCGTCCACTGCGCATGAAACACTTGACAGGCACACCAGCGCTATGACAGTCCCGAGTTCAACTGGGGCCTTTTCAGAATCAACGAGTTTGCGCCCGAGTTCGCACGTCTATCAATTTGATTGTCAGACGCCCGCGAAGAAGATCGGGTCCACCCACCGCGTTTGCTCTTGCGGAGGAGCAGTGCTCACGGCGCAACGCCAGCGAGCACCACGATTAATCTATCAGCCTAATCGCAAAGACTATGCACACATGCATGAAGAACTAAAGGTTATATCATCACTTGGATACGATGTCTCGCATTCAACTTCACCTCGCTCACGATGTACCACTTACAGCCACGAAGCAAGCACCCCTGGTGGGATTTGCGGTGAGAAATGTTATTATTTACTTGTTTGGAGACATTGTTTCTACCGATTTGTTACTACAGAAAGATCTTCGAGCGTGTAATGTAAGTATAGCAGTAACCTGTCCATTTATTTATCGGTAATATTCAAGAGAAGCGAGACGAGCTGCACCATAGTGCTGCGTGTGCGTCCTTGTTGCTTTCGAGATTGGAAATTTCCATGCTGCAGGTGGAACGAAACAATTCTCCGAAAAAAACGCCAGGCCTGCGCTGAAACCGCAGCACAGTCACAGCGAAAGCTGGAGGAGCGGCGTTTCTAGAGCCCGTTGTCAGCTTTCTTGTGGCTACAATACAAGTACACTAGAAAGATACCCACTACGCCATAAATCACAATTTTTGTGAAGTTGGGAAGCACCTACTAAGCCATTATTCGTCATTCTGCGGAGAAGCGAGGCACCAGCCGCACGTCTGTAAGGAATTATGTGCACTTTGTTGACGCGACTACTGATGATGATGAAGAATTATGGCTCAGCCCTTTGTAATGGGTTGGAAGCTTTAAACGGCCCACCAGTTAAGTAATTTGCATTGGGTGACGCCCGGTTGCTATTTCCCTCTCCCGTCATGCTGTATAACATACGTTGCCGTGGGAGAGAGACGGCGTGAGGTGAAGAACTTTACTGAGACCCCAAGTAAATGGATCATGCGCTTATGGGATTCTTTGGCAACCAATACAAATGCACTTGCGAGGATCCCACTACGCTCTAAATCATTCTAATTTATCTGAGACCCCGAGGAAATGGATCATGCGCTTATGGGCTTCCTTGGCAACCACTACAAGTGCACTTGCGAGGAACCCACTACGCTACAAATCATTAATGTTTGAGAAGTAGGGCAGCAGGCACTGGGCCATTTTTCGTCATTCTACGAAGCCGTGGTACCTGCTAAACGCATGTAAGGCATTATGCGCACTTTGTTGATGCTGTGCCTGACGACGATGAAGAATTATGGCAGAGTCCTTTGTAATGGGTTGGAAGCATTCAACAACCTACTCATTGCGCAATTAGCATTGTGTGACGCCTGGTTACAGAATTCGCGTTGTGCAACGCGTTGCGCGACGCTTGGTGCTTATTTTACTCTCTACCACGCTATATTGCATATGCTAATGTGATTCCTTCCCGACATGAAGTCTGTATAGGACCTTTTTGCATAGCAGTTCCAAGCACCAGAATGGCTCAGAGGTTGAATACTGGGCTCCCACGAAGAGGGCCCAGGTTGGAACCTCGTTCCATCCTGGATTTTTTCTTATTTCGTTTTTTTTCTTATTTCGAGCGATACTGGTTACGGACACCGGCGGCGGCGGCGGCGGCGGCGGCAGCGGCGGCGGCGGCGGACAACTACGGCGCCAAAAACGGCCGGTGAAATGATCTCATAACAGCTTTCGCTGTAAAAGACAAACGCCCACGAACACGCCCATGGGAGGCGCGATGATTAGTTGGCAAAAAGATACCACTACAATCACGCTGACGTCGCTACACTATCGAAATGTTGACTGAGTGGCGGCGCTGACGCGTTCGCACGCGGCGTTCCTTTGAAACCCGCCGCAAATGCCGCACATGCGTATCTGACGCCATGCTCGTTCTTGTAGCCGTTTTTCTTAACGCTGCTATCGCGTGCTCCGCACTGTCTTCCTGTCATGACCGCCGTAGTGCAAGCTCGGAGCAAACTCGTGTGCCCGTGAAGCTCGGGCCATCCTGTATAGCACCCCAGTTGAAGTTCAGCGCTTGTGTCGTCCTTTTTTCGTGTACGTGTCCCAACTAGGTGTGCGCTGCCATTTATCGTAAATATGACGAACGAACTAGCCCATAAGTACATTTGAAGCACTGTGACACTTTCCTGTGCTTGAGATAAAATCGCTTCCCACGTTGCAGAGTGCTCTTCGGGTATTCAGTCAAGTCAAGCTACAACGTTCCGCACCAAACGTTTCACATGCTGACACAACCTTCCCGCCCGAATCACATTACCTGTAACCGATAGTCACGACAACCACGTTGCCAAGGGCAGCCAAGTTTCCTCCATCATCTAAGTGCATCGCTGCCGAGCCATCCAGAAACTGGCCTCCGTGTATCCAAGCCATGACCAGAAGCATTGCCGTGTTGTTCAATGTCGGTGTCCAAACATTTAAATAGAGGCAATCTTCGCTTGTATGTACATCTGCATAGAGTTGAACCCCGTAATAATGAAATAGGCGGTGAAACCAACAAACTTCGCTATCGCGAAAATTTTGTGAATGCGAAATAATACAATACTAGGCAAACGGTCAGCAAAACGAACATTTAACGCTGAAATTCAGTCAGCTTGCCTTGTCAACCGTTTTAAAAACGAAGCATTTCTTAGCGAACCTCAGGCACTTTGACCGTTTCTATCTATCTATCTATCTATCTATCTATCTATCTATCTATCTATCTATCTATCTATCTATCTATCTATCTATCTATCTATCTATCTATCTATCTATCTATCTATCTATCTATCTATCTATCTATCTATCTATCTATCTATCTATCTATCTATCTATCTAGCCGCTTACGTCGTCGCCTCCATGACTTGTAATATATCAAAATTGCCATAGCACGGGATCAATGTATGACGAACACGATCCACTGGTCATGACATGAATAACGCAAAATACCTGTCGCGTACGTCATGTAAACCTTTCTCTCAGTCGAGTGTGGCACATAGCAGATTTCATGTTTTGCGGGTATGTGCCACAGGTGATACAGAGTCTGAGTCAACACAGTAACCGCGGACACTCACACGTTGACACGCAAAGAAAGTGATTATAATAACAGTATGTTGGGGTTTTATGTCCCAAAACCAAGATTATGAGAGACGTCGTAGCGAAGGGCCCCAGAAATTTTGACCATCTGGTATTCTTTAACGTGTACCGAGATCGCACAGTACACTGGCATCTAGCATTTTGCCTCCATCAAAATTCGACCGCCGCGGCCGGCATCGAACCCGCGGCGTTCCGGTCAGCATCCGAGCACCGTAACGGCTACACCACCGCCGCGGCGGACGCAAGGAAAGTGAGGAAGCTCAATACAGAAGAGCCCTGGCGTAATCCACTCTTCCACGCAGTCCGCAACGTGGACCACGTGGATTACGCGAAAACCGAAATCAATGCTTCGTACAATAAATCTGCCGAGAGAACCAGGCCTCTCATCACAACCGGTGACTTCAACATTTATATTACAAGACCCAACAACACCCGGTCCTTATACTGCGTATAAAACGGCTTGGATGTGGACAGGGCATCAAAATACCTCACTGCCACGTCCAGGACCAGAGGCTTCATAGATCATTTCATCGTAAGAGGCATCCAGGATTTTCACCAGCTGTACTATACCTTGCACTTCCCTGCACTTAGACCCCTCGTAGCCGCGATCATGAAAGGATCCGATTAACAAGTCCGGTCCAGCTGCTGGGGCCCTTTGAACACGGTGATGAAGACCTTGTTCAAGAACTGCCAAGAACCCCTTCTACACATGCACACGGGTTCGTGTGTGCATGCGTGCGTTCTCCGTCTTAAAGGAAAGGTATAAGCATAACAAATGTAACAACTGCAACTGTGACTGTAACGTACGCGCAGTGCGCCTGTACATGCCACTCGGCTGTGTATATATCTAGGGAAATTTTACTGAATGATGCTTAGTTGCGAGTAACACCTGTCCTGCGCATCTGTGTTTCTTCTTTGTCTTGTTCGGATTCGCGCTATCCAGTATTGAAGAATATAAGCACTACATATCAGCTTACCGCGTCTGGTGTCGGGAACATCCATGTTGCTGTTGGCATTGTTACGCAACTGTAAACAACTCGTTACACAATGCATTTAGCACTCTTCAACATATGCGTGTGCGTATACCACTTCCACATTTCGCTAGCGTCAATCCGTAACGTTTCACTCAATGGGAAAAATTACGCCACAGTCACCATGCCGTGCATAGTACGCATAACATTGATTCCCGTGATACGTGGGATCTGCCGAATTTTTTCGTGTTGTAAACGTCCATATCTTCCTTCGCAACGCAGCAAGGTGTATTATGCGACATCGTCACCGTGCGTTCTGAAGAACGCCCGCATAGTTCTGAAAGCTTCCAATTCAAACTCGCGGACGTAGCCATGGCAATCACTCCTCCGTCGCTGATTGGCCACGCCGCTGTGCGGCAGCCACAGAACATCGCAAAAAACTTGGAGGACGCTTGAGCTTCGCCTACAACAGTATAACGCGACAGCGTAATCGGATTTGATCAGCTTCGCGTTCCCCACTGCTAGCCTTGCTTTGGTTCTCGGTGCATGCCTCACCGGTGCCGCGAGTAAACGAACTTCTGTGCACGTAACATCGGCTGTTTCAAACTATCCCAGAATGCCTACTGCAAATACAGTTGCGCAGTGCCCACTACGCTCTAATTATTCATTTTGTGAATCTGCGAAAGGCCCTCTACGCGTCTGTAAATCAACAGGCGAACCTATGCAGCTGCTCACTTTTTTATGCTTTTGCTGATGAGGATGATTAAATATGTCTGAGCGCTTTGTAATGGATGGGCCTTTAAAATATCCACTCTTTGCGCAATTCACATGTTTTGACGCCTGGTATGATTCTACGCTCCTGTTACGCAATATTACAAAAGGTAATGAGACTTTTCGCTACATGACATTCATGGAGTAGTTTTTTTGGAAGCTGTTTCAAGCAATGGCGCGGCTACGTGGTAGAGCTTCTGCTGGCTACGCAGAAAGGCTGGGTTCGGTTTTCCTTTGAACCAACAATTTTATTATTTTATTACCAACAACCGCCGACACTGACACCGACACCAGAATGTCTGGGAAACGAGCTCCTTAACGCTATTGCGTTAAAATGAGTCCCATACCCATTGTTAGAAAAACAAAAGAAATCTTGAGTGCGAGAGCAAGACCGCTTGTGCACGGCATCCCGAGAACGGAAAACAGCGAGCCGCTGTGCCGCTAGCTTGAACGGCGATGCCGATACGTTTTAATTCGGCTATGCGCACGCACACACACGGAAAATAGAAATAAAAGCCAGTTGCACCCCGAGTGAAAGCATTACCAACTGCAGAGCATTGATCCTCCGGTTTTCCTTGTGTTTAGCTCTTTTCGGTTCTTTTGTGCTGTTTTCTATCTTTTTCCGTTCTTTTCTTGTGATGGCCTCATCTTGTTATTGCGATGATCTATTTACTGTTATATGTTCTCACTTCTACTGTTTTTCTGCTATTGGCTGTTCCGCACGCGGTGCGCCTAACTGCCGGTGCTGGGGTTTCGCCTCGCCTTCTCGTGAATAACTGCCAGTGTGGCATGTTCGTATACATTCATGATGATGAAGCGCTAAAAGAACTGAAGACTTATGAAGAACGCAGGAAGCGCCATGTCCTGTGTTCTTCATAAGTCTCCGTTTCTTTTAGCGCTTCACCATCATGAATCGCCTTCTCTCTTCCGTAGATATGTCACTCCGGGCGCTGGCGTTTTGCTTCGGGTCGCCCACTCCGACAGACGAATTAGCCCTTCGTCAACGTTGGCGCTCACGGTAAAAACGTACAGCCTGCTCGGCTTATGTGTATCAAACATGGGACCTGCGGGACGCCAACGCGAGAGTTGAGACTTCGAGATTACAACGCGAGACAAGATACGACCGGGTGGTTCCTTAAACATTTTCGCAGCTAAGAAAAGAAATTTGGCGAAGCTTGCACTAAGCCGTGCAAGGCTTGAAACGGCGAAACTAGACGATTCTAAAGACTAAAATGGTTGCTTGTAGGTTGTCTCTATAGGCCTTATCTAGGTGGTGCAGGTTGTCTCAAGGTTTCTGCTAGGTCGTTGGTAGGCTTTAGCTAGGTGATGCTAGACGATTTCTACCTTGATTCTCAGCGCTGAGGTTCGTGTTAAATCAGAGGCAGTCACAAACATAACACGGATGTCCAAGCTGCAGAGGCAGGAGCTCGCGGC
The DNA here is from genome assembly GCF_013339695.2 of Rhipicephalus sanguineus. Lineage (NCBI taxonomy): Eukaryota > Metazoa > Arthropoda > Arachnida > Ixodida > Ixodidae > Rhipicephalus > Rhipicephalus sanguineus. Next base: position 123,857,971 of record NC_051183.1, on the reverse strand, counting down.
TCAAACCAAGCGTTCGCACCTATCATAGATCTACGGGCACGTCGTCGTTGGCGTAGGCATTACATCGCTTCCGGGTCTTATCGCAGTCGCAGCCGCAGCCGCCGTTGTCTTTCCCGTTCCCTAGTATTCTCTTGTTGTACGTACTCAGGGTCTCCCGCTCGCCGCCGTCGCTTCGCAGCCATTTGTTGGGCTAGCTGTTGCCTTCTTCATTTTAACGCGATAGCGTAAAAGAGCTTGTTCCGCCAAGTTTCCGCTGTCGGCGTTGTTGGTTCGCTCGACTGGGCATAATGACAAGCGAAACAGAGCACGATGAAGATGGGGCCGGTTATCGCTATCGCGTTCAACTCTTAAAGGCGGAGCTTAAGCGTCCCCCAATTTTTTATTGGATCAATGGCCATTATTGGGATTTACGCTATTTCTGTGGCACATACCCGCTTATGATGACGAAGTGGTGTGTAGTGGAATTTACCCATTTTTTGTGACACATACACGTTCATGATGACGATAGTTATTTGGTTCGCCGGACAAGGAACGATTTGCTAATCGGATTCACTGCTAAAAAATCAGCAAATACAACCAACATTGCGGCAAAGACGTCTTTTGCTTGAAACTGCTCCCGGCACAGTGCCTATTTTGAAAACAAAGATAATGGCACCCACACAAGCGCACTATGGTGGCAGTTAAAGCGGCTTAAGTGTGAAACAAAGATATTTCAGCGTGTTTTGGAGCATGTGGACGTTGCGCGAGCAGCAAATTCGTGGGGAAACGTCCCCTCAGTTTTCGTTGTTGTGGAATTGCAATTCAGCGTCATTCCTTTGCCAAGAAATACGAGATGCATTGAATGCTATAAGCGTTAGACAAGGACAAGAAATTATTTCATTGTCGCGCGAATTCGGCTGTTGCGCGATGTCTTTATGGTGGGTTTCGACTCTGGTTGCAACAAATGCAAGAAAAATATATGCGTAGACATCCACTTCGAAAAATATAGCCCTAAATGACAGTTTGAAGCTCTTTGACCGAAAGTATTCATTATGCCTTATGCCAGTCTTGACAATTCCGCAGAGATAACTAACTGGCGAAGTTTTTGTTGCCACAAAACTTGCGGAGTATCACGCCTCGCGGACATTTAGGCATACTGCTCAAAGAGAGTGTCCAGATCGTGTACGAAACAGCAAGCGCAAGCCGCATGCTGATCAAACCAATAATTCAAAGGGGTCTTTCTGTACTTTTAACAATTCCGTTGCACCTCGGAGCCATGCGCTACATAGATTCGCTGGTTATCCACCTTGACAGAGTGGTATGGCCTTACAGGTTTGCTGGTCAACCATATCCGCAACGTGTAAAGGCGGCAACAGGTTTTGTTTAGATTTTAAGAGTATATATATATATATGCGCCGTAGATTGGGAAGAGTTAGGGATACGAGTAAATGAAGAATACATTGGTAATCTGCGATTCGCTGATGACATTGCATTGATGAGTAACTGAGGGGCGACGTTCAACTCGATTACCGAATTCGACAAGGAACACAGAACGGTGTAAGGTAAGGAACACATTACCTTAGTTTTCTGCAAATTAATTTGCAGAAAAATAAGGTAATGTGCCATAGTCTCGGAAGAGAACACTGCTTTGCGATAGATAGCGGGACACTGTAATTTGTAAATGGATACGTCTACTTATGCCAGGTAGTAACCGCGGAGCCGAACCATGAGAGTGAAGTAACTATGAGAACAAGGATGGGATGGAGCACATTTGGCAACCACCTCAAATCATGAGTGGTAGTTCACCACTATAACTGAAGATGAAGATATATAACAGCTGCATCTTGCCGGTACTCCGGTATGCGTAGTACCGGCAAGATGCAGCTGTTATATATCTTCATCTTCAGTTATAGTGGTGAACTACCACTCATGATTGGAGGTGCTTCCAAATGTGCTTCCTCCCATCCTTGTTTTCATAGTTACTTCACTCTCATGGTTCGGCTCCCAATGGATCATGGTGTGACTTGGTGCCCGGCGCACTCAGGAGTTGAGGGGAACGAACGGGTGGAACGTTTGGCTCGAGGCATGACAGGCCGAGCCGCGGACCACATCACCCGGGAGGACACTTCGACACCTGGCGCGCCAAGAGAAATCCTCGAATTTCAAAGACTAGGTAGGCGAACTAAAGCTCCACCTCATCCTAACCTAAACAGGAGACAAGCACGGGACTGGCGTCGCCTCCAAACAAACACGTACCCACATTTACACAGGTTACACAGAATGTACCCTCACAGATACAACAACAAATGCCCGTGGTGCGATGCAACACCGACATTGGAACACATAACATATCAGTGTACACAACGTCCGGAGGCTGCCATCTCGCCTCTGTGTAACAACGATTCCCTGAATTGGTCGTGGGAGGCGCGGCTCGCGGAACTGGAAATGGGAAGCCAACTGGCGACCCTCGACCAGGCCCGGCGAGCCGCTGTAGCCAGTGGGGCCCTGGAAGAAGGGCACCACCCACCCTAACCACTCCAAGGCATGACATAAATAAATGTTTCTTCTTCTTCTTCTTGCCGGTACTCACGTACGGAGAAGAAACCCGCAGGCTTACAAATAGGGTTCAACTTAAATTGAGGACGACGCAGCGAACAATGGAAAGGAAAAGAATAGGTGTTACTTTAAGGGCAAGAAGAGCGAAGAGTGGGTAAGGGGGAAAACGGGTATTAAGGACATCTTAGTCGAAATCAAGAAGAAGAAATGGACATGGGCAGGGCATATAGCGCGTAGGCAAGGTAACCGCTGTTCATTAAGAGTGACTGACTGTATTCCAAGAGAAGGCAAACGCGCGAAGGGAAGCCAGAAAGTTAGGTGGGCGGATGAGATTAAGAAGTTTGCGGGGATAACGTGGCAGCACAGGACCGGGTCGATTAGCGGTGTAACTAACGAGGACCCGTGGTCGTAGATCAGGAACACGTCTTTACTACATGAAGGCTAGCCCTGAATCCCCACTTCGTTCTCTTCCCTCTCGCGCCTCTCCCCGAGCCCATGCCCCACTTCTTTATTTTCAACATCCTCCGAGGGGACGGGACGAACGTGACGTAGGTTGTTTCGTTTCTGACAACATGCACAACCTATGTACAGGGCTTCAGAAAGTGGTCCGGTTCAAGGCGAACGAAACAAGGTCTCTCTCATCCAAAGTCGGCAATGCATGGCAGTGTAACGATGTCACTCGATGGCACAAGCGTTCTCTTCTTGCACCACCGCCGCGCCTCTCATGTAAATCTGCGATGAACATCGGTCCGGGACGCAGCGTGTCGATCTGGCATGGAAAATGGTGTGCGCGTTTCCATCTCCGACGTTTCCATCCCGGCAAGACACTGCTGTTGTGCTCCGCATTCGTGTTCTCCTGCAGACACTTTGTCGCAGCGTATTGCCGTGGTGTTCTCCACGAAGTGCCTGTATGTCTGCAGCGCCCTTCGCGTCTGTGGCACGAACCATGCGTCATCACGAACTTGGAGACGGATGTCGAGATGGACGCATCTCCTTTCGATCGGTTCAACGTATCAGGGGCGAGTCTCAGTACGTGGCTGTTCCTCTGCTCCCAGGGATTAAGCTCGTTGAGGTGCTCGGGTGCATGGATCGCGCTGTTTTGCTTCGGCGCCTCTTGCAGTGCACTGCACTTCACTTCCGGAGGCAGAAGCAGTGCTTTCTCTTCTTTGCCTACGTGATCAACTTGTTTGGTCACAACCTTTTCTAGTTCCACGAAGCTGAGCGGAACAAAATCCTGACGTCCAGGCGGCGCATCCAACGATGAGGACACCACAGGAAGCACAGCGGGACTGTTAGCTTCACCGACCAGCAGATCGAAGGAGCCATCGTTGCGGGTGGGCACGCTATCGGTAGGAATACGAGGCTCCGGAATCATGAAAGGCTCTTCGTAACATCTAGCTTGTCCGCTCAGAGAAGGCTCAAACATATCGAGTTCTTGTGTTTTCTTTGACATCCGGTTGTCAATACCAACAGTGTCGAGGCGCCACATAGCCGATTCATCGCACTCTTGATGAGAACCACCAGCCGATAAGAAAAGGGCACTAGTTGCTGTAGCTTCGTAGTGCGAGCTACTGCCCTGCACAGTCCACCCGAACGACGTTTCCACGGCAGTGAGTTGCTCGTTGAGGCGATCAATCTTTCCAGTGGCGAACTTCCAATAAGCGTCCGAGCCAATTAATATGCTGACGTCCTCTGGTTGCCAAGTTTCCGCGTCAAACATGTCCGCAGCATCATACCTCCGGGCGCTCAAGAGCTCGAGCACTTCAATGTTCAGCGGTGGACTTGTCACGGTGCACACTTCGGGGACTTCCAGTGCTTCCAATGTGACGGTGCCGCCGTTAAATCGTCCACGCAGCGTGACAGAGACGCGTCGACAACGTAAATGATTCCGTGGCTTGGCAATTCCAAACGTTACCAATGACAGCTCTTCCGTGCCAATGACTTTACACTGCAATTTCTTGGCAACGTCGGTGCGGATGAAAGAACGCTGGCTGCCGCTGTCAAGCATCACACGCACCAGGAGCTGTCGCGGTCCGCTCTCCGCCCAAACACGGCCCGTCTGAAGCAGCACCGACTTGGCTTCTGTAGCGCCGGTTGACGCCGTTGTTACCGTCGGTGAGGTAGAGCCGGACGAGCCACTCGGTACTGTTGGCGTAGGAGCAGCGGTCGTGGTGACGGCTCGTGACAGCTCGCAAAGGACCGTTAGGTGTCGGCGTTGGCACTTGTTGCACGTAAGGTTCAGGGAGACTCTGCAAAACCGTGCGACATGATTGCGCATTCCGCACTTGTAACAGCACCGAGCGTTAAGCAACCTGGCCCTTTTCTCGTTGGCGGATAAGTCGACCGTACACTCTGCCAGGCTGTGACTTCGGCTGTCGCACAGAACACAAGGCGTGCGCTGCTGTAGGGATTCCGTCGCCGCTAGCACGGATGCCGATGGAATGCCCTGTGAAGACCTTGTCGGCAAGCTCATGTCACCAGGTACCGTGATCGAGTTGCGCGTATACGATGACGCCGCTTCTTGCTTCCCTTCCTCACGCACTTCAACCTGGATTTTCAGGAACGCTAAAATGTCGGTCGCCTTGTGCGTTCTCGCATCAGGGGGTGTGGGCTCTGCTGATGCATTAGTACCACGCGTGCTATCCTCCTTCTTCTTCTGTCGGTACATTATCGCCAAGTCTTCTGGCAAACACCTCATTAGCACCCGATGCAGCACCACAGTGTACTGCTCAGGCGGTACACCAAGACCTTCGAGAGCACTTACGCGGAAACGCACGGTGTCATGCAGCACCCGAAGCTTCTCCACTTCCTTGGAACTCCTCACGGGCGACAGTGCAAGAAGCTGGTTGATGTGCTCGTTGACTAGTGATTCTTGTCGACCGAAGCGCTCTTTCAGTGTAGTCACGGCAATTTCATAGTTGGTATCAGCCATCCTGATGCCTTCGATAGCTCGCTTGGCCGCTCCCGTCAGGTACGTCAGCAAATACTTAAATTTCTCGATGGACGGCAACTCGGTGTTGTCGTGAATCGTGGCGCTGTAGTGGTCCCAGAATTCTTGCCACTGACGTAAATCGCCGGCATACGTCGGGACTTGAAGCGTCGGAAGTGCGACAGACCGGTAACGTGGCGTACTGACTGGTCCTTGCGGCGCCTCAGCAGATGCGATGTTGCTCTGGGTGGCTGCTACCCGGTCGCCATTGGGTCGACTCCTAGAAGGTTCGCTGAGATGAGTCGACTGTTCTCGCTGAGACAAGAGGAACTGCGCGTCAGCGATCGCGTACAGAATCTTATCGTGGTAGTCGGTTGCGCCCTCGACTTCGGCTTCAATAGCTTCATCTTCCGTGAGGTCGAGAACGTCCTTGTCTAGCTGTCGGAGTTCAGTTTCCTTAGCCTTCAAAACGGCGACTTGCCTGTTGACCTCGCGCGCCTCGGTGTCGGGGTCCTGCAGTAGTCCTGTCAGGAGCGTAATATTTCGTGAGACGCTGGCCCTGACAGTCCCACGCACCTTCCGAAGACGCTCGGCCGAAGTCATGGCAGTCCCGGAATGACCACTCCCGGGTTTCGGCACCAAAAATGTAACTAACGAGGACCCGTAGTCGTAGATCAGGAACACGTCTTTACTACATGAAGGCTAGCCCTGAATCCCCACTTCGTTCTCTTCCCTCTCGCGCCTCTCCCCGAGCCCATGCCCCACTTCTTTATTTTCAACAGGCGGATCATTGGAGAGGTCTTTGCCCTGCAGTGGGCGTAGTCAGGCGGATGATGATGATGATGCGCGCAGGGATAGAAACGCATGCACACAAATACATAGCGGCACGGCTCCCGTCGAGCCCCGTCCACTCCGAAAAGCATCTGCTGGCTAGGGACCTACCAGTGATCGTCTGGTCAATACCTATAGACAAAAATGACATGTCGAGGTTGTTGGGTACGGTGAATGGTGCAGTCTCCATATGTGGATGCGCTGAATTGTTCAAGGGTCTGCCCCGCCACGGTGGTCTAGTGGTTATGGCGCTCGACTGCTGACCCGCAGGTCGCGGGATCGAATCCCGGTCGCGGCAGCTGCATTTTCGATGGAGGCGAAAATGTTTGAGGCCCGTGTACTTAGTTTTAGGTGCACGTTAAAGAACCCCAGGTGGTCGAAATTTCCGGAGCCCTCCACTACGGCGTCTCTCATAATCATATCGTGGTTTTGGGACGCTAAACCCCAGACATTATTATTATGTTCAAGGGTCTGTCTTGGGCGAAGAAGTTGAGCAAAAGCTTCTTCTACACACCAGGTGGTGGATCCACTCATATAATTGTTTCGCTACAAGGGTGATACAAGGCGTCTCGACGGCCGAGGCGTTACCTGCAACTGTCTTTTTGTTGTTACGAACGGATATGTATTCACCCACGTCACTTTTTGCTATCGCCAGCCGGTAGCAAAAGCGTAACAGCTATCATCTGTGCCTATGCCTTCGACCCGTTGTGAAATTAAACGTCGCGCACACCTGCCGCGGCACATCGGGGACGAGCTTTGCGCCAGCGCTCACTGTCTTCTTTGCGTATCGTGCAAACCGAAAATAAACATTGCAGCGGGATATCTTGGGGAACAGACATGCAAGAAGAAGTATTTCAAGTGGAATTGTGTACAAAATTGAATACCTAAAATTTTCAGTACAAACATGCCATTTTGCAGCCCTCAATAAAACTTTCATCATTCAGTATTGTTAATTGTGTGGCTGACAGCGATAATTATTCTCTCACTTGGTGTCCCCCTGGGTCAAAAACTTATTACAAAGGTCGTTTTCACGCACCTCCCAGTACTGCATTTTAAGAAAACCATAAAGCTTAATTGTGAACACCCTGTATATAATGTAGCCGTAAACACCAATGCCCAAAAATGTTGGCTTGAAAATTTCTAAACAGTCGCCAACATTGTTTCACTTGATTGAAATGGCTGTTATTATCTAATGATTCTTTCTATTTCTTGCTCAAAATATATTAGTATCATTCCGAAAGAACCTACTGTGGTTGCTTCAGCCGCATATAACGACACCTACATATGTACTTCGCTGACAGTGGCTTCAAGAGCGAAGCTTGTTAAGGTATCAGTAACTTGGGCTCCGTCGTCAAAAAGTCCACCAGTGCGTATACGCCACAGGAATTGGGCAGGCCCCACTACCGAGTACAGCAGCTGCGATCGCTAAACGAAAATTCTGCTTTGCAAAGTGGAGCATGTGAAATACTTGAAAGGAACAGAGAGAAAGAGAGAGAAAGTTGAAATAGAGGGAGATGAAGAAAACGATCAGCAAACTGTTCACCTGTGTAAACTTGGCCATTTTGTGTAACTGTATCAAAATGTTTATCTTGAACAAAGGTCATGTCAAGAGACCGTATTTTCACCCATAGTGTATCTGGATGCCTAATTTAATGTTGGAACTGATTTCCGTAATAACGCGTTCTCGCATTTCGTATGTCGCTGTTAAACTTATTTCTATAACTCTTAAACTCTTCAATCAATGTATACTTTTAGAGGCAATATATGTATAATAGAGTTTATTTTTACGTTCTATGTGAGTGTGCAGTTCTCGTGTTATCCAAGCCTTTAATTTCTTCGAAATTGGTTACTTCTTATGCGGAAAGCGTCTGTTATAAATGCTACAAAATAGGTCAAGAAATTTCGCACAAGCGTTCTCAGCGTCAATTTCATTCAACACGTCATCCGAAGGTGTAGTTATGAAAATGCCATGAAAATGGTCCAGAGCATTGGGTGTACTAAATTGTACCATTGGAGTAAGTATTTGTTTAGACGAGGGATACTAATAATAATATCTGGGGTTTAACGTCCCAAAACCACGAGATGATTATGAGAGGCGCCGTAGTGGAGGGCTCCGGAAATTTTGACCACCTGGGGTTCTTTAACGTGCACCTAAATCTAAGTACCCGGGCCTCAAACATTTTCGCCTCCATCGAAAATGCAGCCGCTGCGGTCGGAATTCGATCCCGCGACCTCCGGGTCAGCCGTCGAGTGCCATAACCACTAGACCACCGCGGCGGGGCTGTTTAGACGAGGGAGATTTCTTTTTCGGAAAAATAAACAAATGCCCATGTTGTCGCATATTTCGCAACACATCACTCTTGAGTGTATAGGAGAATTATTTATATTAGTACTGAATAAATCAACATTTTGGAATTCATACTCATACGAGTTGGATGTTTAGTGACAATACTGAGCCCCAAAGCTTCTCAATATTATATCAAAAAGACTTGCGCTGGTAGAATTAGACATCATGTCTATAATAAAATATCCGCTCATAATGACGTCATATTGTCACGTGGCCGTGACGCTCCGAAGGAGCAGGTGGTGTGTCCAAAATGAAACCTTTTATTTGGCCGATCTTGTGGCCGTGATACGGAAGGTCAACCTGTAGCAGTACACGCTGTACACTGACAGCGGCGAACAGAGGTTCGGCCGTCGATGATGTGCTCATGGCTGGGATGCGCCGTCTTTTATGCATCACGCATCGAAATTTCCAGTCTTATTACTCGTGGTCACGCAAGCTCTGGAATAATCTAAGCTGTGCGCGGCCTGCGCGCAATCTTAACAAAACTATCTACTACAATCGCTAAGCTTCTCGAACACTGCGGCGCGGTCAGCGTCGAGCGTTGATAACCATCCTTGCTTGTTAAACCCGAATACACCAAAATAAAACAAGATGCGGGCGTGGCATTGCCCCCCTCTGGAAAAGCATCGTCCCGATGCTTGTGACAGAATATAGAAGGGGGAAAAACAAGTGCATCCACAAATGAATTACAATAACAAAGGAAAAAGTAGAATCCCCAGGTTCGCTAACGCGCAAAACACGGCTTAAGGCGCACGACATGGACGACTTCAGGTCGTGCGCGGCGTCGCTGGGAGTTCGTAACTCCGTCCTGGATGACCTCGTAGTCAAGAGCGCCGAGACGTCGAAGTACCCTGTACGATCCGAAGTATTGTCAAAGAAGCTTCTCGCTCAGTCCGCGTCGTCGTATTGGCGTCCAGGCCCAGACACTGTCGCCGGGCTGGTACTCCACGAAGAATCGTCGAAGATTGTAGTGACGGCTGTCTGTGTGCTGCTGGGTCTTGATGCGCAGGCGGGCGAGCTTTCTAGCGTCTTCGGCACATTGTAAGTAAGCGGCGGCGTCGAGATTTTCTTCGTCGGTGACGTTGGGTAGCACGGCGTCGAGGGTCGTCGCCGGGCTCCTACCGTCGAGCAACTCGTACGCCGTCATCTGCGTCGTTTTTTGAACGGCCGTGTTGTAATCGAAGGTCACATACGGAAGGACGGCGTCCCACGTCTTGTGCTCGACGTCGACGTACATGGTCAGCATGTCGGCGATGGTCTTATTTAGTCGTTCGGTGAGGCCATTGGTCTGCGGGTGGTAGGCGGTGGTGCAGAGGTGGTTAGTCTCGCTGTATTTGAAGATCGCCTGAGTTAGGTCCGCAGTGAAGGCGGTACCTCTGTCCATTATGAGAACATTTGGGGCGCCATGCCGCAATACGATGTTCTCCACGAAGAGCTTGGCTACCTCGGCGGCACTGCCTTTCGGCAGGGTCTTTGTCTCTGCGTTGCGGATGAGGTAGTCAGTTGCTACGACGATCCACTTCCATTTGTTCCCGGAAGTCAACGTCGGGAACGGCCTCAGTAGGTCCATCCCGATTTGCTGGAACGGCCAGTGAGGTGGTTCGATTGGCTGCAGAAGTCCCGCTGGCCTAGACGGCGGTGTCTTCCGTTGCTGGCAATCTCGGCAAGTCTTAACGTTGTGGGCGACGTCGGCACTAAGGCGTGGCCAGTAGTGTTTTTCCTGTATACTGGCAATCGTGCGGGAAACACCGAGGTGTCCAGCCGTCGGGTCGTCGTGTATGGCCTCGAGGATTTCTGGTCGCTATGATGAGGGCACGACAAGAATATAGTCGGTTTGAAGTGACGAGAAGTTCTTCCGAAGAACTTCGTTCCGTAAGATAAAGGACGGTAGTCCTCGCTGGAATACATTCGGATCAACGGCAGTCTTGCACTCGAGGTACTCCATAAGGCCCACCAGTTCTGTGTCGGCTCGTTGCCTTTCGGCAAAGTCGTCGGTACTTATAGTTGAGAGGAAGCAGTCATCGTCGTCGTCTTGCGGCGGCGCATCGACGGGAACACGAGACAGGCAGTCGGCGTCAGAGTGTTTTCTTCCGGACCTGTAAACGACGGTAACGTCGAATTCCTGAAGACGCAGAAATTGAAGGACCTAAAGGGTCCTTCAAATTAGCTAGCCAACACTAGGCGTGGCGGTCGCTTACAAATATGAAAGGCCTGCCGAAAATTAAGGGGCGGCACTTTGCTGTCGATCAGATAATGGCAAGGCACTCGTTTTCTGTTGTGGAATAGTTGGCTTCCGCCTTAGATAGCGACCGGCTAGCATTACTGACAACCATTCCTAGTCCCTCAGTCCTCTGCACTAGTACAGCTCCGAGCCCTACGCTGCTTGCTTCGGTGTGGGCTCCCGTATTGGCGTATTCGTCGATGTGTGCAAGAATCGGCGGCGCTTGCAGGTGTCGTTGCAGTTCTTGAAATGCTTTGGCTTCTGCCATTCCCCACTTGAACTCCACGTCGGCTTTCGTGAGGTGCGCTAGCGGCTCGGCGCGCCTTGAAAATCCTTTGACAAAATGCCTGGAGTAGCCGCAGAAGCCCAGAAATCAGCGTACGGCCTTCTTGTCAGTGGGTAGCAGGAAGGCAGCGATGGCAGCTGTTTTCCGCGGGTCCGGGCGAACACCATCCTTAAAGATCACGTTACCCAAAAAAAGAGCTCGTCGTACGCGAAGCGGCACTTCTCTCGCTTCAGGATGAGTCCGGGGGTTTTGATTGCTTGAAGTAGAGCCTCAAGGCGCCGGAGATGGTGAGGCAAACACAATCTTCGTCCAAGTACACGAGGCAAGTTTGCCACTTCAAACCGGTCAGTACTGTATCCATAACGCGTTGGAAAGTCGCAGGTGCTGAGCAGTCGCAGGCGCTGAGCAAAGACCGAAGGGCATGACCTTGAACTCGAAGGCAGTCTTCTACCGGTCTCTCTCGTCGACTTCGATTTGCCAGTAGCCGGTCTTGAGGTGCATTGACGAAAAGTACTTCGCGCTGCGCAGTCGGTCTAGGGTGTCGTCTAGACGTGGGAGAGGATACACGTCCTTCTTTGTGATTTTGTTCAGGTGACGATAATCGACGCAGAAACGTAGGGTTCCACCCTTCTTTTTCACTAGCACCACGGGTGACGCCCACGAACTCTTGGGCGGCTGGATGATGTCGTCGCGTTGCATTTCGTCAAATTGTTTCTTTACGACCTGGCGTTCTCGTGTGAAACTCTGTACGGGCTCTGAAAAAGTAGTCTGGCACTTTCGTCTGTAATGATGCGATGTTTTGTGACTGGATTGTGCCGAATTCTGGACGACGACAAAAAGCAGTCCTTGTTTTGCAAGAGCAGGGTTTTGAGCTGTTCTTGCTTATACTTCAGAAGGCTGGGATTGACGTCAAATGCTGATTGAGGAGCTTGGTTCGTCGGAGTAGGCGTGGAAGAATCTGCGAAGGCGAAAGCATTGGTGGCCTTCACAATTTCTTCAATGTAGGCGACCGTCGTGCCTTTGTTCACGTGCTGATACTCGCTGCTGAAATTTGTGAGCATCAATGTTGCTTTCCCTCCCCGCAACTCGGCTACTCCTCTGGCGACGCAAATCTCACGGTTAATCAGCTGGTGCTGGTCGCCTTCGACGACACCTTCAAGGTGTGCTGGTTTCTGAGTGCCGACGGAAATGATGACGCTGGAGCGAGGAGGAATCGTGACGTCTTCCAGCACATTCAAGGCGTGCTTTCCTGGCGGAGTGTGCGGCAGGAGAGCTTTTCTGTGGATAGTGTTATCGACTTGGAGCTGAGGTCGATGACCGCACCATAAAGGCTTAAGAAATCGATACCAAGGATGACATCTCTCGAGCAACGCTGCAGGACTATGAAGTTCGCGGTATAAATCCGGTTCTTAATGGTCAGTCTCGCTGTGCAGATTTCCTCCGGCGTTACTAGATGACCTCCAGCTGTCCGTATTTCGGGGCCTTCCCAGGCTGTCCTAACCTTCTTCAGCTTCGTGGCGAACGGTCCACTGATGAAAGAATAGTCGGCTCCGGTGTCGACAAGAGCTGTGACGCTGTGGCCGTCGATAAGAACGTCGAGGTCGCTAGTTCGTCGTCTTGTGTTGCAGTTAGGTCGTGGCGTCGGGTCACGGCTACGTCGCTTTGTTCCGATGCTTCCAAGTTGCGTGGTCAGGTCTATTTCGGTCCGGGAGGTTTCGTCGTCAGGGCTTTGTCTGGTTCGAGTCGTGTTCTGAATTTTTCGTCGTGGCGTCGTCGTCGGCGGCGCAGGACCTTCGGTATTTCGTCGTGCAGCAACCGCAGCTCCATCGGTTGCCGCCCATAATTTTTCCGGATACGGGCTAGGTGACCGGCCCCGGGTTGGGCCAGTGAATGGTCGTCGTTGGGGAGAGGCGTAGCGGCCTGGCAACGGCAATCGGGAAGGTCCTCGGGGGGTCCACTGAGCTCCTGCGAGGTAGTCGGCGATGTCACGTGGCCGTTCAACCCGCTGTGGACGCGACGCGTCAATGGCGAACCCACGCAGTTCAATCTGTCGGTACTGGCAGCGGCAGTAGGTGTGGCCGGCTTCTCCGCAGCGGTACCAGAGTGGAGGGTGGTCGAGGGCACGCCACACGTCGGTCTTCCTCGGAGCATTGCGCTGGCCGACAGTTGGGCGGTATGACGTCGGTGGCCGCAGCGGCGGTGTCTGGCGGCAGAACTGCTGGGGCGGCACGGCGTCTTGACGTGGGCGAGGAGGGGGGTGTTGCGTCGGGCTGCAGCAGCATAGCTCATTGCTCATAGCTCATTGCTTGCAATGCCGGCTGAGGAAAACCCAGTGCCTGTTGGATTTCCTCGCATACAATGTCAGCAATCGACGTCACTTCGGACTGTGCAACAGGTGCGAGCTTTCGCAGCTCCTCTCGCACGACGGCTCGGATCGGGTCGCGCAAGTCGTCCGAGCCGAGGGCATGAACAGCTACGCTGTCTTGAATTGCGCGGCGATTGTACTGCCGGGTGCGCATCTCGAGCGTCTTCTCATCGTCGTCGCTTCTCAGACGAATTCTTGGACTGTCGAAGGTGGGTTCTGCATCAGACCATCAAATAGCTCTTGCTTTATCCCTCGCATGCGGAAGCGGACTTTCTTGTCCTCGGGCATGGCAAGGTCGGCGCGGCGAAACAGCCGGGTCATTTCCTCTGCAAAGATGGCCACGCTTTCACTTGGAAGTTGGACCCGTGTCTCCTGCGAGGCTGCGGCCCTTTCCTTTCCGACGACGCTTGGAAACGTCTCCAGGAAAGCGTTGCGAAAGACATCCCATGTTCGAAGAGTGGACTCCCAATTTTTGAACCAGGTCCTTGCTGCGTCTTCAAGGTTAAAGTAGACGTGGCGCAGCTTGTCCTCAGAGTCCCAGTTGTTGAATGTTGAGACCCTTTCGAACGTCTCGAGCCAGGTCTCGGGGCCATCGCTTGGCGATCCATGGAAGGTCGGTGGCTCGCTGGGTGGCTGAATCACGACAGCTGCAGGGGACAGTACGGCTGTCATCATGCCTCTCGTCTTCGTCGCGGTCTTTGTCTTGTCGGGAAGGGGTCCATAATGTGGTGGAAGACCTTGCTGCCTGTGGCTGGCCCGCTGGTTGGCGTCGATGTCTCCTTGACGGTGTGGGCTTGGCTCACGGCTGGAGGGGGGCGTACGGTACATGGACCGGGAAGCACCTTCACCAGATGTCACGTGGTCATGACGCTGTCGAAGGAAGCAGGCGGTGTGTCCCAAATGAAACCTTTTATTCGGCCGAATTGTGGCCGTGAAACGGAAGGTCAACCTACAGCAATACACGCTGTACACTGATAGCGGCGAACAGATCGTCGGCCGTCGATAATGTGCTCATGGCTGGGATGCGCCATCTTTATTCAACACACATCGAACTTGCCAGTTTTATCATTGGTGGTGGTGCAAGCTCTGGAATAATCTAGGCTGTGCGCGGTCTGCGCGCAATCTCAACAAAACGATCTACTACAATCGCGAAGCTTCTCGAACACTGCGGCGCGGTCAGCGTCGAGCGTTGATAACCGTCGTTGCTTGTTAAAACAGAATAGATCAAAATAAAACAAGAAGCGGACGTCGCAATATTGTTGAGGAGAAGCGAAGGAAAGGTATTAGTCAATGTGTTCAGGAAGTGGACCAACCTCCCCACTAGGTAGTCTGCAGAACACAGAATTGACTGTATTATGCTCTAGTATAGAAAAAACTGCGACTGCAGATGACATACAACACAGTTCCAGGAAAGATTCACATTCAATTTTGTCTTTAGCAAAAATAGATGCGCCTCCGCCGCGACCCGTATCAAGCTTCACAGCAAATGTTGCGAATGACGGTAAACAGAAGACACTAATAAGCCCAAATTCCGAGATCATAAAGTGAAGGCCATATCAAAACTGTCTAACAAAACCTGTAATTCATCGACCTTGTTATTCCCTGATCGCACATTTAGATGAAAACTCCTCGCGGATGAGCCAAGCCAATCGCAAGGCACAGTACTGCGAACGTCATATGCTAGCACGCACCCACCGTTAACCATCGTAAGCCGACGTCTACATTGCTACATTTGTACACATATCTGACCTACAGTGAAATAAGCCAGCTGACTGACATAGTTGACCATATTCGAAGATTCACCATCCTTCGCTCGGAAGAGGATTTTGCCATTGGCATGTCATACATAAGGAAAGCCATTTTCGCGATCGCATTGTTTCACCGTCCACAAAAGCGACATAGCCCTGCGTGTGAGAGAGCAATAAAGGGAACAAAGACATCAAAAGATAGAAAAACACAGACAGACATAGAAAGAGAGAGAAAGAGATTTAAAGAAACAGATATGGGAAAGAGATAGAAAAAACAGAGAGCAAGACCGAAAGGAAAAGAAAGAGAGAAATGAAGAGAAACAAAGCAACATAGAGGGAAGAAGCAGAGAGAGAGAGAGAGAGATAGAACGTAACATGCACGAAACAGAGATAGGAAAAAATGAGAGCAAAACAGAAAGAGAAGGAAAGAGTGAAATAAAGAGAAACAAAGAAAAAGCGAGAAAGGAGAAGAGATAGAGAAAAAAAGGGAAAGAAAGGGAAGTCAATATAGAAACAGCAAGAAAGGCAAAGAAATGGATAAAGAGAAATAAATATGTCAATAAGGAGAAACATACAAAAAAGGTACACAATAAACAGAGAGAAACACAAAGAGAAGAAATACAAAATAAAGAGAAAACAAGGATGGCCACCAAGCCACGCTCTTCCTTCAGGCTTGGCACCACTAATGCGAATCTGCTATCGCTTTTTTGTCGCTTTTGTAATTGATGGGAGACGCTACTCTGCTTGCCTACCAGCTAACCAGCGTGTTGCTATCTAAATACAAGAACTTCTCTAAGAAGCCTCCGCCCAGTAAAGCGAATACCGATGAGAGGGTTTACTTTGCTTGTTAACTCAGTACTGTTTTCTTAATACCAGATCATCGGACTGGTGCACAGAAGCAACAGCGCTGGTAGTGACATTTTAGTGACGCATCGTTTGAACGGAAATGATATAAAACTGCAGTAGGAGTGATAGGCGGGCGAGTTGGAACTTATCCGTGAGAAGAGGACAGAACCGTTCTCTTCTCTTGTGTGCCTTGTCAATTTTGTGCGGTGTGCAAAGATGGACATAAAACTGCAGTGACATTTGATACTAAGGCGAATGCCTTAGATGTCTTATGAAACGCAAAAATTCATCGTCATCACAAGACATCATCACAAGACACCATCACATGACACGATGCCGTCATCACATGACATCGCAGCTTGGTGGGCCGATCACGGAGGCAGTGCAAACCCAGGTGAAGCGCCTACGATCCTAGAGTGTAAAACCACGCTAGGTGCACAAGCTTTCGCAGGGTGGCTGGACAGGATCACACATCGATTGAGAATAAAAAGAAGATGGCTTTCGCCTTCCAGTCGTCTTAGGTGAATGCATTAGGGACCCTGTGAGTTTTTCTATTATCTGCTGGCCTAAAGCATTACATAGCGGCGTACTTGCACGAGAGAACACGTGCAGCCCAGAAACGTCTTAGGTGTATTGTTTAGTTGCGCAAAGCATCCCAAGGCAGAGTTGTTATTCGAAGTATTGCAACTTATAGCTCCAATTACGTGGTTCTTAGTTACAGTAAACAAATAGGCAGGCCTAAAAAAAGGAAGAAAACGTATATATCAAGTAAAATAGAGAGGCGCTTCCGTATGAAAATATCATGGTGAATAAGCATACAAACACAATACAGACGACACCCTTAAAAGCTGGGATAACTAAGCACTATATATCGTCGACTGTCTTTTAAATGGCCCTTCACCAGGTTTGACAATTTCGAGCTAACGAGCGCAATGCATACACTGGGCGTTCATGCTCACGTGTGCCAAAACTTGCAACGCTACGCGCCGCGGAAATGGGTCAAATTTCAAGGTGAACGCTGCTTGCCCTTCCTCTCGCGGGAGCGCGCTTTAGAGAATGAGGGGATGACGTACATGAGAAAATGGCCCTACGTAGATGGTGGTGCTGTGACGTCGCTCCTCTGCGTAGACGACTGTGCTTTGACGTCGCCAACAGCAGCTCGTGACACTGCGATACTTATTTGACACGACATGTGTAGTGTGTGTAATTTGTTGCTTGAATAGATTAATAAAACTTGAGAGAAATAATGAGACACACAAAGGGAATGTGTGCGTCTTTTTCATTTTTTTTTTTCGTGAATGGCAGCGAGATGCGGGGCTAATGTGCCTCCCTTTCCCATGCGTTCGTGTCCCCGCGGTTAGCGCATCGAGCAGACGCCAGGCCTGGAAACGAAAGTAATGTTCTGGCGCGTTCGAGCACTCATTATGCTCATTTATTCCACCGCGTCTAAGCAAACGTTAAAGGGCCCCTCACCAGGCCACATAGCAAATTTTAGTTAGACTTTGGGAATTGTTGTGGGCGAATGAAGAGCAGTATGCCGCAAGAATTTTTCAAATCGGTTCATTACGAGCTGAGAAAAACAATAATTTGTAGCGGCGCGAAACCATGATGCGAGGAGGCAAGTTTCAAACCCTTGCCACTCGCTCCGTATAGCCTTCGCAAGCCAAATCCCTTCCCTGCCCTCTTCACTTGACACATACGCATGAAGACGTCATGCGCATGCATGGTCACGTGCGCATGACGTGCCCGAGCCAGCCCGAGCACGCGAGCGGCGTTTCACGGTCGCTACCTTTTTTTTTTATGTAGCGGCCATGGGCGTTTTGTCGGCGTTCTCTGTGGTGTACTGCCTGTTTCCGCGGGATGGACATGAAAGCTGAGACATTTGTACGGGCACGAGAGTGGCGGTATCATGAGCCAGTACCGCATTAACGTTTACTTGGACGCGGTAGAGTAAACGAGCATAATGAGTGCTCGAACGCGCCAGAACATTACTTTCGTTTCCAGGGCTGGCGTCTGCTCGATGCGCTAACCGCGGGGACACGAACGCATGGGAAAGGGAGGCACATTAGCCCCGCATCTCGCTGCGATTCACGAAAAAAAAATGAAAAAGACGCACACATTTCCTTTGTGTGTCTCATTATTTCTCTCAAGTTTTATTAATCTATTCAAGCAAAAAATTACACAAACTACACATGTCGTGTCAAATAGTTATCGCAGCGTCACCTGCTACTGTTGGCGACGTCACAGCACTACCATCTACATAGGGCCATTTTCTCATGTACGTCATCCCCTCATTCTCTAAAGCGCGCGCCCGCGAGAGGAAGGGCAAGCAGCGTTCACCTTGAAATTTGACCCATTTCCGCGGCGCGTAGCGTTGCAAATTTTGGCAGACGTGATCGTGAACGCCCAGTGTATGCATTGCGCTCGTTACCTCAAAATTGTCAAACCTGGTGAGGGGCCCTTTAATGCGGCACTGGCTCATGATACCGCCACTCTCCTGCCCGTACAAATGTCTGAACTTTCGTGCCCGTCCCGCAGAAACAGGCAGTACACCACAGAGAACGCCAACAAAACGCCCACGGCCGCTACATAAAAAAAAGAAGGTAGCGGCCGTGCAACGGCGCTCGCGTGCTCGGGCTGGCTCGGGCACGTCATGCGCAGGTGACCATGCATGCGCATGACGTGTTCATGCGTATGTGTCAAGGGAAGAGGGCAGGGAAGGGATTTGGCTTGCTAAGGCTACACGGGGCGAGTGGCAAGGGTTTGAAACTCGCCTCTCAAATCATGGTTTCGCGCCGCTACAAATTATTGTTTTAGGGGCGAAGCTCCTTAAGGCGGCCCTCGTTCGCCCCTCGTAGTCGTAGTCGTAGTAGTCGTAGTGCGTGACCAGTCTTACGCTTTGACCTCCAAGGTGGTGCCGGTGGGAGATTTTTCCTGTGCGTTGTTGAACAATAAAACATTCGCAGCGTGCGCGTTAACTAAAAGCCGAATTCTTCTGTCTCTCATTCCCCATTAGCAGCCATTGGCATATTCCAGTAGGAAACGTTAGTAGAAGTAGAAGTGTAAGTGTTAGCTAAAAGCCGACTTCTTCCGTCTCTCATTCCCATTAGCAGCCATTGTTTACCTCCAAGGTAGTGCCTGGTGAGATTTCTCCTGTGCGTGATTAAACAATAAAAATTTTGTTCAAAACGCCGTTGATTGATGAAATAAACCAACGAAAGACGCCAGATGTTTTGTAAAAGCAAAACGAAAGAACGCCAGATGTTTCTAAAGCAAAACGAAAAGACGCCAGCTGCTTAACGAAAGACGCCAGATGTTTTCTAAAGCAATGGTTTTCTAAACAATGAAAATTCACAGCGTACATGTAAAATTAAAGTGAGCTGCAAGTCGTCATAACTCATCGAACCTTTAGTATAAACGCGCCCGATCTCACGTCGGTGATGATGTACTGGGCAGAATTCACGGAAGATTCACGGTTTACCGATGAACCTCCGCAGCTTCACCCACTCATCATCATTCACTCCGTGGATATGCTGTGATTTTTTTTCTCAGCTCGTAATGAACCGATTTGAAAACTTCTTGCGGTATACTGCTCTTCATTCGGCACACAAGAACTTCCAGCGTCTAACTAAAATTTCCTATGTGGCCTGGTGAGGGGCCCTTTAAGGTAAGGCAACAGAAAACTCAATATGTAGGTAAAATACCCTGAAATTGCTGGTTGTGATGCTCATGAGAAAAGCGGAGCATTTGGTAAAACAATCTTTCTGGAATCCCCTTCATGACCTCTCTAAGACGGCGTTTAATAATTAGGGACGGGCGATGTATGAAGCGCAGTCACAAGTTTAGGTTCGCAAAGCCCGCTGTACAAATTTTCTGTTGAAACTTCGTTAATCATCGTCCTCTTTTACAAATGCTGTTGAAATCATGCTTCTTATGTAAATAGTTACTAACAACCATCTGCCTGAAAGAGAAAAAATCACACCATCTCTCGCTAAACGGGACCATGAGGCGATGCGAAGCAATGTTTCGGCATGTAGAGCTCGCGTTTCAGAGGCGGAGTGGAGGGGAGGGAAGGAGGCAAAGGAAAAGGGGAAGTGGAGAGGGGGAGGGGAGTCGAGAGGGAGAGAAGGTGTGTGAAGAGGGCTTGCGCATGCGCAGTAAAGGTGGTCACGCCGCACACCACCACCACCACCACCGGATTGACGAAGTTCTTTTCTTCAGAGGCACTCATGTACACAGTGTGCATGGTCGCAAAAGCCAACTTACGGTATGGAACCCAGATTAGATGTCTTCTTTGGTACACGCTCGTTTGACTGCATGACGGAGGTCTTTGCGTTGCGTCGCGAATGCTGTTCTCCCATGGTTCTTCAGGTTGGGGTTTCCGGTATCGAAGTTGACCAGTAGGCGGCTGAGCGTACCTTATACCAGTGAAGGCGTAAACATTTTTGCCATCCGGTGCGCTGCGTATCGCACCCCGCACTTTGCCGACGGGTGCTCTTACAATTGTAAACTCTTCGGCACCTTCAACTGCTACATATAGAATTGGTAAGAAAAACTTCAGAGCTGTCAAAATACACAGATATGTTACGCGACCACCCTTTGCCGTCATGGTGGTTTGGTGGTTGCACTTTTGATACGAATATGCTCAGCCAGCAATTACGCTACGTTTCAAGCATAGGCCTGCGCGGATTCAGGAAATGCGAGTGCACACGTTGGGCTTTAACGCAGGTGAGCTGAAGAAATATTTTCCCCGCAACCTATATACCCCTCTATAATTTTAACCCGAGTGAAGTCTGTTTTCGAAACACGACCTGATTAACCAAGGGCATGACCGCAACATCCGTAGACATCGCCGCAGCTGCGGAGCGAACATTGTTGCTAACCAGTTTTCTGGCGAAGAGAAGCGGAGCGTATTGTAGTTATTTCATTCGCGAAGCTCGCAACTCATTGAACAGCCAGCACACGAGCATATTTTAGCTGGCAAATATTCATCCCTTAACGAACAGTCACTGAGTGGATGTGGTCCCTCGGCTATTACCCAGTAGAACACAAATTCTGCCACATCCCACGCATCGTGGGAGTCAATTTCATGCGAAGCAGTCACGAGTATCTAACTACGGTGCTTTCGTTCTCTTTTTGATTTCAGGGAAGCGTTACTACGTTTGTGTGTAAATTGAGTTGGGCTGTGCATATCGCGTGCTTACCAGGCATGTCGACTGGACCGGCACCTATCGGATCACAGAAATCTGTTTTGTCGAGATGATGGACACACTACTGTGCGGTAATGTGCATATCATAAGCATCAGCCGTTGGTGCATCGCTCCGGGTTCGAGGAAGACAGATAAGAGAGAGCGAAAATTTATTTGGGAAAATAACTTAAGAGTCGTGTCCTTCGTCTAGAATGCCTTGAGCTCAAACAACGCTTGACTAAGCTTACGCACTCATAGGCGTACCTACGTAAAATTTTATTTATGGGGTCTAAAACTATGCAATTCACGTTGCACCGAAATGACGTCTGTATGGCGTCTTTTTTAAAAGCACTTTGCAGCAATGACGTGCTCTGTGCTAGAATCCTCGACTATCAGGCACGATGACTAGGTTCGATTCATCCTTGAACTGTGATTTCTATTTCCGCCGTCTATCGGAATTTTTGACGCACCGACAACGCCGCCTACGCCTGCACCGTATTCACTGTGACACGGGGCCCTTGACGCTGCCGCATTAAGATTTCTAATACCTATTCTCGCAATTTCTGTGCTTATATAGGCTGTGAATCACGCCTAGAATATGTGCGCAATATACGGACCATGCTATCCGTTATGTGTGGCACGTGACTGCGGGAACTGTTTTGTGAATTACGCGACAGCCTCGTCATGTTATTGTAACATTAATGTCATGTCCACGCCACCGTATATACCTTGAGCGCGCCAAAGATGCCAGACATTATTCCCATCGGCTCATCCAGAACCAGCTAAAGACCGACAGCGGCCGTTACAACATTTACATGAAAGGGCGCGAACAGTCAAGCTTATTCGAGAGATTTCGCGAGCTCCGGCAATAACGCTGCACGTTTCGATGACTGATGTATAAAAGACGGCGCCTTCAACCATGATAACATTACTCGATGGCTGACCACAGTGCTTGCCGCTATCACTGTACAGCGTGTATTGCTTGTACGTTATATTTTATTGCTTGGTGACAAATTCCCCCGCACAAAGTTTTCGTCTTGAACACCGACCGCCGCCTCCTTCAATGTCGCAACCACGTGACATCTCGTGGAGGCGCTGTTTGTTCATTTTCCGTAGGCCCCATGAAGCCGTAAAACCAGATCAAGCCGCGAAGAAGACATCGATGCCAACCCCAACCAACGAGCCAGCCGCAGGCAAGGTCTACTACCAGAGTACGGACCTATACCGAATAAGACACGAAAGACCAAGGCAATGACCACCACTTCGACAAAGACGACAGCCACTGTGCCACCGTCCGCGATCATGATGCAGCAACCAAGGGAGCCGCCATCTTTCCACGATCTTCATGTGAGGACCCAGGAGCGTGGCTCGATTCTAACGAGAGGACTGCGCCCTTCAAAATCTGGGATCTCAACGACAAGTTCCCCTTTTTGTTATTTGGATTGGAAGACAGATCCAGGACTTGGGTCGAGAGCAGGGAGTACCCCATGACTACGTAGGACATCTTCCTGATAGCTTCCAAGCTGCGTACTAGCGGCGTTGTAAGAGAAAGGGCCGCCGCTTTAATGGAAACACAGGCGCAGCTCCCGAACGAAAGCGTTACCAGCTTTACCACGGAGATGACGCGTCATTTCCCCCACGATGACACTGACTCCTCCGAGGAAAAAAAGGTTCGCTTCCTCATGAGAGGAGTGGACGAAGAACTTTTCGTCGGACTTGTGCACAACGCGCCGAAGATGGTCTCAGAATTTGTTTCAGAGGCCGCAACAATCAAAAAGGTGCTAGAAAGGTGCTAGACTTTGTCTGTACGTATATGTATATTGTTTTTCTTTGTGCTTAAAGACATCACTTCATTTCTGCCATTGTTTATTTTTATGTATGGTTTGTTATAATGTTCCCCACCTGCCTGGTCTTCAGTGACCGCAGTATTTTCTAAATAAATAAAAATAAAAATAAATAGAAATTCGCCCCGGGCAACACAAACGCCGCATGCCCACGACGAGCTACGGCGATGTTCAAGAGCTGAAAACCAACGACCTGCGCGAGATATCAAAGCGGTCGTGCGTGGGTAGCTGCGGAAGATGTTTCCAGGATCGCAGCCTCAGGTGGATTCAATTGCCGACATGATTCGCGAATAAATCAAGCAGTCACCGGGGGTTCCTCGGCCAGCACAGCAGCCGCCGCAAGCTATGAGCTATGCTGCTGGAATCCGCCGTCACCGTACCACCCGCGACCAGGTCAAGACGCCACGCCACCACAGTTCCCCCACCAGACAATGTCGCTGTCCCCAGCGCCGTCATATCACCCTCCTGTCGGCCAACGCTACGCTCCGAGGATGATTGACGTTTGGCGCACCCACCTCTGCTACCACTGCTGGGAAGTAGGCCACACCTACCGCCGTTACCAGTACCGCGACATTGGACTATGCAGCTTCGCCGTCAACGCGCCTTTTCCACAGCGCGGTGAGCGGCCACGCGACACCGCAGACTACCTCACAGAATCTTAGTGAAGACCTCGTTCAACATCCCGTTCGTCATCGCCGGGACGCTACCTTTCTCCCGGGCGTTGACCATACACCCGCAAAAACCGGGGCCCATCACTTCACCCGCACACAGAAAAGTAAAAGCAGCAACCGATGGAGGTGCGGTTGATGTTCCTCGCAACCGAAGATCGTCCGCCGCCGCGGATGACACTGCGACAAAAGAACCCACCGCTTGCTTAGCAGAGCCACGAAGCCGATATTTCGCCGGCAAAAGCAGACCTGACGACAAGCCGACGCAGCCGTGACCGACGCCGCGACCTTACCGAAACGCCAAACGATAAACTAGCCACCTCGACGTATTTATCGACGGCCACAACTTCGTCGCTCTGGTTGACACTGGAGCAGACTACTCTGTCATCAGTGGGACAATCGGCACGACGTTGAAGAAAGTGAAGACCACATGAGAAGGGCCCGAAATCCGGACAACTGGGGGTCACATTATAACACCAACTGAAATCTACGCGGCTTTAAACAAGCCAGGGGTATAGCCACTCTTGTCCGCAAAGACGTCAGCTTTGTGGGGAGGACCACCCCCGCATACATGCAAGGCCTGGAATCACAGCTGCTCGAAATTATCCCCGGACGTGCTGCCAAATCCAACCTCTTTCTTCTGAACGTTTACAGTCCCCGAGAGACAGGCTTCGAAATTTTAACAACTTGTTTCTGGCAGCTACAAAGCAAGCCAGGGATAAACCGCTAATCATCGCTTGGGACTTCAACGAGCACAATAAAGCGTGGGCTTATTCCAAAAATGATGACAAAGGGAACAAACTTGCCGAGTCTGCGGAAATCCTTGGCCTGAAACTCATCACAGACCCGAGATTTCCGACACGCAAGGGCAATTCGGCACAGAAGGATACCACCCCAGATTTGGCCTTCCTGCGCAACGTAGAAAGGTCATGAGACAACCCAACGTTACTAGAACAAACTGAGTTTAAAACCTCCGCCGGAGAGGCGGTCAGCGTGGCGGTCGTCAGAATTAGTGGCGCTGCAGTCACGTCTAGCTCCCGTGGCTGGCGCTTGTTGTGATCGGCGCCGGCGATGTACGAGCGCACGTGGGTTACAGCGACGTCTGCGCATTGTTTGCTCGTCATTTTTGCGACTGTTCTTGACCAGGCTTAGCGCCTTGTACGAAGACACGTGCATGATGTACGAAGCGTAACGAAGACGAAGAGATTCACGGTGCGGTTGCGCCGGTTGAAAGGGCGGCTACCGCAACGACGACTGTGCTTCACGACACTTCTTTGGACCTCCAAAAGACCCTACGCCATTCAAGCTTTGCATTGCAAAGATAGAAAGCTTACTGCGAAATGCACGGTCTTTGACGTTCATTTTCAGAGTGACGACATTGTAAAGCAATATAGTGGTGTCGTTGCGGGACAAGAAGTTTTGATCCCACGTGGAAAGTGGAAACTCGCGCCCGGTGCTGTGCCGCGCTTGTTCCCAGCACTTCCACCCCACATTTCAAAGCCAAAATGTTCGGGACCAAGGCGCAAATCCTCTCCAAAACGCAGGGCGTCCCGTAAAAGCACAGTGCCCAGTCTGGAGGAGCCGCCATAAATAGAACAGCAAAACGAATCGCGGGCGATTACCTATATACGCTACCGAGACGGAGAGTTGCATCACAATGGCATTCGATCAGTTGTCAACTGTCGCTATGCCTTCAAAGCAGTGTATTGTCGAGAGATTTTACGACGAGGTATCGAACAAGTTGTGCGGAATATTTTAAACCCAGCGGCTCGGGAACGGAGACTTACTTGTGCAAAGGATAATTGTAGTTGACGAGCAGTTTAACTGCGTAGTGAACGGCTACAGCACGCAACGCAAAGGGCTGTCGTACAGTATAAGAAGGGCTGTGAAAATGGAACATCTGCTCGATGAAGTTGAAAAACTGAAGTTGTGCGAAGGAGTCAGTACTGACGACTCTTCTAGCGACACAGTACGCGCGAATAACTCTTCGGTGCTCACATCACGGCCAATCTGTTCGAATTGTTTAAAGCACCGTAGAAAGATGCGACGTAGAAAGACACGACACCGAAAATACAACTATTTGTTGCAAAAATTGCCCAGAGTTGACATTATTCCATGTAATCGCAAACTGAGATTTCATTTACAGAGTTCTGATAAAATGTTCCGATTTTGGGTCAGTATCCCTTTAACTGTCGCGAAAACATGTCATGTCAATATTCGAAAGCATTGGTGATGTTTTTGGAGAAACTCTTTTTTATACATTGTAGACAACATGAGTACTGTTCTTCTAGAACGTTTTGGTATCTCGAGTAAATACTCTTCTCTGTACACTATAAAGGCTTTTACAAACTTGCTGGGTTGTTCTTGGTCTAGATAGGATGGTAGCGGTTAAAATTGTGGTGGTATTTATATAAAAAACGCTGAAAACCATCATTCGCTTAGAAACTCCTGTGCTTGGAAGTTAAGCGCAGTGTATAGATTTCAAAAGTAGACCGAACATTCATTCTAAGCCAATCAATGAACAACGCACGCGGAGTAATGCGTACATACGACCTGATGCATATCCACCTAAGTAGTCCTCAAATGAGATGTGCGAACGCCGAATGGAAGAATGATAAATGTTTGAGTTTGCCACTAGTAAAACAAGAAAGTTGCCGCGAGCAACTGCGTGGCGGACCGCAGCGTTAAGCCGTGGCAGCAGACGATGCGCCGATAGTGGCGCAAGACGGAACTGCAGCGCCGCTAGTTCTCGCGACAGCCGTTCGGACCACCCTCCTCCGCCGGCCGAGATAGAGAGGTTTTAAACTGAGTTTGTTCTAGTAACGTTGGGACAACCTACAGGAGGACCTGGGTAGCGACCACTTCATTACGGAAATAAACCTAAGCATTATACAACACCCACCTATAATTTACGCGTACATTGACTGGGATGTGTTCCGCGACATCCGGATCAAAGAGAGGACCCGGTAAACACTCGAAGACCTCATTAGTAATCTCAAGGAGGCGGTTCACAAGGCCACCAAAGAGATCTCCGCGGAACTGGAACTAGCGGTGCCTGCAATGGACTCTAGACTAGCCCATCTCCTGGAGGCCAGAAACGCCCTCAGTGACGGGTGGAAGAAACAAAAGATGAACAGAAGGCTCAGAACCAAGATATCCGAACTCAACAAAGAGATCGAAACGCATGCCAAGAAGCTCGCCGCGCAGCAATGGGATCAGGTGTGCAACGAAGCAGATGGGAAAATGAGCAAAGACAGCAAGTGGAGCCTACTCAAGCATCTGCTTACTGAGAGCAACAAACCATCCAAAAGCGGCGCACGGTTGGAAATTTAATAGCTTGTGCACGTGAACAACAAAGACTGCGGCGATCCGCCGACCATCGCTGAAGAATTATCGGGTATTTCCATCCTGCTTGAGGGCAAGTCCGTTCCGTGGAACAACTCAAGGCCCGAATAGCAAGGATTCCGGCAGTCAGCCTCGGAGAGACCTTTCGAGGTTGCGGAGATTGTTCATGCCTTGCGGCACCTAAACGGACGGTCGGCTCCCGGCCCAGACGGAATCACCAACAAGCTCCTTAGAAATCTGGACAACGCAGCGAAAGAAGTCATTACAGAAAAAAATCATCATCTACCACTAAAGGGAACGATGTGGGGATGCGAAGTAGCGCATGAGTCGACTTAAAGTTCCGTTCATCACGCGCACTTTGCCCGATGTTCACGCGTGCTTGCATATGGAGCACACCATGAATTCACTGTAGTTTCTGTTGCTGTTACACATCCCGAACTCTTGTTGGAGCATGCCACGCGGGTTCATCGCGCGTCTGCAGTGTCTTGTTCGCCGACGCCATCACATGATTGCTGAGAGAGCGTAAGGGGGAGACGCCACAACGTCTTACCCAGCTTCTTACACAGGCCCGAACGCGCTAGCGCGTGCCAGCACACGTGGGTTTGTCTGCGTTATTCAAAGCTAGGCCCTAAAGTACTATGCACGTATCATCATCAAGGCGGTTGAAGAACAAGACGAAGAAGAGTGCTCCATGGCGCGAGCGCGTGCTCTGCACGTATCATCATCCAGGTGGTCGAAGAACAAGACGGAAGAAGACTTCTCCTTGGTGCCAGCGTGCGCTCTATATGTTACAGATGGCTGTGGTAGGTTTTAGAAAGCGGACGGTCACCAATCGAACTGCGCACAAAGCCCAGCGCAAAAGCTGCTTCGCATCTAAAATCAGCCAAGTGTGGTCCGACGGCAAAGTCCCCGAGGAATAAAGAACAGCCAAGGTCGCATTCATACCGAAACCGGGAAAGCCCTTTCAAGCAGAGAACCTGCGACCGATATCGCTCACGTCATGCCTCGGGAAAGTAGCTGAACATGCCATTCATAACCGAATTAGCGAGCACACTGAGGACGAATGCATATTTCGCCACAACATAGTGGCCTTCTGGAAACTTTTGTCGACACAAAGCGCTATGCTCCTAATTAAGAGTGTCATAATTGACAGCACATCTCTGGACATCAATAGTATACTGGCGCCCGAACTGACAAAGGTCTTTGACACGGTCAGGCACTAGCACATTCTGAATGAAATTTCTAACTTGAGCCTTGGCGAAAAGTTTCACACCTTTGTTAAGTCTTTTCTGGCAGATAGAAAGGTTACAGTTCATATGGGCCAAATCAAGAGACAAGAATACACACTGGGTAAATTGGCATGCCGCAAGGGTCGGTGTTGTCTCCGCTTTTCATTAACACAGCAACGCACAACCTATCCAAGCGGCTAGCCGACGTTCCGGGAATCGGCCACGTAATATAAGCGGACGACATCACCATATGGTTGGCGGAGGGCCCTCTTGGCAAGCTGGAGGGAAAACTAGAACGGGGGCTCGAGGTCACGGAAGACTTTCCGGCCAGCACGGGGCTGCAGCTGTCATCTAGCAATTCCGAACGCCTCCTCCACAAGCGTTTCTCGAGATGGGGGCCGGTGATCGACGGGGCGTCTATGTGCCTGCGGTCCAAAAGCAGAAAAACAATCCCCATCTGTGACTCAATCATGGTTCTTGGCATGACAACTGGAAAGCACAGCAATAACAACACTGAGGCGCACAGACGTATCGAGAAGAGTACTCACAGCTTCATCAGGGTCATCTCCAGAGTTGACAGCAAGACGAAAGGGCTTAAAGAGGACAATCTCATGAAAGCCTTCCCTGCCGTTCTCATAAGCCACATTATCTACGCTGCCCCTGTCTTGAAATTGAAGGAGATGGAGATCAATAACATTGATGCCATTATCAGGACAGGGGTTAAACGGGTTCCTAATCTTCCAAAAAGCACCAACAGGGAGCGGCTATTGCAGCTCGGACTGCGCAACTCAGCAACGGAGCTATTTGAATCTCAACGAGCAGCTCAAATTTGCCGATTGTCCCTCACAAAAGCAGGCACCAGGATCCTCCTGGAGGCAGGGCTGCAACCCCTGTTCATGCCCCCCCCGAGAAAGACAAGATCTCCTCGGCGATAAGAGGGGCCATATACGTCGACCCGGTCCCCAGGAACATCCATCCCGTGCACAATGAAGCGCGAAGAAAAGCAAGAGCCGAAGCCATTCTCGGGAAGATCGATTCGAGCTCAATCGCCCTCTTTGTTGATGCAGCGAAATACTGGAAGAAGGACGCGTGTGTTGTCACAGTCGTCAATGCCAAGGGATCACTAGTTAACGCGGCCACAGTGGTCACCGGCTTCACTCACGAAACCGAGGAACTGGCTATCGCGGTAGCTCTGCAAGAACGAAGAAGGGACGTCACCAACTTTTCAGACTCGCGAGCTGCCATCAGGTCATTTTCATCCGGCTTCGTCTACGCCGCAGCCGCAAGCATTGTGAATAAGGCGACTACTAAGGCTAACGAAAGGGCAAGATCCCGTAACAGACATCCCGCAGCAGACGTTTTTATAGCGAAAGCTGTTATGAGATCATTTCACCGGCCGTTTTTGGCGCCGTAGTTGTCCGCCGCCGCCGCCGCCGCCGCCGCCGTCGCCGGTGTCCGTAACCAGTATCGCTCGAAATAAGAAAAAAAACGAAATAAGAAAAAAATGCCAGGAAGGAACGAGGTTCGAACCTGGGCCCTCTGCGTGGGAGCCCAGTATTCAACCTCTGAGCCATTCCGGTGCTTGGAACTGCTATGCAAAAAGGTCCTATACAGACCTCATGTCGGGAAGGAACCACATTAGCATATGCAATATAGCGTGGTAGAGAGTAAAATAAGCACCAAGCGTCGCGCAACGCGTCGCACAACGCGAATTCTGTAACCAGGCGTCACACAATGCTAATTGCGCAATGAGTAGGTTGTTGAATGCTTCCAACCCATTACAAAGGACTCTGCCATAATTCTTCATCGTCGTCAGGCACAGCATCAATAAAGTGCGCATAATGCCTTACATGCGTTTGGCAGGTACCACGGCTCTTCGTAGAATGACGAAAAATGGCCCAGTGCCTGTTGCCCTACTTCTCAAACATTACAATGATTTATAGTGTAGTGGGTTCCTCGCAAGTGCACTTGTAGTGGTTGCCAAGGAAGCCCATAAGCGCATGATCCATATCCTCGGGGTCTCAGATAAATTACAGTGATTTAGAGCGTAGTGGGTTTCTCGCAAGTGCACTTGTATTGGTTGCCAAGGAAGCCCATTAGCGGATGTTCCATTTCCTCGGGTTCTCAGTAAAATTACAATGATTTAGAGCGTAGTGGGTTCCTCGCAAGTGCACCTGTATTGGTTGCCAATGAAGCCCATCAGGGCATGATCCATTTCCTCGGGGTCTCAGTAAAATTACAATGATTTAGAGCGCAGTGGGTTCCTCGCAAGTGCATTTGTATTGGTTGCCAAAGGATCCCATAAGCGCATGATGCATTTACTTGGTGTCTCAGTAAAGTACTTCACCCCACCCCGTCTCTCTCCCACGGCAACGTATGTTATACAGCATGACGGGAGAGGGAAATAGCAACCGGGCGCCACCCAATGCAAATTACTTAACTGGTGGGCCGTTTGAAGCTTCCAACCCATTACAAAGGGCTGAGCCATAATTCTTCATCATCATCAGTCGTCGCGTCAACAAAGTGCACATAATGCCTTACAGACGTGCGGCTGGTGCCTCGCTTCTCCGCAGAATGACGAATAATGGCTTAGTAGATGCTTCCCAACTTCACAAAAATTGTGATTTATGGCGTAGTGGGTATCTTTCTAGTGTACTTGTATTGTAGCCCCAAGAGAGCTGACAACGGGCTCTAGAAACGCCGCTCTTCCAGCTTTCGCTGTGACTGTGCTGCGGTTTCAGCGCAGGCCTGGCGTTTTTTCTGTGTCGCAGCTGCTCAAAATTGGCGAAGAGCAACGCCGGGATGCTTCTTTACGAGCCATCATTGTCCAACTTGAGTCAGCACCTCGTCACGCGCCTCTACGAATGCATCTCGTCAAAGACGGGATCCTATACCGCCGCAACCTCGATCCACTCGGCTCCGACTTACTTCCCGTCATACCGGCACATCTGCGTTCGACTGTTTTTCACCAACTTCATGACGCTCCCTTGGCGGGCCACTTGGGCGTTTCCCGCACATACGACCGTGTACGTCGTCGGTATTTTGGCCTAGACTTGCCCGTTCTGTTCGACGCTATGTCGCCGCTTGTGAGCCCTGCCAGCGCCGCAAAAAGCCGTCTGCCCTTCCAGCTGGCTGCCTTCAGCCGATCGAGGTTCCCGCTGAACCTTTTTTTCGAGTCGGTCTCGACCTGCTTGGCCCTTTCCCACTCTCCAGCTCCGGAAATAAATGGATTGCTGTCGCCACAGACAACGCGACGCGGTACGCTATAGCACGAGCACTTCCGACGAGTTGAGCTACCGACGTTGCAGACTTTCTGTTGTACGACATAATTTTAGTGCACGGAGCCCCACACCAACTTCTCACTGACCGTGGCCGCACCTTCCTCTCAGCTGTCGTTGAAGAAATCCTGCGGTCTTGCAATACCAAGCACAAGTTTGCAACTTCGTACCATCCACAGACAAACGTTCTCACGGAGCGCCTCAACAGGACCATAGCCGACATGCTCGCGAAATACGTTGCGGCTGATCACCAGGACTGGGACATTCATTTGCCATATGTGACGTTCGCCTACAATTCCTCGCGTCACGACACTGCCGGCTACTCGCCATTCTATCTCCTATACGGACGAGAACCCGCGCTACCCTTGGACACTTTGCTGCCCTCCGCCACCGAATATGCCGCCGAAGCCATCGCCCGCGCCGACCACGCGCGCCAACTCGCCCGTAACCGCCTAGAAGCTTCGCAGGAGCACCAAAGACAGCTCTATGATTGTCGTCATAGAGACGTGCACTTTTCCCCGGGTTCTCTTGTGCTTCTCTGGTCACCCACTCGGCGTGTGGGGCTTTCTGAGAAACTGCTGTCACGGTACACTGGACCATACCGTGTCGTTCGCCAGGTGACTGACGTCACTAATGAGATCATCCCAGCCGATCCAACGACGTCATCGTCAGCTACGAGCGACATCGTTCACGTGTCTCGTCTCAAGTCTTATTACCCTCCTTCGACCACATCTGTGTAGATTAAGCACCGAGACGGTGCTTCTACCGCCGGGGGGTTATGATACCAGACAGCGTGGCTCTATGAAAGAGGAAGACGACGTCGCTTGCTGGTTGTTGCTGAACTGTCGCCATCTTGTCCACCCTGCGCTGTGCATTGTGAATAGTTATTAAACAAGCTACCTGTAACAATATGGTTCCCGGCCCACATGGATAAGATCTCATCCTCCCCAACCGGCAACCCTAACGAGAGGGCTGACCAGCTAGCGCGTGAACTAGCTACCCGCGGCGGTGACCGGCCATCTCAAACGGGACAGGAACGGGGATGCATGGACTTCAAGAATCCAATAATATTGCCACGCCCATTTCTTGTTTTATTTTGATGTATTCGGGTTTGACCAGCAAGGACGGTTATCAATGCTCGACGCTGTCCGCGAAGCATTGTTCGAGAAGCTTCGCGATTGTAGTAGATTGTTTTGTTAAGATTGCGCGCCCCACGCGAATGTTCCAGCTTTGTCGACAGATAACGCCGCCACCAGCGATATCGCTGGAAAGTTCGATAGCGCCTCTATAAAAGACGACGACGATGACTGCTTCCTTGGAACTATAAGTGCCGACGACTTCGCCGAAAGGCAACGAGCCGACGCGGAACTAGGGGCCTTATGGGGTACCTCGAGTGCAAGACCGCCGTTGTTACGAAGGTATTCAAGCGAGGACTGCCGTCGTATTTCTTACGGAACGACGTTCTCCTGAAGAAGAGCTTCTCGCCACTTCGAACCGACTACCTTCTCGTCGTGCTCCCTTCATTGCGACTAAAATCCTCCAGGCCCTACACGACGACCCGACGGCTGGAGACCTCGGTGTTTCCCGCACGCTCGGCAGAATACAGGAAAAACACTACTGGCCACGCCTTGCTGCCGAGCTCGCCCACTACTTTAAGACTTGCCGAGATTGCCAGCGACGGAAGACACTGCCGACTAGGCCAGCGCGACTTTTGCAGCCAATCGAACCACCTCACCGGCCGTTCCAGCAAATTGGGATTGACCTAGTGGGGCCGCTCCCGACGTCGACTTCTGGCTACAAGTGGATCGTCGTAGCAACTGACTACATCACCCGCTACGCCGAGACAAAGGCCTTGCCCAAAGGCAGTGCCGCTGAGGTAGCCAAGTTCTTCGTGGAGAACATCGTCTTGCGTCATGGCGCCCCAGAGGTTCTCATCACAGACAGAGGTACCGCCTTTACTGCGGACCTAACTCAAGCGATCTTCAAGTACAGCGAGACGAGCCAAAGCCGCACCATCGCCTACCACCTGCAGACCAATGGCCTCACCGAACGACTAAATAAGACCATCGCCGACATGCTGGCCATGTACGTCGACGTTGAGCACAAGACGTGGGACACCGTCCTTCCGTAAGTGACCTTCGCTTACAACACAGCCGTCCAAGAAACAACGCAGATGACGCCGTACAAGTTGGTCTACGGAAGGAGCCCGGCGACGACGCACGACGCCATGCTACCGAATATCACCGACGAAGAAAACCTCGACGCGGCCGCTTACCTACTATTAAAGAACAGAGACCGACGGCATGGCTGCCTTCTTGTTCTCCCCTTTAATCCCACACTAATCCTAATGATGATTGCAGGCGCGCGGTACGCGACCGTCCTCGTCTTCCATTTTCAACATCTTCCCACCCGCGACAAAGAAGTGAAAAAGAAAGGATGGCACACAAGCGAAAAGAAAAGAATGGCACAATACAACAAAACACTGCCGAGCCACCGCACTGGCTGGGCGATAGTTCGAAGTCACTTCACTTGTAGCATGTATCGCTATATTTTCGTTCGATGGCTGCAGATAGGTCGATGCGCGATTCAGTCAACGTGCATCGCGCACTAACCACCACTTCGCGTTCGTAGATTCGTCTCGTACGCACTTTGACGATCCTTTCATTCGGTGAAGTCAATCAAACGCAGTTCGCAATAGTCCTAGTCCAGTCCGTGGTCGTGCAGGCAAGTCGGAGCTGTCTGGATGTTAGCGAGAACCTTTCTTTTCCATCGATGTTTGAAGCGTTTGGAGTGATCTCGAATTACATTCACTCTTCCTGCGTGAAGTCGCTGCTTGCAGTTGGTTACGTAAATAGGTGCCTCGCGCGTTCTTGGTATGAAGTGTCGTCTTTGGAGGTCCTTACGTGCTCTTACATTCGTTGCTTCCAGGTTTCTTTGGGTCTCACAAGAGTAGACCGTCGTTTCGTTCTTTTCCTGAATTTCTTTCCTTTCGATGGCATCATTCTGCCTTTCCAAGCCCCCAGATGCTTTCGTTTTCTTCTTGTGTCATTTATGCCTCGAGCCCGATGGTTGCGTCTCTTCGATTGCGAGCCACGTAAGTGCACTTTCTTCTTGAGGCTTGTCATCCAGATGCCCGAGATCATGACTCGAAATGCTGATATCGATTTCCGCGTGTCATCTTTAACATTATTGGCGTGTTTGCTCTCTCGTGAACTTCGATTTTTCCTTCGTTTGGGCCCTTTGTCTTCGTGACACACGGTTGACGCCTTTTTCGCAGTGGAGTCTGATGTTTCGTAATCTCCAGCAACATAGCTGACAATTTCTTCAGGGCTCCCGCAACTGACAGACGGCAGAGAATGAAGTCCTAGGACGTTATTTTTGGCGCAATTGTTGGAACTTGTTTCAGGCGACTGCTGCTAAATCGGAGCTTGCATCACTTCATCTTCGGCACCACTTATTCCGCGAGTTACATTGCCTAGCCCATGTCGCGAATGGGCAATTTTGTTTCCGTTGCCATCGACGGGCATTCCCTCGCCGTGCGGACAAATCAAGTTCTCTTTAGACACCACCAGTGAACTTTCTGCTGTTTGTGCGAGTGCATACAACGGTCTTTTCTCAAATTCCGCTAATCGAAGTTGAAGGTCTGATGCCAGCCTTAAGATGTCGCAGTCAAACTTTTCACACCTTTCGACGTCGCTTTCTAGATCTTCAAGAGGTAAAGCGTCATAAATCTGGCGGTCTATTTTCTTCAAGTCGTGTCTCATGATTTCGAGATGTAGGCATAATTCCTTGAGTTTACATCGGGGATCTAGACAAAAGTACTACTTCAGTCTTTTCCATTACTTCCTCAATAGATGTACGCAATAATTTCCGAATACCGTACAGTCGCTTCATGTTCTCGTCTATCGTTGTGTCTGTCTCCTTCGCACTCGTAATTCCACAGTCGTTACGAGTTAAGATCAACGATGTTGGCGTGGCCAGGGTTAGGGCCTTCACAGTTACTCTCGTTCAAAGGCTTCGGCATTCCGACTTCGGGACCCTTGAATTGAGTATCGCCACGCAAGCACCGCAGGTCGAGTAGTGAACAGTCACTAGCTTCGAGGGCTAGGCTTGCAGGACGGACGTCATCGTAGCAAAAGTTCATCGTCCTGGCCTCGCTACCCTCGAAGTTGTCACCGAAGGGAATATCTGGTAGGTGGGCAGACATGCCATTGGCTGCTCCGAAGGCTGGGCTGACAGGATGCGATTCTCTTTTCTTTGTGGTCATCCTAGCCTTGCGAACCTCAGGCCGTCGTCCTGAAGGGCAAGGGCAGACCAGAGCCGAAGTCATCGTAAGGGGCTCCCGCCTCGCGAACCTCCAGGCGACGGACGCTGCCTCATCAATCCATGAGTCGCCGTCTTGGTCTCAGTTGAAGCCGGAGTCGTAGTCCCGGGTTTCACAGCACCAAAATATAAAGAACAGAGACCGACGGCATGGCTGCCTTCTTCTTCTCCCCTTTCATCATCATCATCATCATCAGCCTGTCTACGCCCACTGCAGGGCAAAGGCCTCTCCCATGTTCCGCCAATCAACCCGGTCCTGTGCTTTCTGCTGCCACTTAATACCTGCAAACTTCTTAATCTCATCTACCCACCTGATTTTCTGTCTCCCCCTCACGCGTTTGCCATCTCTTGGAATCCAGTCAGTTACCCTTAATGACCACCGGTTATCCTGCCGACGTGCTACGTGCCCGGCCCATATCCATTTCTTCTTCTTGATTTCAACTATGATGTCATTAAACCCCGTTTGTTCCCTGACCCACTCTGCTCTCTTCCTGTCTCTTAAGGTTACACCTATCATTTTCCTTTCCATCGCTCGCTGCGTCGTCCTCAATTTAAGTTGAACCCTCTTTGTAAGTCTCCAGGTTTCTGCTCCGTAGGTAAGTACCGGTAAGATGCAGCTGTTATATACCTTCCTCTTGAGGGATAGTGGTAGATTACCATTCATGATTTGATAATGCTTGCCGAATGAGCCCCAACCCATCCTTATTCTTCTAGTTATTTCACTCTCATGGTTCGGCTCCGCGGTTACTACCTGTCCTAAGTAGACGTACTCCTTTACAACTTCCAGTGTCTCGCCACCTATCGCAAAGCGCTGTTCTCTACCAAGATTGTTCCACATTACTTTAGTTTTATGCATATTAATTTTCAGACCTACTCTTCTACTTTCCGTATCCAGTTCAGTAATCATGAGCTGCAATTCGTCTCCCGCGTTACTCATCAATGTAATGTCATCAGCGAATCGTAGGTTACTGAGATACTCTCCATTAACTCTTATCCCTAGCTCTTCCCAATATAGGGCCCTGAAAACCTCCTGTAAACACGCGGTGAATAACATTGGAGAGATCGTGTCTCCCTGCCGTACGCCCTTCTTTATTGGGATTCTGTCGCTTTCTTTATGGAGGACTATAGTGGCTGTGGATCCGCTGTAGATTTCTTCCATTATGTTTATATAGGTTTCGTCGATGCCTTGATTCCGCAGTGCCTGCATGACTGCTGATGTCTCCACCGAGACATCAGCAGTCATTCCCCTTTAATCCGCAGCAGTTCTACCCTTTATTCCCACACTAATCCTAATGATGATTGCAGGAGCGCGGTGCGCGACCGTCATCATCTTCCATTTTCAACACCTTCCCGTCTTAGGACTTCATTCTCTGCAGTCTGTCAGCTGTGGGAGCCCTGAAGAAATTTTCAGCTATGATGGAGATTACGAAACATCAGACTCCACTGCGAAAAAGGCGTCAATCGTGTGTCACGAAGACAAAGGGCCCAAACGAAGGAAAAATCGAAGTTCACGAGAGAGCAAACACGCCAATAATGTTAAACCTACAACGTGCCGAAGAAGCTCGACAGCTCGCCCGCCTGCGCATCAAGACCCAGCAGTACACCGACAGCCGTCGCTACAATCTTCGAAGACGCTTCGTGGAATACGAGCCCGGCGACCGTGTTCGGGTCTGTACGCCGATACGCCGACGTGGGCTTAGCGAAAAACTCCTTCGGCGATACTTCGGGCCGTACAAGTTTCTTCGACGTCTCGGCGCTCTTGACTACGAGGTCATCCCAGACGGCATTACGAACTCCCAGTGACGCCGCCGCGCACGACCTGAAGTCGTCCATGTCGTGCGCCTTAAGCCGTTTTTTGCACGTTAGCGAACCTATGGGGACTCTACTTTTTCTTTTGTTTTTGTAACTTACTTATGTATGCACTTGTTTTTTTTCTCTTCTTCTTTCACAAGTATCGGGACGATGCTTTTTCAGAGGGGGGCAATGCCACGTCCACTTCTTGTTTTATTTTGATGTATTCGTGTTTGACCAGCAAGGACGGTTATCAACGCTCGACGCTGTGCGCGAAGCAGTGTTCGAGAATCTTCGCGATTGTAGTAGATCGTTTTGTTAAGATTGCGCGCCGCACGCGAATGTTCCAGCTTTGTCGAGAAATAAGGCCGCCACTAGCGATATCGCTGGAAAGTTCAGTAGCGCCTGTATAAAAGACGACGCGCTTGACCGCTTGTGAGTTGTTTGACGGCCGACGCCCAGTTCGCCGCTATCAGTGTAGAGCGTGTATTGCTGTAGTCTGAGTTTTCATTTCCCGGCCACAAGTTCGGCCAAATAAAGAGTTTCATCTTGACCACGCCAACTGTTGTCTTCGTCGACGTCACGACCCCGTGACAATATCATTCCACGAAATCTCCACAGCTCACAAACTAGGGCGCAGGCTCTTCCCCGCTCCACACCCTATATTGAATAAAGCGCAAGCGGTCACAGTACGACCACTACAGACTTTTCACCTCACTGTCAGTACTGTAATCACGTGCACAGCTATTTCGAACATATCCTCTTGCTGTGCCCCTTTATTTCGGGG
Organism: Rhipicephalus sanguineus; assembly: GCF_013339695.2. Lineage (NCBI taxonomy): Eukaryota > Metazoa > Arthropoda > Arachnida > Ixodida > Ixodidae > Rhipicephalus > Rhipicephalus sanguineus. The sequence goes on along the minus strand of NC_051183.1, from coordinate 123,819,409 downwards.
TCAGGATTATCAGACAAAGCCTCCTGGGAGGCTACCGTGCGCAGCATGGAACTCAACAAACAACTCCTGGCAGTCCAGAGGGCCCGGGACGTCGCCGAGAGGCTCCAGCTTCGGCCACCTTCCTGGGTGGAGCCACCTGGCTGAGCTAGCAGGACATCCAGTCGCATTCAGCTTCTGCCACTTTTGGACCACAATAAAGTTCTCACTCACTGTTTCTACGCGGCAAGGAACCCGATTAAGTGCGAGACCTATTCAGCAAGCTTTGTGGTCCTGCAGTATTGTTGGAGGGATGTGGTTCGAGGAATTAATTTCCTAAATCAACACGGCGCAGTCATTGCCTTAAGAGCCTAGTCAATAACGCTTTCCATGGACAAATTCATACGTCTGGATAAGAAAATCGGTCACCGTGCCTTGAAGTTGATAGAAAAGGTCACCTGTCCGCCTCTCTCCAGTGCCACCCTTTCTGTCGGCACGAAAGAACCTACAGATTTAGCAGGTCTCATCGAGAGCACTAAGGACATTCTATTGTGTCGTCAAATTTGCGTTGCACGTGGTATAGTCGAGCTGCTCCATAGAAAAGCTAAGGTAATCCTGATAAACTTCAGCCACGATTACAGGAACGTAAACATTGGTACGATGGCGGCTTAGATGGATAATTTCGGGGACGACAGCAATACTTTCGCTCTCTTCGACGCTGCCGAACTTGCTTCAATAAACGGATGTCCACAAAGTCAAAGTGAGTTTATTATTCTAGTGTACTTTAAAATAGGAAACAGGAAAAGATAGAAACGAGAGTCCCATAGTCGAAGACTGCAGCGGGACCCTCGGTTAATAGTAGTTAACAACCATGAAAAAATAAAACAGTGAGGAATGAACCAAAACCAAGAAAACACTTACGATACAAAGAATATGTAAAAATAAAGTACATCATTAATACGCAGCGGCAAAGTATAAGAACTGTATACAAATAACAAGACTAATATAGCGCGAATGGTGTCTTGTCAAAATTAGAAGCAAGAAGCTGTATCATAGCCGATAAACTGAAGGAAGTAAATTTATTTTGCTAGAAATAAAACCTACTGGCCTGTCTAAATTTAGTAAAAAATGATGAAGTTGGTAATAAAGGGTAAATAATTCAACAGATTTATGGCCCTGCACGTCCAGGTCAATTTCCCCAAGTTTGTATGTACAATCGGCAAAAGAAAGAGCTATGGACAAACACGATATTATTGGTATTAGTAATATATATGGAATCAATAAATTCGTATGAGAGCTGTTTATGGAGTAATTTATGAAGCCTAATAGTGAGGTGTTAGCTAAACCAGTCAGTTATATATTTATGTGCCGCTTATCTAGAGGACGAAGAAGAGGAGGACGGGTTCGTTGCTGTTTCGCCATCTTGGTAGTTACCCCGATCTCTGCGATTGTGTGAATATTGTAAATACAGCCTTCTTCTGTCGTCTCCCCGTAACATCTTTGGTGGAGGTGCGTGGTATATCCGAAGAACACCACGGAATTTCGCAGCGGGCGTCTCCTTGGGCAATCCATCATGTCGACAGGCAGGCCCATTGATCCAGCCCCCGCTACGCCAACTGAACCCAGCCACGTCGTTGTGACTGATCTCCGAGACCCTGGTACCTTCTGCGGAACTGACAACCTGTACGTCGAAAAGTGGCTGGCCGACTACGAGAGCGCCAGAAAGACCAACCGGTGGGATCCCACTTTGATGCTCGCAAACGTCAGTTACTACCTCAGGGGAACGGCCAGTGTGTGGTTCGACACGCACGAGGAGGAGCTGGCCAGTTGGGATGTATGCAAACAAAAAATGAAGGACGTTTTCGGAAAGCCTATTGCACGACAGCGAGCCGCCCAGAAAGAACTTTCGTGTCGTGCACAAACCTCGACAGAGCCGTACATGGTGTACATCCAGGATGTCTTAGCCTTGTGCCGTCAAGTTGACGACCAAATGCCCGAAACTGACAGTCAGCCGCATTCTTAAAGGCATCGCCGATGACGCATTTCACTTATTAGTATACAAGGACTGCGCCACCATCGACGACATCATCAGGGAGTGCCGACGCTTTGAAGAAGCGAAGAGTCGTCGAGTCACGCAGCAATTTGTCCGGCTTCCTAACACCGCCGCTACGTCGTCCTGCGAAGACGTCCAGCTCCAGCGGCCGCACAGTACCGAAAACTTCCTGCGCCTTGTGCGGCGAGAGATCGAGGCAGCATCCCCATCCGCACCGCAGGCCCGTTCTTACGAAGAGACCCGCCGGACAGTGTCGTTAATCCAGGCCGTTGCGCGCGAAGAACTGGCGAACGCAGGTATCCAGCCCATATGTGCTCTAAGTCGTCCCACGGTCAGTACTGTTCCTTCCTACCGCCCTCAACCGACCTATTCCAGGTTCCGTGATCCGAACCAGTGGCGCATACGAGATGACAGGCCGATATGTTTTAACTGCAACGGTGTAGGCCACATTTTTCGCTATTTTCGCTATCGTCGGCCATCGTCTCCTCGTACAACGTACCGTGCAGAGGACACTTGAACCACACCTTTCTACGCCCACGAAGACCCTCCGAACCTTAACGCCCAAACCTCGGCCCCACGTTACGACCGCTCGCCGTCCCCGCAAAACCAGCGATGTTCTCGGTCACCTTTGCCCCGTCGCTCACCTTCACCGTACCCTCGCCGTCCCTCCTCGGAAAACTGACCAGTGCAGCTCCCAGAGGTGATGCTGCATTTGCCTACCGGCCCGGAAATCCTCTGTTGACCCTGGCTACGCGACAAAACCTTTTGCACGCAGAAGTAGATGGCGTGCCTGTTTCGGCGCTCATCGACACTGGCGCCCAATTATCAGTAATGAGCGCTCACCTTTCTCGCCGTCTCCGCAAGGTCCTTACGCCCGCTTCATCACCTGTTGTGCGTGTAGCTGATGGCGGTACACCTTGCGTTCTTGGAATGTGTACTGCGCGTGTGAGTTTCGATGACCACAAGACCTCAGTTCTCTTTGCTGTTCTGGACGAATGCCCCCATGACCTCATTCTCGGCCACGACTTTCTGAGCACGCATTCTGCCCTTATCGACTGTTCTTCTGGTCTTTTACAGTTAGAGCTTCCTGCTATGCCTGACCACACCATGGCGTCGCCACCACGTTTATGTGCTGTCCAGTTCGTTCGCTTGCGTCCAGGTACAGCTACTTACGTCTCATTTACCCAAGACCCTCCTGTACGTGATGGCGACTACCTGATTACCCCTTCCTTGGACGTTCTACTGACGCGACGTGTAGCTCTGCCTCACTCCCTTGTGACTGTTTCTGCGAACCAAGCATGCATACCTGTACTCAACTTTGAACGTTGCGCACAGTTGCTTCCAGAGGGTACCACGCTGGGCACCATATCACCTTTAGACTCGCTTGACCCTGTGGCCCTGGCCATTGATACTCCAAAAGCGGCTTCGGGAAGCCCTGCTGCTAGCGCAACACTTGGCCCGCTCGACGACATGATTGCCCCGGACCCTTCCCCTTCTCAAAGCAAGGAACTACGCCTTTTGTTGGCGTCATACCGCGACGTCTTCGATTTCGCGTTGCCGCAGCTTGGCCAAACATCTCTGTTCACTCACTGTATTGATACCGGGGACGCAAGACTCATTCATCGACGTCCTTACCGTGTCTTTGCTACCGAGCGCGGCGTCATTCAAACGGAAGTCGACAAGATGCTCACTAAGGACATCATCGAACCATCTTCGAGCCCTTGGGCGTCCCCTGTGGTTCTTGTAAAGAAGAAAGACAACACCTGGCGGTGCGAATAGACGACGCCCTTGATTCTCTTCATGCGCACGCTACGTTTCTTCCATAGACCTTCGCTCAGGCTATTGGCAAATTGCTGTCGATGAAAATGATCGGGAGAAGACGGCCTTTATTACACTGGATGGGCTCTACCAGTTTAAAGTCATGCCCTTTGAGTTGTGTAGCGCGCCCGCAACATTTATGCGCATGATGGACTCCCTACTTCGGGGTTTCAAATGGTCCACATGCCTCTGTTACCTCGACGATGTCGTCGTTTTCTCACCTAGGTTCTCAAGCCACTTACAACGCTTGTCGGCTATATTGCAAGTCTTTCGCACAGCAGGCCTTCAGCTCAACTCTTCAAAATGCCGCTTTGGCCGCCGCGAGATCACCATGCTTGGCCATCTTGTTGACGCTGCGGGTATACGGCCTGACCCTGCAAAAGTACGCGCCGTAACGAACTTCCCCACTCCACGTTCTTCCAAGAAGGTTCGCTCGTTTTTTTGGCCTATGTTCGTATTTTCGCCGCATTATTATGGATTTTGCAGCGATTGCGCAGCCCCTCACATGCCTTCTCAAAAAGGACGTCCCCTTTTCTTGGGGTCCTGCCCAAGCACCAGCTTTTTCTGAAGCACACATGCAATGCGCTCTTTAAGTCCCCTGCGCATGTTCGAAGCAAATAAGCAACGCTGCAAACATGAGAGGTACGCTGTTGCCTACTTTATTCACGCCGTGGAAGATGACATGAACGCAGAATAAAAGCTCAGAGAATAAAGTTTCCTGGTAAAACCAAGGCGAACTGCACGACGGTACACTTAAACACCACTGTTTAGTCACGGGTCGATATTAGGTTAGCTAGCGTTGGCTTCAAGCGCATTCGCCAAGGGCTTGCCGGCTCGCTATAGGGCGAGTGCTTAGCGATCCGGTGCCCAAGAAAAATATTTTGAGGTCAAATTTCGCGCTAGTGTCAACAAAATGACGTCAGGTTTTTACCAGATATTGCATCACATCCGTTTTATTTTTTGTTTCGCCGGAAGTGTTCCCTCCTCACACAGAGGGCGCTAAGCCCCATGAGCAGCTGATGAGCAGCCATTTTCGGAACGCATGGGCTTCCATGAAAGCTTCGCTACCATTTGCATTTTACCTTGGTATGATCCCCGAGAAGTCGGGTTGGTGCCGCCTGGCGAAAGGCATGGATGACGTCATCGTAAGGACATACGTTTCGACTATTTCGACGCCAACCGTGGTAGGCGTGTGTTATCACGCTCAGACTTCGGCGCTCTGCGTGGCGCTGTGTTTGTTTTCGCCTACCGCTTGCGACAAGATTTTAAGTGAACGACGGAAACAACAGCGACCGTGTTTCAGGTAAGCAGGCATGTGTATACTTGTGTGTACAACCGTCATCCATGCTCGCGCTTTGTCTTGCGTGCTTCCAAAGCTGTGATCAGGCTTCGTTGTTTTTGGGCGATCACTTTAGGGGATATGATGGTTTGACTCATCAAGTTTTTTTTGCATTGGACGCATGTGCTTATCCTCAGACAGCGTTTCTGACGACGTGCCAAGGTTGCTAACTTCGCGCTGCCACTCAAGCAGATGCTGTGTGGACTCTCGCGCAATATTTCCGAAGTGCTCGCCCCATAATGCCGCCCTGGCTTTTATGTAAGTTCTTTTTCTTGTTTACTCACTCACTTCGCCTTTTGTGTTGTTTCTCATTTTATTGCGATAGCAATTATATGGACACTCTCGGCTGGTTTCTGCCGGCGGCGTCGTCGTCATGTCCCGGCCACAAAGACAAATAATTCGGAAAATTTTCCGACGTGCGGAATCGAACGGGCGACCTCTCGCTCCGCAGCGCGCGGCGTCAGACGGCTAGGCCACTAAGAGTACCCGTCTTTGCGCATGCTAACGGCTAGCTATTTATATACACCATTTACTTCAGCGCGCTTTCTTGCTCACCAGCGAGATGGCGCGCTTTGAAGGCCATCGCCCCGCTCGTAGCGTTGCGCGTGCGCGCTTCCGTGCACTTCGCTTTACAGGGCGTGGTCGCCTGCGTGCGCGCTTATCTCGTGGAGGGAAGGGCGGAGTGTTGTATGTCTTGTGCTTTCACCGCCACGTCCGCTCTGAAGTTACCGAGCGTACGAAGGCCATGTCGCTCGCTGCAGCGGCCGCGTTTGCTGAATGAGCACGCTGTTCAAACAGAAATAAGTAACAACTGTGACACTTGATAGTTCGCGCTCGCCCTGTGTGTGTTCTTTTCGTGCGTCTATTCTACTTGAGCGACTCGCTAGAAATTTCGAGCTTGTTTCCGTTTTTCGCGTTACGTTCCAATTTGTTGCTATCGCATTCATTGCTTCGCCGTTGCAGCGAAACTGTGACTTTTTTTTCACGCAGTGATGTTAGTGCTTCTGTTCACCACAAGAAGATGGAGAAGCTAGTCGGTTAACTTTATTGTCGTGAGCTTCTCTGTTCGTGCAGCACCGTAGCAGCAGTGCTCACTACTACCATGTACTACTTTAGATAACTTTCTCGTATATTAGTTTTGTTTTCAATTTTATTCACGCTGAGCGCCATCAATCGGTTTGTGGTCAAAGCGTGCGAAACAAGTCGGTGCTTAATTGAGGCGGATGACGTTTATTACGCGGGACATGCCGTTGAGTGCGCCATCCCAACAGCCCAGAATGATCGTTTCGACTTTCTCGTCTTTGCGTTGCAGACTACTTTTATCAGCAGTGCTCCGCACGAAGTGCAAATTATCATTTCCGACGCGGTGGCTGATTGGACGATGTGTTCGTGCAAAGCTGGGTGCGACAATAATCACTTGCGACAATTCGGAAGAAACCTGCACATACTTCCCGTACCAACATATTGTCGCGTGGTCGTGCGTCGATGAAGGTAGCAGTCGAGTCCGCGTGCCCAAGGTGAAACTTTTTATTGGGCCGAACTTGTGGCCGAGAAACGGAAAGGAAAACTACAGCAATACACACTGTACACTCAAAGCGGCGACCAGAGCGTCGGCCGTCGATAACACTGCACTGTGGTAAGGTGCGTCGGCATTTATGCATGCACCTTTGAACATTCGAGCCTCATCGCTGGTGCCCGCGTTACTTCATGAATAACCTCAACTATTCGCGTTTGCACGCTCAAGCCTATATGAAAATTCTAAGATAATCTGGAAGGTTCCCAGACATTACAGCGCGGCTTGCGCAAGGCGGCGACTACGCGTGCAACAGAATAAAAATACCAAAAAGAAGCGCGCGCGGCATTGCCCCTCTCTGAAAAAGCATCATCCCCATGCTGGTAACAGAACATGGAAGGGGGAAAAAGTGCATACACAAATAAAGGACAATGATAAAGGGGAAAAACAGTCCTAAGGTTTTCTAACGCGTAAAAAAAGGCGCACGACATGCACGACTTCGCGTCGTGCGTGACGCCGCTGAGCGTTCGTGATGCCGTCCGCAATGACCTCGTAGACTAAAGCGCCGAGACGTCGAAGAACTTTGTATGGTCCGAAGTATCGCCGAAGATGTTTTTCACTAAGTTCACGTCGGCGTATCGTTGTCCACATCCAAACACGGTCGCCGGGCTGGTATTCCCCGAAGCGTCGTCGAAGATTGTAACGGCGGCTGTCGGTCGCCAGCTGATTCTCGATGCGTAGGCGGGCGAGTTGTCTGGATTCTTCGGCGCGCTGAAGGTAGACTGTCACTTCGCGGTTTTCTTCGTTGGTGACGTTGTGTAGCATGGCATCGAGCGTCGTTGCCGGGTTCCTTCCGTATACCAACTTGTATGGCGTGATCTGCATCGTTTCGTGCACGGCCGTGTTGTATGCGAAGGTCACGTACTGAAGGTTATGGCATCCCACGTCTTGTGTTCGACGTCGACGTACATGTCCAGCATATCGGTGAAGGCCTTATTTAGACGCTCGGTGAGGCCATTGGTCTGTGGATGGTAGGCTGTGGTCCGGCGGTCGCTTGCTTCGCTGTAGTTCAAGATCGCCTGAGGAAGGTCAGCAGTAAAGGCCGTACATTTGTCGGTGATGAGGACTTCTGGCGCACCATAACGCAGGGTGGTGTTCTCAACGAAAAACTTGGCTACCTCGGCGGCGCTGCCTTTGGGCAGGGCCCTTGTTTAGGCGTAGGGGGTGAGGTAGTCGGTAGCTACAACGATCCAGTTGTTTCCGACAGTCGACGTCGGGAAAGGCCCCAGTAAGTCCATACCGACGCAGCCGTGATCCGACGCCACGACCTAACCGCAACGCAAGACGACGAACTAGCGAACTTGACGTTCTTATCGACAGCCACAGCGTCACAGCTCTCGTCGATAGGGGAGCTTACTATTCCGTCGTCAGTGGACCCTTCGCTGTGCAGAGGAAGAAAGTTAAGAGTGCTTGGGAAGGTCCCGAAATACCATGCCATTCCGCCTCGCTCCAGCGTCATAAATGCCGTCAGCGGCGAAAGAGCTGAAGACATCGAAGGTGTTATGGAGGGCGATGAGCGTTTGCTGATGGGCCGTGACATTTGCGCAGAAAGAGGCATTGCTCGGTTGCATGAAGGAAAAGGAAGCGTGATGCTAACCAAATTCCGCCAAGAATACAGAGCCTGAGCAGGGGCACGACGATTGCATATATGCGAAGAAACCTTGGCCGCCAGCGATGCATTTGCCTTTTCAGACTCTGACGAAGCTACGACGACTACCCCAATACCTGAGCCACCCTTTGACGTAAACCCAAGTCTTCCCGCTCGCCAACAGCAACAGCTTCGATGCCTCCTGCAGGAATACAAGGACTGTTTCTCGTCGTCATATCGCGGGTCCGACAAACGCCCCTTGCTAAGCACCGCTAACAGAGGATTTTAGTCTGTCCGGCACACCGCTATACGCAAAATGCTTTGCGTGTACCGGAATACCGGATGTGAACAGCGCCGCACGCCCGGCAAACATGGCCGCGCCGCCGAAACCGATTGCCGTCCACTTCGAATCTATTAAGGGGCCGTCGCGCGCTCTGTCGCTCGTTATTTCCGAACTGATGCTTTTATTTGCTTTAGATTCAAGTCCTTAGGCTTCGACAGCAAAGTATTCGTGCCGATTCGGCACCGTTGTCGAGAGCCATACTCAAATAATCAATGTGTAGGCTTAGCAAGTGACAATCCCGGAATCTCGAAGGACATACATTATGTGTTTGTTAGTTGTTTTTATCTTCCATAGCCGGCGCCACATGACGTGGTGGCAGCGGCACACGCTAATCCGGTATTACGCTACGCCTTGGCGTTACCGGAATACCGGACAAACTAAAATCCTCTAATGACAGAAGGAAACGCTCGCCCTCTACATCGGAGTCTCTACCGGGTTACGACGCAAGAACGGGAGGCCGTTAAGAAACAAGTCGACAAAATGCTACGCGACGACATGATCCAGCCGTCCAAGAGTCCGTGGGCGTCTCCCGTGGTATTAGGGAAGAAGGGTGGGACCCTACGTTTCTGCGTCGATTATCGTCGCCTGAATAAAAATACCAAAAAGAAGCGCGCAAGCAAATATTGGTGTTTCCGAAAGGACTACGTGACTGGCATTATCACCTTCATTAGGTTTTCAGATATATAATGTGGTTCTTTATGACAGGCAGATTCAGCTGAAGTCTCATGTAGCAGATAGCGCAATTGCGTCAGATTGACGCTCGCAGAGTGGACATCACATGCGCGATAGTCTGCTGCGGTAGTTTTTTTTTATTGTCACTTCATCGACCGACTTGATCTCACTGACATGATCAACTTCAAGTTGCAGCCAATTTAGTTATCCATGTGGCATACAGTGCATGCCATTTTTTAGTAAAATGCGTTTTGTGTTATCGCTATGATAAAGGTGTAACTGTGATGTAAAAAACTCATGCCAGGGAAAGACGCTATTACTGGTTTATGTTCCGCCCCAAGTCATCAAGTGATACTTGCATGTGCATTTTGTTTTCATAGAATAAATATAGAGCAATTGCACCCCATTAAAAAGATGTTTTCTTTTTTTGCTTGTTTGTACAGTCATATATACAGAAAGTTCACTGACGCTATGACACTCGGGGACGATCAACTTTTGCTCAGTAAGCCTATGCTGTTCTGATTGTTTCATGTTTATTGGGTGTTCGTTTTGTTGTGTAGTTGGCGTGTTAACTAACAAGAATGTGTCGTAGAGAAAAAGGAAGTGCTCGTGCAATCAGGTTTTTGGCTAGCTGAACTTTTTCACATCATTGTTGTCGAGTGAATGATTCTTGAATGAACGATTCCTTTGCCAGAGAATGGCTCCCCCGAGAGGTAATAAATTGTTCAATATAGGGATGGCTGAATGCTTTCCCACAGTGGTGTACACATTGCTTGTAAATCATCGACCACATTTCCTAAACACTAGCATATCCGAACATTTCATGGGGACAGCTTTCCGCTCTCCCGTTCTCGATTAATGGAATACAATATATGCTTAACGTTTTGTTCTAAACGTAGTAGAGGAGAAAATGCTGAAAATCGCTTCCACTGTTTTTTCTAAGCACACATAGTGTGTGTATATTACACTATCCGTGCTTATGGTTCCTTGTGAGCAGCTGCGACCGTCGAAGCACCTGGCAGAGCAGATCTGAACCACGCGCTTCTTCTTACGTGTCATCTGAGATTCGCTTCGGCACTGTGACGAAACAAAAAGTTAACCGACAGAATAGATCAGGACACAGGGACGCCGACGTGGAAATCTTATTACCCGACAAGTAAGTCAAGGATTAGAAGCGCCTGCTATTTTTTTTTGTCATCACACTCATAGCTGCTTGTCAAACACTACACAGTAAAAGCTCGTAATGCGGATTTCGCGGAACCGAAAGAAATCTCAGAATCAGCGCAACGCTGAGTTATCGAACTTATCAAGAAAACAGTACAAAAGTCTCTATTACATAAGTGCATTTTCATTTTCTACTGAATACCTAAATCTAGCACTCATTTTGAATAAGTGCCACGTCAGAGCCACAATTTTCGTCATTCGTGCCTTCGTTCAGGAGGTGACCGAAACATGGTCGAAACAGAGTTAAGCCGAAACATGGTCTGAAACGATCCTTTATTGTTTACCGCGACCACCATCACCAGCTCGCGTACGTGACGATACCTTTTTCGTTGGAAAAGCAGCCAGCAACTGATCGGTAGTTTGTCACAATATATCACGCGAATTTTATACCAGCATGCCGACGGCGGCTGAAGCTCTTCAACATCAACCGCTGCCGCAATGTTTCAGTTTTGTGACATGCCGTGCATTGTTCGAAGTCAAAATGAAGCTACTGATTGCCGCATCTGCTGTGGACGTAAACGTGTCGCTAAAAGCACGATAATAGCGTCAACACAGCTCAAAACAAAACGGTTGAATGCCGCACCTCCTGCTCAATAAACCTGGCTCGCTAATTCACAGTCATGAATTGAGACGATGCAGTTTTGACGGCACGCGGCAAAGACTAAACTTGTCGCAGCTCTGAGCACAATCGCTATTGACGCGATCATATATGGCGCCCACACAGTCAGCATGTACGGAGGTAAATCCAAAACGAAACAAGTTTCCTCCAGCCGCTGAAGCCTTCGCCTCCAGCAACGCGATTGTGCTAAGATTGTAGATGGCTACCACGCCTTTCTGAGGGCCCGCGGCCGTTACGCTTGATTGCGAACGCTGTTTTCCCTCCTTCCCCTTGCACGTTTGTGGCGAATCGTGCTCGGCGCGCTTCGAGGATCGTCCAAGTGAACAGTGTTGCGGCCAAATATGACCGAATGAACTACAGTTTCATGCTATTAAACTATATACAGGCTGTCCCACATAACTTGGGCCAAGACTGAAAATTAAAGGCACTTCAGAGGCAAATTGAACTAAACGTATACTTCTCGCGCTAGCTTATAGATACTCAGGCTATTTTACAGCGAAAGCTGTTATGAGATCATTTCAACGGCAGCTTTTGGCGCCGTGATTGTCCGCCGCCGCCGGTGTCCGTAACCGCTATCGCACGAAATAAGAAAAAAAAAAGGTAGTGAGAAAAACTTTCCGGGATGGAACGAGGTTCGAACCTGGGCCCTCTGCGTGGGAGCCCAGTGTTCTACCTCTGAGCCATGCCGGTTTTTTTTTCTTTGTTACTTACTTTTGCACCTCAAACAATATTACAGTGCATAAATAGTACATACCGAGATAAAGACCGGAATGGTTACATAGTGATTAGAATTCCTTTATAGGGATAAGTGGCTCAAGATGTTCGAGCCACTCTGGGATTGGGTCTTTAGTTTTACACTCTTCAATAAACTTCGTGATCATTTGGCGGAAATATTCACGAATGGGTGCTTGAAATTGCGTTGCAATTTCATGTCTTCATGTCGCGAAGGAACCACATTAACATATGTAATGTAGTGTGGTAGAACAGTAAAATAACAACCAGGCGTCACACAAACGCGGATTCTGTAACTGGGCGTCAGACAACTCGAATTGCGCAACGAGTGGGTTGTTGAATGCTTCCAACCCATTACAAAGGCCTCTGTGATAACTGATCGTCATCAGCCACGGCATCAACAAAGTGTACAAAATGCTTTACAGGCGTTTAGCGAGTACCAGGGTTCTCCGCTGAATGACAAATATTTGCATAGTGGCTGCTTCCCTAATTCACAAAAATTATTATGATTTATAGCGTAGAGGGTTCCTCGCAAGTGCACTTCTATTGGTTGCCAAGGAAGCCCATAAGGATCCCATGATCCATTTCCTCAGGGTCTCAATAAAGTTAATCCCTCTCTCTCTCTCTCGCTCTCCGTTTCTCCGGTTAACGTATGGTATAAAGCGTGATGGGACAGTTAAATAACGACCGGCCGTCACACAATATGAATTACGTAACTAGTGGGTCGTTTAAAGCTTCCAACCCATTAGAATTGGCCCAGCCATAATTGTTCATCGTCATCAACCGTCGCATCAACAAAATGCACATAATGCCATACATATGGTGCGTCGCTTCTCCGCAGAATAATGAATAATGTCGTGGTGGGTGCTTCCTAACTTCCCAAAAATTATGATTTGTGCCGTAATGGGTACGTTGCTAATGTACTTGTATTAGTAGCCAAAAGAGAGTTTATAACGGGCTTTAGAAATGCCGCTCTTCCAGCTTTCGCTGTGACTGTGCTGCGCTTTCCGCGCAGGCCTGGCGTTTTTTTTCTATTTTTCCCTAAACTATTTATTTAATTGTTTTTAATTACTTAACTTTTTATTATTGGCTGAAAAGCCAAAATATGAACACTGAGCTGTATAGCGCTTTTAGAAACCACGGAATGAATTGTTTGCTGCTCGATACGTCTCGCGCTGTTATTAAAGACGATAGTCTTTCTTGGGGAACTTAAACGCAGAAATTTTGGTCTGTCTTTCTGTCTGTCTGTCTTTCTGTTTGTCGGCACGTCCCTCGATTCAGCCACTCGGCCAAAGTTGAACCACTTGCCCAAGGGCCAGCCGTCTTGAACTGGCACGGCTGTTCATACTTGTGAACGTTGTCGATCAAAAAGTAAATATCATGCATATTTGAGGTGCAACATCACTAGGTAAGTATTAGGTGGCGTGTTCCTTTAATAGAAAAGGCATACATACGTAATTTTAAGGACCCTAGTTTCCTAAGCTACGCTGAAAATGCATAAGAATGGAAGCTTGAGCGAGTTGGTATGCGTTCATCTTTGTTGAAACAGCGCTCACTAGACGACGACGAAGTAAAAGAAGGCACAGGACAGGCGCTGCCTGTCGTGTGTCTTCTTTTACTTCGTCGTCGTCTAGTGAGCGCTGTTTCAACAAAGCTGAAAATGCAACTGTGCTGAAATTTGCCTTCCTCCGTGCCCTTCGCACGAGCTCATTGTTGTGTTTCGGTTTCGGTTCTGTATTGCACTGTACGAATGCCATGGGTTGGTGTTTAAAAACTTTAGTTTTGAGAAGGCCAAGAAGGTGAAAAAAAATATTTAAAAAATGGAAAAGCAGCGTTGTGGGCGGCCTTCAGGCTGCCGGTTGTGGGCGCCGCTCTGGCGTTCCTGTTTTACCCAGGCGACGTGTAAATAAAAGAGTGTGTGGAGAGTACTCGTTGAGTGCGGACGTTTCTCTGCTTCAGCGCTTCGCGCCAAACCGCGTTTTCGGGCTGGCTGGCGTCCCCGCCGGTCGCGTTGGTCACCGCCGGTCTTCGCCTGCTGCTGCGCCGGGACTACCAGCGCGCAACGCAGCACTCATGTTTCCCGACGTATTGCCAGATGGCGTCCATATCTCACACAGCGCCTCTTCTATCGTCTTTACACGACATTTGCAGCGAAGCACGCAGGTACGCGGCCAATTTTTTTTTCCGCGTTGTAAAGAAAGCCCGCGAAATTTTAAAAGAAGCCACGTGACGGACCGCGAGCGCTCTGCTGTAGTGCTGCTCTCTTGCGTGCAACCGGTGAACGTGGTCGCCTGCGGCTGCCACGGAGAAGCGACAGGATGCTTTGAAAGTGGCCGATGTTTGGGCGTCTGTCTTTCGTTTAATGACGCTGCAAATGCACGCTGATGGCAGAGCGCTGCCGAGATAAACGTCCGTGACGTGTAAATAAAGCAAAAAATAGCGTTATTGTCTCTCTTGAACTTGAGATGCGTAAAAGGAGGCGACGACGTGAAGCTAGTCACGGGTGGCTGTGGGTAGACGAAAGGCATGAGGAGACTTTTTTTTCAGTGATCGGTGCTCGTAAAATTAAGCCGCGATTACAAAACATGTTCAAAGAGGTCGCCATCTGCTGCAATACAACTCTGGCATCTCTTTATCAGACTTTCCGTGACGTTCTTGACCATGGTTTCGGAATAGAGTTGCAGACTTGTCTTATTTTTTCTTTTAGATTACCTGATGTTGTGGTTGATGCCTGGGGTACTTGACTCTCGACGTACTCCCAAAAAAAGAAATAAAGGGGTTTAAATCTGGAGACCTTGCTAGCCATGCGATGGGCCCGTGCCGCCCTATTCACTGCTTCGGGAAAACCTCCCGCCAATTGCACGCTTTGCTGCTTCCGTGCGCAGGAGCTCCATCATGCTGATACCAAATATCTTTAATCCTAGCCATTGGACCTTCGCACAGAAAATTTTGAAGTGGTCCATCCAAGATATCGTTGACATATCGTTCGCATGTACGTGTGCTGTCGAAGACAGGTCCGATTATAGTACCACCATAAATGCCACACCACACATTCAAAGACAACTGATATTGGTGACGCGCCTGCCAAACCCAGTGAGGGTTCTGTCACTCCAATAGTGAGCGTTGTGGATGTTCACTTGAGCATTGCGCGAGAAGTTAGCTTCGTCGGTCCAAAGTACCTTGTTAACGAAGCCTGGGTCTTCGTCTGTCTTGATTAGGATCCAGTTAGCAAAGTCTGTGCGATTCTGGAAGTCGCGAGGCTCCAATGCTTGGTGCAGCTGCACGTGGTAGAGATGAAGTTGTCTCTTCTTTAGTATTCTCCACACGGAAGGTTTCGAGACACCAGCTTCAGCACCCACACTGCGGACACCTGCCTGGGGATCTGCAGAAAACTTGGACAGGATACCCCTCTCCACTTCCACACCCAAAACTGAAGATTTGTGCCGTTTCATGGTAAATTTCCCATTATATTTCAGCGTTTCATAAGTACGCACAATGGTCATTGAGCTTGGCCGTGTACCTGGATGCCAGCGTTGAAACAGCTTAACTGCCCGCCTTCGGTGTCCGTTGGATGCACCTAGGACCAGAACCATATCCGCTCGTTGCTCATTCGAGTACGGCATGTCAGGTGGTTACATAGATTAAAACAATCTAACGTTGCTGTCCAGAACACGAAGGGTTACGGGTGTCAGAGGAGCACCTGAACAAAGACAACTCGTCAGGAATTGTTCGCATAACGCAGACGCTTTGTGGGGTCTCTTTTTGTTCAAACTGCGAAATTGCAGCAGCCGTCGAGGCCTTTCAACGTTCTGTCGCGTTTCGCCCTATCTACATGAATCAGAATCAAACTGCTGTTTTTTTCCTCGCAGTCGTGACCGCTTATCACGGCGGCAACATTCGGCCAGCAGCGTGCATTTGCACCGTCATTCAACGAAAGACGGACGCCCAAACATCGGCCACTTTCAAAGCACCCTGTCGCTTCCCCGTAGCAGCCACAGGCGACCTCGTATACCGGTTGCACGCTTGAGAGCAGCACTATAGCAGTGCGCTCGCGGTCGGTCACGTGGCTTCCTTTCAAATTTCGTGGGCTTTCTTTACAACGCGGAAAAAATAACAGCGCGAGACGTGTCGTGCAGGAAACAATTCATTCCGTGGTTTCTAAAAGTGCTCTACAGCTCAGTGTTCATATTATGGGTTTTCAGCCAATAATTAAAAAGTTAAGTAATTAAAAAATAGTTAATTAGTTTAGGGGAAAATAAAAAATAACCTGAGTATCAATAGGCTAGTGCGAGAAGTATACGTTTGGTTCAATTTGCCTCTGAAGTGCCTTTCATTTTCAAAGTCTTGGCTCAAGTTATGTGGGACAACCTGTATATGCTGACCGGGGCCGGAGAGCACGTCCCACCCATCGCTATTTCCAAATGATTGGGAGTCGAATTAGTGAGCTTTCAATGAATGAATGAATGAATGAATGAATCAATCAATCAATCAATGAATCAATCGATCGATCAATCAATCAATCAATCAATCAATTTTTATGCTTTCGCAAGAAACCGCGCAAGAAAATTGTATACAGCAAGACGTCCCAAAGTACAAACGGAATTAGGGAGCCAAATCACGCAGTCCAGGTACTTCTAGCATTTCTTCAAGGAAATGTGACCACCGCAGCCGTATACGAACCCGCGACTTTCAGGCTGACATATATCGAAGGGAAAAGAAAAGGACAATGCAGGCACACCACAAACTCATGGATAAGTCGGGATACGATCAAACGTAAAAAAAACTAGCCTCTCGTGAGCCCCGGTTTAACAAACATGTTCGTTATCTCTTGCGCCATCACTTGTGACGTATTTGTTGTTGCTGGTTGTCTGATACACGGATTGATTATCTTGTTGCTTATCGTCGTTGCGTTCAACAAAAAACAGGGCCATTCGATTTATTTGTGTTTTTTTAGAGTGAACTTCGACGAAGGAGGTTCGAAACAGAATTGTATGCTTTTCTTTTGACCTCCTTGGGAACCGATGAACTATATAACGCTTTCGCCTAATTAATAAGCGCCATCCTAGGCTACCTAAGCCTTCAGATGTCGCAGCAGACGGAGCCAAAGCATGAATGCAAAAATCTCTCACTTACAAATTGTCAGAGGCACCGCTGCGGCTATGTCTATCCTGCGCCTGTTTTCGAGGTATTCAAGCTAGAAATGCTTCAAACAAACAAGCTGCAATTGGCGCTGTAAAATTTCAGTGACGACGCATGTCCTTTATATGAAGAATGGAAACTGGGCATGATTAACGCTTTAAACGTTTCTCTTCCGTGATGCCTGAAGATAAATCAATGCTTGTCTTCAGGTACAGAAGGCGCGCGCGCCCGCCCACCTTATGTGAGCTGACTGACTGACTTACTGACTGAAAAACATTTATTTAGAGAAGTTATTTACAGCGAGGTTGGAAGCGGCCCTTATTGGACCGCCCTGTACGAACCTTATGTGAAGGCTCTATCAGATAACTTGAACAAAGGATATCAATAAAGCGGGTAAGCAGCATGGTAGCCAGAGCTGCGGGAAGCCGACGACATTTTGCGTAGCGTGGCACTGCGCAGAGTATTAAAATGAACGTCTTAGCTGCCGCATCAAACGCGAAAAACGATCATCGGCGTTGGTGGTACCGTGAAGACGAGCGATGTGACACGATCAGATATTACGGCTTGATGACGGCAGCATGTGTCATATAATGACGTCATAGATCACCAATACTTGTGACGTGTTACGGCGTCATTTTGACGTTACTGTGACGCCAAATAGCTCACATCATAACGTCATCAGACGAAAACCATCGCATGTTAAAATGTGGGCCAATCACTGAATCATTGCAGAAGGAGATGAGGTACAGAAAGCTTGCAGCGCCTCTGATCATGCAGGTGGTGCAAAACTACGTTACGTACAGAAAGCCTTCGGGGACAGGAAGCTTTTGCGAAGGGGGGAGAGATATTTGCACCATCAGCTCAAAAGAAGACGATGGCTTTCATCTTCCAGTCGTTATATGCGACTGCATGAGAATACGTGAATTTTTTCTGAAGGGTTACGGGACTTGTAAATTGCTCTGCCGTCCAAATCCTGTGTTTCTTGGATTTGCCTATATCTCCTTCGATTTTTAAGTGTTTCATCTACATTCTACCCGGAGGCCTTTTTGGTTTGTTTCATAGAAAAAAAGTATACGATCATTTTCTGCCATTGAGAAATTCGGAGGTTCCAAAGAGCGTACTACTTCGTACTTCATTGCGTCAAGGGTAACCGTTCAACGCTACTCAACTTTTCTGACTGGAGACATTCAATCATCGCGAGAGCCCACTGAGAAGGCAGGTTGCGAGAAACACGACTCAATTTTAGACAAGCTTGAACATGATGCCGTACTGTGCGATTTATGCCGGTGGAGAATGCCGCAGCCAGTGTTCCAGCTCAGGCATAACAAACCGAAATACAACGGATCCAAATGTGCCGGTGTCTTTTGTGTGAGCTTTATAAGTAAGGCATCATTCCCACAGCCGTGAAACGCTCCGTCGCGTCACCATCACTACACCGCGTTTCGTCAGGGGCGAGGACTTGCTACCGTTTTCTTCTCAAGAACGGGTTGACGCTCACGTAGAGCACCGTTGTCAACCCGTTTTTGAGGAGACAACTATATTCCTCGCCGGTAACGAAACGCGCTGCCGTGATGGTGACGTGATGGAGCGTTTGACGGTTGTGGGAATGATGCCTAAGAGTCACTACAGGCTTTCTATTACATCGCCCATATCTATTCAAGGGAACCACGTGATGAGTTACAGATTTCAGTGATAGCGTCGGCAGCGTTGTGCGCGAAAAAATCCGGTGCTAGCGTGTGAGCAGGAATGCGGCCCTCATAGTTGCGCCGGTGACACGCGCAATTGAATGCGCTGTTTTCCAATAACTAGTGCTCTCTCGAACGTGGGCTTGTCGGCGATCAGCTGTTTCTGATATGGCAGTCTAATCTTTTATCGAAGTGACTTGTCATTTCACATTGTCATGTTTTGTTGTCGCCTGGATGTGAAAAATGACCGTGTTTCTCTCATGTAGCAACTGAAGTGTTGCGCTGCAAAGCATATGGATTTCTCGGCATGAAGGAAGGAAAGATGTTAGGAGGAATATTGCTCAACGAGATGGAAAGAAGGAAAAGTAGTAAATCTGACACGCGCACGCCAAGCATTGTTTGCTGGCATTTTTCCGAAAGCGGAAGGGCTCCTGAATTTGTTTTTACATACTAGTATTGTCAGTTCTCATACCGGAAGCCAAGAGCTCTCAAGTCAAAAAAGCTCTAAATTTTCTAGGAATTCAATTACATATTTTTAGGCTTGTGATATACACCTTGACAAAGACCAATTTCATAGGGTCTCTTGCTTCGATAAACGTCATTTTGCTTAGAAAGAATTTCATATGGCTGGCTTGCACAAACAAATATGCATTTGGGATAATTTGAATATACTGATCTATACGAAAACGTAACCGAAAGGTTTGCTTTGGAGCAAATCTGTAAAAGTCAACGAACAAATCACTCTAATTTGGTTTTACATTGCGGAAAGAGCATTCCATCACATAACTTTCTATAGAGAGCTGATCTACGTCTACTTTTCAAACCTTACGGCTAAATATATTGTAATAATGCAGTATCTAACTTCAACAAAAGCGGCTGTTTGAGCGATGTCACTGTTTGGCACCCGCGTCATGTACAAGAACTGCACAGTTAAGATGCCTTCTGCAATATTGCGCATCATCGTCATAATCGCCATCCTCATAAAGACCATCATCACCGTCAATCTAAGCTTTTCAAGGCGAAAGCCTTGCATGCCTCACTAAACACGAAATTTGACCGTCGGCTTCTCGCATCCTGCGGCGTCGTCAACGATTTGTACAAAAAATCATCACATGACGTCACCATATGACATCACAGATCGCAAAGCTTTGTCAAGTCATCGTGGCATCACCAATTCTGGCATGACGTCATGTGACGTAACGCCACACAATGCCGTTGTAGCGCCCTACTTTGGGGGCGAACATAACGGGAGACCGCGCTCTCTCATGAGAAGAAAGTAAAGACGTCGCTTCGCAGTGGCAGGGGAAGCCACGGCTCGTGTTCCCTGCTAGCGTCGATTCTGGTTCAGCCGTTTCGTTCATTCGCTCCTGTGGCATAAGCCTACATCGTCGTCAAATGACATCGTAGCTTGGGGAAAGGTGGGCTGATCACGGAGGCAGTGCAAAACCAGGTGACGTGCCTCCTATCCTGGAGGCAGTGCAAAAGCAGGCTAGGTACAGAAAGAGTTCGGAGGGTGACGGGCCAGGATAAGTATATCTAGGAAGCCTACATGACCGGCCGCTTATGTGGGCTGTCTAATACATCGCCTGAGAAGAGAAAGAAGATGGCTTTCGCCTTCAAGCCTTCTGATGTGAATGCCCAAGGGACCATGTCAAATTTTTTTACTACCACTGCAGAACAGAGGCATCTCGCAATTATCTCCTATTTTACTCTACCTTGTGCGAACAGATTCCGTCTTATCCCTGCGAACACGGCTCTCTCTCTGTTCTGCGCCATGTCTGTCTCTTCACGAATTCTTTCCATTATTGATACGATGTGAAATGAGATGTTGACGCACAAATAGTACGCCCGCTACTCCTTAGCTCTTGAATGGATCGAGCATACAGCACAAGAAATAAACACACCAGGAGCGGTACCTGGAAAATAAACACACGAACGTACATATGTAAAGAAACACAGACACAAATATCAAACAGCATCATCATAACTTAAACTAAAATGTCAGTAAGATCAATAATAATCCTGGTATATAGGAAACATAAGAGTCAACACGTTATAAACATCAGAATATACATATAATAGGTGTTATGTAGTAATACATATAACAAGTGCGCAGAAGTTCAGGGGAAGTTCAGGCGAATTTTTCAGCGACGAAAAATTCGGTAACACGGGGAATCGCGGAAACCGACGTTTCGACAAGCGGACGCCACTTCGTTAGGAGCTTTGAATAAAAGTCCGCTTGTCGAAACATCAGCTCCAGCGACAACCGGTGTTCCCGAAATTTTTATATAATAGGTAGGACATCTATACGATAACTGACTTAATATAATGTCAACTTAAGTTCTTTAAGAATTGCTAGCAATGTCGCTTTCTTCAACAAAGCGTTTTACCGCTTTTAAAGCGTACGCCTGTAAGGCTCTCATGTGTCCTTCGGTTTGATCGTTGAACTTCAATATGTAACAGCGAGCCCAATTGAAGACGGCAATACAGTCAATGTCTCAATGTTGCTTTACCCGAATTAATGAAAAATCCTCGAGCATAGGGTGGCGCTGGAGCCGAAGTTGTTTCTGAAGTGGTCTTGTCTTTTCTTCAAGGCAGCAACAAGGCCACTTTTCAACAAGAAGGAACGACATATAAACATACGTGTCTTGTCTTACTTGCGGACAAGTGTTGTTTGTAATTACGGTATTCTCAGTTGTTTTTAATGAGGAAAATCACGCGCTCTCATTTCACAGTGTAGGCGAAAGAAGTAGGCCAGCAAAGGCAACATTTCAAGTCGGTTCCGTGTAAAATTTGCTAAAGCTAGCTGGGGCTACCGGAATATATATATATATATGTATATATATACATATATATATATATATATATATATTGTCGTACGACGATTTATTATGAGACAGCAACGTCTTAAACAGTCGAGGTAGCACTCGCAGAACACGAAGGTAGATCGCGCGCACAGCAACAACAGAAGCGGAAGCTCTTCTTTCTCTTCCTCACTACAATATATATATATTCCGGTAGCCTACTGCAAAACTTCTGCCGGCGTTCCAGTGTCGTGTACTTCATCGACCATGGTTTTGAATGGTTGCCTTCCGCTCGCGTTCTCGCTGTTGATGGCATCCATCCTAGCTTCGAGGGCGTCGCGTTAATGGCTACGCATCTCCAGAGACTGTGTTTTGGAAGAAAGAATGCCTTTTCTTCTTTTTGGAAAGACACGGCTCCTTGCCTGCCGATAGAGCCAATGCGCTCTCGACAGTCAGCAAGCCAGCCGCTCAATGGCCCAAACTTTCCTAGTCTCAGTGAATTCCCTGCCCTAATTGCAACCGCACCACGACGTTCACCACCAGCGCCGCTTGCGCCAGTCACTCAACTGTCATCGAACCAACCGACCCACCACCTTAGCCTCCCTGCTCCCGTGCAAGGTACAACGGACTTGAACCCTTCCGTGCAACAGCTGGCTTCCGCTGCCGTGTCCTCAACCAGCCCGCCAACCAATCAACCAGGCCCTCTGCCCGATCAGCGTCCACTAGGAACCAGACTACGACCTAGACCGCCCCAACCAGCAACGCAAAGCGCTACGCGGACCAGTCCCTGAAAGACTCGGAGACAGAAAAACAAAGTGACGAACTGACTAGGTGAGCCTTTTGCCAGAAAGGCGAATACCTCCCATGCATTCTTAAAGTTGAGAAAAACCGTGGAAAAGCGCATTCGAAACGAACTGCATGCTTCAACCCTCAGTGCATATTTAGCGGCTCGTGTTGCACCTAGGGGACTTTGTATTTCTGTAAAAGCAGCCACAAGCCATATGTCCGCTAAAAATATCGCTCAATGGCATGAAAGCCTTAAAAAAGCCTCTTTAGATCTTACCCGTACTGTTCAGAACCATTACCAGCATGCTGTAAAAGACTCTCTAAACACGGAACGACAACTGTACGCGAGTGCTGACCTCAATGTGCATGAAATTGCCGAATTAGAAAGGTATAAAGTGAAAAAGCTAAGTGAAATTTACGACAAGAAATGTAAAAAGTTGCTCCGTGACGGCTTGGACCGCTCGTTGTTTCCAAAAAAGGTAATAACGGCGGTCCCGACAAACTCGCTTCCTGAGCTAGATAATAGCACGCCGCCGTCCACCAACGTAGTGAACCTTTCGCATGTAAGTCTAAACAGGGACGAACTCCGCGTCTTGTCACGGGGCCTCACTTTTTGTCCTGCAACTGGTGGATATGACGATTTTCAATAGGCTAAGGATTTAGAGAATTTTTCACGTAACATGCGCCTACGAGAATATTTCCATGACCGTCCGTCCACTGGCGACATGCAGCCAGTTATGTTGACCAATAACCGTTGGACCCCTCCGGCCCAACGTGATAAATATCTAGACATGTATATTGAAGCAGTCCAACGCGAGGTGCTTAAAGCCTACGAAAAGCAAAAACCGTTTAAATCAAACATTTCATTTGAGGAAAGGAAAGCTATTTCATCACTGGCTAAACGCAGTGATATCGTGATAAAGCCAGCCGACAAAGGTGGTGCCGTTGTTATTATGAATAAAACGGATTATATAAGCGAAGCCCATAGACAGCTTAACCCTCTATTGCATGAATTATGATAAAGTAATTTAAAAAATTAATTTCTGGCCTTTTATGATAAGATAGAGGAAGAAGACCATATGCAAAAATTTTCAGATTTATTATGACTGTAATAATGAAGATACTGGTTTGTGCCAAATATGGCACACCATGCAGATGGGCGAGCGATATTGCTGCCATGGCTGAAAAACAAAATATCACTGAGATTTTTTTAAGGTGATGAGTGGAATGAAGCAAAGCTTTGCTTCCTGTGTTGGGGGCATAATTGAACGTTTCACTTAGTGCATCTGATCGCCGATATCTATGTACAAGATGGCCGCTTACACGTTTGTCTGTTCGATGTTGCCACCTTGTCATACTTTCCTGCTCGAATTACCAACCACTGATTTGCAGTTGGGAGCGTCAGTTGCCGAGGAAATCGAAAAAGCTAAATATCGACTTGAACTGGTTGGAACTCACATAATTTTTCATGTATCCACGCCAATATTGTAACAAAAATATTGCCAGGTACTGTTGCTGGCACCTCAGACTTTCGTGAAGGAGCTAAATACCCACCACCACAACCTAAATCCTGCACAACAGAGCTGTGCTACACGATCTCAGAGGCTGTGCTTTATTTATATTTGCATTGTGGAGTGCAACAGAGAGGGCAGCATATTGCGCATTTCGTCACTGATATTCATACTGTGCCAAATATGGCACATACCGGTTTCCGGCTGTATACCGTAGTGGCAAAAGAAATTGAGAAAAAGTAATAAAGAGCATGAATTTTTAAGGTCACGAGATATCCCAGAATAATTTTTTCATGCTTCTGCAGCGAAAAAAAAGGATGCGATAAAAAATCGCAATCGCTGTTGTTCGCATGCCGAACTTGCACGTGCACTGCGAAATCTATTTCACGTCTATTTTTCTTACTGCTCCATGGATGGCAGCACTTTTTTTATGTTAAGTGCGCATAGCTATGGGAATCACTCTGGCAGTGTCACATTCTCAACTGGGTCTCTTGCGCCCTCAATAAAAAATGTTAATCGGTATGTGCCAAATATGGGATGCTATGCAATAGAGGGTTAACAATCCGATTTTTTATAAGCACTTAGACTATGATCCCACTGAAGAGTTTAAAGCAGTTGTCCAAGATACCGTCAACGATCTCGTAAAAGATAATCAATTAGGCGACAAGGCAGTACGCTCCCTCGTCCCGCTCAGTCCCGTCCCTGGCAGGTTCTACTTGCTGCCCAAAATACATAAAGAAAACTGTCCTGGACGCCCCATTGTTTCGGGCATTGGCACTGTCACGGAGCAACTTTCCCGCTACGTTGATGTAATAATCAGTAGCCTTCCATGTAAATTCTCGTCCTATCTTAAAGACACAAATCATTTTTTGTTGGACATTGATGAACTCGTGATACCAGACAATTCCGTGCTCGTGACATTAGATGTGGTTTCACTGTATACCAATATACCCCATAGCGACGGCATCAAGGCAGTAATTCAAGCGTACGAAGAACTGTCTGATGAAAAGCCCATTGGAAGTGATACATTAGCTACTTTATTGAAATTAATCTTACAGCTTAATAATTTTGAATTTGATGGCATCCCACTACCTTCAAGTAAGTGGAACATCAATGGGCACTCGCATTGGACCTAATTACGCTAGCCTTTTCATGTCTGTTCTGGAAAATGACTTTTTAAGAAATCGCGCGTTAAAGCCTCTTTATTATAAGCGATTTATAGATGACATCTTTTTGATCTGTCCCCATGGTGAAAATGAACTTTTATCTTTTATAGCTGATTTCAACACTGTTCACCAATCTATTTCGTTTTGGCATGATTACTCTCGTTCTACCGTTAACTTTCTGGACGTCACAGTTTGCATCTCTGACAACAAACTAACCACTAGGCTTTACAGGAAACCTCCAGACAGGCACCGTTATCTTCACTTTAAAAGTTCGCATGTAAAGCATTGGAAAACCAGTATACCGTACAGTCAGGCGCTCCGTTTTAAGAGAATTTGCTCTGAGCAGTCAGACTTTTATGCAAACTGCGTACAACTCCGTGAATCTTTGATTCAGCAGCAATACCCAACCCGCATTGTTGAGGATGCCGTCAGAAGAGCCGATGCGCTGAATCGCAAGGATTTGTTCAGCGCTAAAAAAATCACATCATATCCACGGAGTGAATGATGATGAGTGGGCGAAGTTGCGGAGGTTCATCGGTAAACCGTGAATCTTCCGTGAATTCTGCCCAGTACATCATCACCGACGTGAGATCGGGCGCGTTTATACTAAAGGTTCGATGAGTTATGACGACTTGCAGCTCACTTTAATTTTACATGTAAGCTGTGAATTTTCATTGTTTAGAAAATCATTGCTTTAGAAAACATCTGGCGTCTTTCGTTAAGCAGCTGGCGTCTTTTCGTTTTGCTTTAGAAACATCTGGCGTTCTTTCGTTTTGCTTTTTACAAAACATCTGACGTCTTTCGTTGGTTTATTTCATCAATCAACGGCGTTTTGAACAAAATTTTTATTGTTTAATCACGCACAGGAGAAATCTCACCAGGCACTACCTTGGAGGTAAACAATGGCTGCTAATGGGAATGAGAGACAGAAGAAGTAGGCTTTTAGCTAACACTTACACTTCTACTTCTACTAACGTTTCCTACTGGAACATGCCAATGGCAGCTAATGGGGAATGAGAGACAGAAGAATTCGTCTTTTAGTTAACGCGCACGCTGCGAATTTTTGATTGTTCAACAACGCACAGGAAAAATCTCCCACCGGCACCACCTTGGAGGTCAAAGCGTAAGACTTGTTACGCACTACGACTACTACTACGACTACGAGGGACGAACGGGTGCCGCCTTAAGGAGCTTCGCCCCTAAAAGCAACCATTCGTTCAGGCACAAAGTAATCTAGTTCTAACACACTCAGCATCGGTGCCAAACGTTTCCTCAATTCTCAAAAACATTTCAACATACTAGCGCAGAGTGCCCATCTTAAAGTAATCTTTCCATTGCCACCTCGGGTAGTCTTCAGACGGTCTCGCAATCTGCATGACATCCTAACTTCATCTAAAACAAGGGTTCCCGATAATGTCGGTTGCCGACCTTGCAAAAAACCACGATGCAAGGTTTGCGCGCATATGACGACGTCACACATTGCTAAAAGCACTGCTTCTGATTTCTTCTATAAAATTAAAGGAAATTTTACGTGTGACACTTACAATTGCATGTATTTGCTAGAATGTTCCGTCTGCAAATTACAGTACATTGGACAAACCGAAACGCCCTTCAGATATCGGTTCAAGAACCACAAGTGTCATGCTGCCACCATTCCTAACCTTCCGCTATCAAAACACGTGCACATTCCGGGCCACTCATTTGATAATATTACAGCTACAATCCTTCAATCTGGTTTCCGTTCCCACCACGAAAGAGAGCTTCGAGAATCGTATTTAATCTATAAGTTTAAAGCCGTCACTTGTGGTATGAATGAAAGCGCTGGCAAACTTTCATTTTTACCCATTTAGTTTCCTAAACACTCTTCACTACCCCCGCTATTATTGCCGCTATGCTTTCACGCAGATAGATTAGTTCCCTGTTTGAGCTTTGTCGGATCATGACAAGATGTTACACCCGCGTTTATGTTTATCGATAACTTGCTCGCAGTTGTACCTATGACGTGCTATTGATGTTTGTGCCGGTGACTCACGCGTTATGTGGCTTCATCATTTTTTACTCATTGTTAATCATTTTTTACTCTTTTATTCGTTTTGTCTTGCGCAAGTGCGCACACGTGTATTCTCGTTCTTTCTTGTCCTATCACGCCCACCGTTTCCCCACGTGCTTTTAACAACCGCTTGTCAGCCAATAACAGCGCTATGATATGTTACTGCGCATTTTATATTGCGGTACCGTCGCATGTTCGCATCACTCCGACGAAGGCCGGTCCCGCGGCCGAAACGTCAGTCCTTTACTGAACAATTTTTCCTACGTGCTTGATTTTTTTCAACTATATATATATATATATATATATATATATATATATATATATATATATATATATATATATATATATATATATATATATATATATATATATTATTTCTCTCTCTATCGAATAGCGCAATGGTGTTAAGTGTACGGATCCTTCATGCTGGGAATTTAACCTTCACCCACATGCTTACCGGCCCAACCCTTCTGTTGCTAAAGGCAACAGCGATGGTCATGCGTTCATACAAGATTGCCATGATGCAAATAGCTGATCGCCAACAAGCCCACGGTTGAGATAGCATCAGTTAATGAAGAACGTCGCATACAAATACGCAGGCGACCGGCGCTCCTTCGAGAGCCGCATTCCTTTACGCTCGTCGGCTCCGTATTTTCGCGTGCAACGCCGCCCAAAGCTGTGAGTTATAAAGATTGCCCTTGGAACTTCAGGAACTTTTTTAAAATGTAGTGCATGCAAGTTCCACCTGACAACGAGGGCACGTCGATCATGAGACTGTGCAGATGATAATGGGAAGTGATTGTGAGCACTGTGCAGTATCGATTATTGAATGCGAAGCATTTGTTAGGGAACCAAAGGTATTTGAACCGTTTCTCTCTATCTCTCTAGCTTCCAACGTCTGGCCGATCTCATGGTCATCTCTTTAACGTGACACATGCCAGAACTCTCAAGGGACGGTATTAGCGTCTGACGAGCCTAACAAGTTGTTGCGGCGTTGTAGGCGGCTTTCCTTTCTTTCACGCTCGCGCCTCTTTTTCGCCTCTTGCCGCTGTCTGAGGTGCTCTTCGTTTTTGAATGATGAGGCTCCACGCATCTTTAAGCTCCTCATCATCCTCCCCCACAATCACTGATTACGTGTACGATTATCGGTTTCGTGCCAAATCTTTTGTATCAATCCTCAATTCCTCACACAACAGCAACAAGTCCGGCGTCTGCAGCTTCCGTAAGCCCATGATCGTTTTCAGCACTCGTTACTTCAAAAAAAAAAAAAAAAAAAACCTCGAGACTATCGGTAATGTTACTTACCAGTTCTAAAAGCTAAGCCTCCTTTACAACCTGGTACACATCAAACAAAAAGCCAAGCACTCACTCACACATGATCGATGTCTCGAGCACGGTGTTAGAAGTACAGGTGGAACGACGCAGCACCGGCGCCATGCGCTCGCTGCGTCGAACTTCCGTTCCTCCGCGCCGTCACGCCGCGAGATGGCAGGAGCAGTCAAGAGGCTCACAGCGGCGCGCGCCGGCCTCTCTCCCGACAAAGCCACGGTGACGAAGCAGTTGTCGCCACATTGCTTCCTCGTTTGATTCTTTTTGTGCGATGGCAGGTCATGCTATTCGAGTGAGAAAGCCGTGAAATGGGCAAAAAGTGTTTTGTGCCGTGGTGCAACTCTGTGTACAAGACCTGCACTGAAAAGTCGATTTTTCTGCACCCCGAGATGCGGAACGCCTAAATGTTTGGCGCCATGCGATTCCGCGCAAGGACCGTGTGCTGCAGTCGACTGATTACGTGTGCGAGAAGCACTTCGAGCCGAGGTACATAACGAAGACGTGGGAAGCAGTGTACAAAGGGCACGTTTGTGTGAGCACATCACGAAAGGCGGCCCTGGCTAATGACGCCGTGCCGACGAAGTATTGAGTTCGTTTTGAGTTCATCGTCTTGAGTTCATCCACGCCGTGAGTTGGCCAGTTTTTTTTAACACCTACGTGCATGTGCAGTCTTTCTCTCTCCATGCGAAAGCTACGCTTGTTAACAATGAGAATATCTGGGGTTTTACGTGCTGAAACCACGTTATGATTATGAGGCACGCCGTAGCAGAGCTCCACAAATTTCGGCAATGTGGTGTTCTTTAACATGCACTGACATCGTAGAGTACACGGGTCTCTAGCATGCCACCTCCATCAAAATGCGACCGCCGCGGCTGGGATCGAACTAGGGAACTTCGGTCAGCAGCCGAGTACCGTAACCGGTGTACCATCGCGGTTGACTGGCTACGCTCGTAAAGACTCCGCACACCGTGATCGACGTGTTCCTTGAAAGACGAAGTAGTAACGCTGTCTTCGGGTGACTATGCGAGACATAAACAGTGAAATATATTCCTCAGTTGGCAACACAGAAGAATCGGGAACATATATCCACCATTCATAATGTCTCCCCTTCTCGCAGTGCCAAACCAGGATGCTTTTAACACGAAAGTGTTTTATGCCGGGGTCCACCAAGACTTCAGTGACGTATTTCCGTCACGGAAATGATGTCGAAAAAATATACACGATCAGATGGCAAAGAAAAAAAGGTACCGTCAACGGCATCGAACCTACGACCGCTCTGTCCGCAACAACCGATGCCGGGCACGCTATCCACTGCGCCACGGTCACAGACTCTGGAGGCTTTACAAACGCGCCTTTTATATCTACCACTCTCCCGGTCGGCTAGGTGGTGTTGACCTCTGGGAGTGGTAAGGTAAAGTAATTCGTCATTGCTGCGGCCTCCGCGACTAGCACCTGCAACGCGTTACGTGTCCGTCCCGTTCGGCGCGTTTTCAATAGAAGTTGAATTTTGTCAATGCCTTAACACACACCGAGGTGGTGACCTCTGCCCAAGTGTAGTAAAAGCGTCGGCCTCGCTCATAGCATCACGCTAATACAAACCAAAAATAGCTCTGCGACGCGCGCCTGCCTCACCTGGCTGTAACACCGCGTTCCACGCTCACGCGCTCGCCCCGAGACAAATCGCGGCCGGGCTACCGAGGCGGCACGACGCGCTTTGCGTTTCCCTCTAGCCGGCCGTGGTGTTCAATCACATTTTAACATGCCGCGGGATGGCGACCAAGTTCTGCGTCCAATATGCGACGCTCTTCTGGCTATCACACCTCGTTCTCTGATTACGCTTTCACCGTTGACTACTACAGCTACCACAAGGCTTTGTTTAATAATTGACGTTAGTCGTCGGGATGGAGATGTACAACAAATCATCAAAGTGGGTGCATACACGTTAAACGGTGCCATTAGCTGCCAGACATCAATATACATTGTGCAAACTCTCTTATATCTATGTACAGTAAGCATTCAGTTACTTCTGTAAGGGCACGCTTTACTTTCGTGTTATTCCGATTCCTATGACGGAGGGATCAACCATGTTTTTTTCATATCCTTCGTCGGTGCCTCAAACTTAGCTGCTGGCATTCGCTAAAATTCAGTGTTTTATGCACGACCAGCTAAAAAGTCGTATTCGTGACACATTTCATTATCCGCGATCAACGACTGCAAATTACTTCGAATGTTCGCGACAGCAAAGACAGTGTGCATTTTCTGTTGTAATACTACGGCTAATGCGGTATTTTTTCTAACTATCTAAACTATACTTCTACAAATAGAACTAATTTTTGTCATATTTCAGCGTGACGTCACTCTCATATCTTTAATTGTCCGAACGAGGAAAGCATATGTTGAATTTGCCACCGCCAACCTTCGCGGTGGCAAATTCAACATATTCAACAGGTAGCGGCTGTATCGTCCAAATTTCTATTTATTCGAAGCTATTATTTATGTATTTATTTTTGCGCTCGTTATAGTGCGAACGCACAGTTTTTTTATTCATTTCGAGGGGCGGTCGCGGCTCTGAAGCGACCACGCCTGATACCGCTCTTGAGCCACCAGTAGTGTAGCGCCATCTAGGGGCCTGTGAACAAGACGCCACAAACCGCGGACAGAAGTTCGCCGCTTCCGGAGGCGCCGTCGGTCCACCTATAATACTTCTAACACCGTGGTCTCGAGATAGCTTCTCTCTCGCAGGCCGACCGTTGTTGCTTGTAGCTTCAGATCCCAGCGTGCAGACTTAGGGCTGCGACAGACCGGGGCTACGTTTGCTAGCATGACTGAGTCTTCGGGTTGAGGAACTGATGCTCAGAAGTTGGGAAACGAAGACAAACAGGTTTAATGGCACTTTTTTACATACGTATTTACATTGTGAAAAGTTAAGTGTTCAGCAATGAGCGAACTGGATGAGCCATTAACCCAGGTTCCAGAGCGTCTTGTCTTACTCAGCACTGTCATTTTAACAAATTAGGCTGGCTGCTTCTTCATGGTTGTGGCCAATGACACAGAAACGCCATCTACCACGAGGCCAGCCAATAACTAAAGAGCGGATTTCAGGCAAATGCCTATTTTGTTCCTTACGGTCCTATCGCGCCATTTTTATATATGATCATGAATTCGAGGATAAGGAGGGCTTTTATAGTGTTTTTTTATAGTACCTATAAATGCCTATTCTTGGCCTTCGTGCCTATATGCCTATAAGTGTTTATAAACGCCTACTTTCAAAATTGGCCCCTGTATGAACACTATTTAGCCTCAGGTATCCCTTCCAAGTGCAGATTGAGTTCCACAAGGTTATATGTTGGGCGAGTTGGTTTCTAGCTTCCATATTTCACAGCGCAAGACGACAACACAGTAAGGAACACAAGACACACGGAGCGCTGACTGACAACTGATATTTTATTGAAACCAGCCAGTCTTTTATACCACTGGTGGCGAGGAGAAACGGGCAAGGTACATGCGCGGAAGGGTCATTAGTGCCGGGAGAAAACAGACCTGCGTCAAACTTTACAGCCAAAATACTTGATTTCTTTTTGGGAGAATGCTACTGAGGGTGCGCTTATACACTTATCTTGCAACTTCGCTAATTATAATGTTTTAAAGAAGTGTTGTGAACACACCATGCAACAAAGCCTTAAGGAACAAGTCAGTCGCCTCACGAAGGCTGGCTACCCTTCCGAGCTTATGGTCGCTGTTGCACAGAAACTGAAGCATAGCCTTAGAACTCGAGATGGCAGCGAGCCATTCCAACTGAGAGAAAAAAGAAAAAAAGCTGTTGCCATGCCCTACCTCCATCAGGTATCACACAACCTCAAGAGAATTGGAAAACGCGCGGGAGTGGAAGTCGTGTTCTCGGCTCCCAAGAAATTGGCTGGCATGTGCAATAAGGTTAACCGTAGGAATGAAGAATCACGTGGATGTACTGTCAGGCATGTCAAGCAATTTGTTGAGTGCAAGAAAGGTGTAATTTATTCCCTGCCGTTTTCGTGTGGGAAAGAGTACGTGGGACAAACTGGACGATGCATAAACCAAAGAATAAAAGAGCACCATGACAATGTCGCACGCGTGGCCACTTGTGGTCACGTTGCCAAACACTGCAGAGATTGTCGATCTGACGAGAATGACGGCGAACCATGTGAACCGATGTACGGAGACAGCAAAGTAATAGGCAAGCATCGTGATGCTCTAACAAGAGAAATACAGGAGGCATATGTGATAGCGAAGTTGCAAGATAAGTGTATAAGCGCACCCTCAGTAGCATTCTCCCAAAAAGAAATCAAGTATCTTGACTGTGAAGTTTGACGCAGGTCTGTTTTCACCCGGCACTAATGACCCTTCCGCGCATGTACCTTGCCCGTTTCTCCTCGCCACCAGTGGTATAAAAGACTCGCTGGTTTCAATAAAATATCAGTTGTCAGTCAGCGCTCCGTGTGTCTTGTGTTCCTTACTGTGTTGTCGTCTTGCGCTGTGAAATATGGATGCAGATTGAGCCTCTTATTCATTTACAGCGCACCATTGACTGTTTGCAACTCTACGGGATTCAACCTAGTCCTCTAGTATAAACAACTCCCGGAAACAACCGCTGGGCGCATGTTTAGGCTTTCACCTAAGCCTGATGTAGCAGGCTTAGGTTTTAATTGAGGCGTTGGGGCATCCAAGGCGATCTTGTTCACAATGTTTCTGTTCCTGGAGCAGGACGTGAAACTGGGAAAGGGCCAAAATTCGCCTCCAAAAACATTCTTTTTCCCGGGCGGTGGCGTCGCGGAACCCTTAAGACGGCTCCGCAGAACCCCATTCGAGAACCACTGCTGCAAACAAGCCTCCACCGACGAGTGCAAACCTTTTTTTCACGGGCGCCCTTGTACCTGCGCTTATTTTTTAATTTCGGGGACATTTTCTGCACCGAATACTGCAGAGATTGGAGCAGTTTCCGCGGGGAAGTGCAGTGAAGCCAATCCTCTGCATATTTTCAAAAAAAAAATTGCTTGAATCTTGCGAGTAAAGCGCCTTTAAATTTTAGCTTTTTAGTTGTTTCAAGACACGTACAATAAAATCGGCGACAAAAAATACTGAATTTCGTATTGTTTTTGGTAAAAAAAACTCGGTAGGGAAAGGGTTAAGGTGTTCACCGCCAGGGGAGCAATTGTTCTACGCGATTCGACCCGGCCAACAGGAAGAATCCCCTCCTTCTGGTCTTTTCGCGATCTGGATGTCTGCTTCCGCTCTCCCCATCCAGTCATGCCGAAAAGAAAGGCACAGAGGTGTGTGTTGATTCGACAGTGGACGCTTGACTCACCAGGCTACAAAATAAGCGGGTAGACCGCGTTCTGCAAAGCGCGCGTGACAAAGGACAATTGCACGCGTCTACGTTCAACTGTTGGTGCCTGTGTGCCACCTTAAACAAGAACATTTCTTGTTTTCCTGCCGTAAATAGACATCACGCACATTTTCCTTTGAAATTATTTGCATTTATGTGAAAATTTATTGCGCCTATATTTACGATATTAGAGACCTAAAACGCTGTTTTGCCTGCCTATTTTTGGCGCCTAAAACACGCTTTTTTAATGCCTAAAAATCCGGCCTCTACCAATAGCACTGTCGGAAATGGGTCGTTCCACTCGATGATGCAGCAAAGTCCCTGCGGTCAATGACACTCACAGGGGGTAAGCCGGCAGAACGGGAGATCGGGCGAGTTCCCCCGCCTCTCCCCTGAAGGGTTGGACACGCTTTACGGCAACCTATAATTGCTGTTTTCAAAACCCGAGACTAGTCGGCGACGTAGCATGCGCAGCAAGCCACAGCGGTGCATTGTGAAGACGGTGCCGGCTTTGACGTGGCCCCACTGTTCAAAAGAGCTCCCACCAATCCCTTCCCGTTATGGTGTTGCTTCCCGCTACGGAGAGCCCGTTTCTGGGAAGGATCAAGGTGTCCCGAGTCGTGTGGGAACCCACCGCCAGCCCACTCTCAGCGACAACGAGATGCCAGCGACGATCAGTCATAACAAAGTCACTATATAACTAACGTGAGATACTTGTCACGTACGTCTTGACACCCTTTCCATCAGTCACGTATGACATATACCCGCACACTACGGTCCGTTGAATGCGGGTACGAGCCACAGGTGATTCACAGTTTATGTGAACCCAGGAAGGACAATAGCAGACTTTCGTAACCTTAACGTGTTAGCAATAAGGAGCTTGTGTCGCAGAAAATCTGGTACCGACGTCGGCAGCTATCGGCGTGGAAAAAATTAGAGGGAGGGAAAGACTGAAAATCACGGTTTGAGCCGCTGGAATCGATCCCAGGCGTTCTGCGTGGCAGTCAAGCATTCGACTACAGAGCATGATAGCGCTTGTAACTCTTTCTGCAAAAGACCCTGTACACTCGTCATGTCGGTTGGCGTCAATCGCGGTTGCAGTCTTGGCTAATCGTTTTCATAGCAATTTAATAAACATTACATATAAACTCATGTGACTGGCCAACCTATGGTCAACCATTGCTCATTCCGATGGAATGCGGCGAAATCTGCTGCTTATGATATGCACATCATCGCACCGTAGCATGCAGCTCATTTTGATAAAACTGACATCTGTGCTCTGACGTGAGTGCTGGCGCTAGCTCGGACCCTTGGTAGCCTTTGGACCTCACTGTAGGTGATGTGACTGGTAAGCCCTTAACTACCCAAACTGCATAAAAGCAATCGGTGTAAATAGCAACGCTTGGCTCAAAGCAATGGACAAAAAATGCGGTGTGGGCCTCTACTAACCTACTGCTTCACATGACATCGACTCCCAGAAGGTGCGTGGTCTGCCAGAATTTTCTATTTTTTGTTTTGCTCCTTGTGAGCGTTTGATTGGAAAAACCACGTTGTGAAAGAAATAGAACCTTGGCCATTTCACGATTTACTTCTCCGTCATAGTTGTAGGTTCAAAGGTTTGCGGAAACCAACAGTGTAGCCCTAACCACTAAAGAGGTTTTGGCAGATAGGAATGCGGAGCTCGTGCCCAAATACTTCGGCTCCAAAGGCGGTGGAGAGGTCGCGTTGTCGTATTTAGGCATAAAGGGAGGGATCAAGGTTCTGCCATCTAGACTACATAATGATTATGAATCGTCAACCGCCTTTCGTAAACACTCGCATGTCTGAACAATTCATGGGGACAGCTTATTGCCCACTCCCCTCCTTAGTCGGTTCAGCGCGTCCTCTGTTTTTCAGTGCGAGCCAGATACACCCGATCCGACTTTTCCCCACCCTCTCCTCTGGTCCTTTCTTACTCTCCT
Source organism: Rhipicephalus sanguineus (assembly GCF_013339695.2). Classification (NCBI taxonomy): domain Eukaryota; kingdom Metazoa; phylum Arthropoda; class Arachnida; order Ixodida; family Ixodidae; genus Rhipicephalus; species Rhipicephalus sanguineus. The sequence continues at coordinate 123,783,679 of NC_051183.1, read as the reverse complement.
TGGTCGGCTAGCTTACGCGCCTGATTTGCGTTTCACTCGCGAGTAAAAGCGCGGGAGCGCTGGAGCAAGACGCGTCTGAGGTGAAACGTGTCTCGGATGAAACGAGTCGGCTATCTCCGTCGCTCGGAGGGTGTATGCGATAAAATAACCACGTATGCGAGACGAGCCGTCAATTGCTCATCAATGTAAGTCCATCAAAGTAGTTCAAAAGCGCGCAGTTAGGTTCATCTACTCAGATTACTCATATCATACTACTGTTACTAACCTTAAAAGAAAAGCAGGTCTACCTAACCTTGAACTACGCAGTAAGATTTCTAGACTATCATTGTATCACAAAATGTATCATACATTTCATTATAACTCTCCCATTCAATTAGCCCATCGCACTTCAGCCCGCACACGTCACCACACGGCCGTCTACCTTCCCTGCTTACACCACAGCCCGCCATCACTCCTTTTTCGCCCAGGCAGCCAGGGACTGGAACGATCTTCCCACAAGTGTCATCCATCATTCCAACACGGATAACTTTAGAAATGCCATAGAATCATTGTTTTATTAACCCTACATTGTTTGCCCACACCCTCATGTAAAGCCTTCTGTTGGCGGGCTTTTGAGGTATAATAAATAAATAAATAAATAAACGCCTCGTCGTGAAGGAGCATGAATGGACACTTTGGAAAGGGTGGGTGGGTGCTGTGGGTGCTGTGTTGCTATTGTGAACTTTCATGATAAAGGCGCGATGGCTCGCGCTCGCGTCTGCGCTATCTCTGCAGGTATCGGAAAACGTTTCATATGTCCTTCTGTACTCCATATCAGAAGTACCTTGCAGCACTGTGGAAGCTGCGGGGCTTGTTAGAGAATAGGAAAGGCGGAAGCTCCTCAAGGCGTGTTCATCCGCGTCGCGTCTTGCGCTCTTAGTCTGCTCAGCACCACTCTCGCGCAGGCTCGTCTGCCAAGGGCCTCATCAAAACCTCTTCGCGAACGCCAACTCGCCGTTTCGTTTGTGTTCAGAAGCCCGCTTGATTAGGGAGCGCTCAGTGGCGTTTGTTAGGAACACGGTTCTTTTTATAACAGCGTTCATAGTGGCGCGTTAACCATGTACTTTTTTACCACTCAAACACAGCGCCAATAACCGCGCTTCTTTCCAAAAATACTGGGTATGTTACTTATAGCGCTCCAGAGGTTCCGTCGACCCATTTTCAGTGACCATGACGCACCGTTCTTGAGCGGAACAGCATATAAATGGCACAGTCAATCATTAAAAGTATTCAGGGCGTTTCACATCGAACAAGAATCACCGGTGCTGTTGTTGTTGCGCCATCTACTCAACTGACATCAAAACGCTTTCACTGCCATGCACCGCCTCGGCTGTCCCAGCAGCATCAAAACAAACAACTGATCTAAATAAAAGCGACAAGATATACCTGATGCTTTGCCCTCAGCGTTAGATGAGACAACGGCTGAACTGGAAAGATGCAAGAGCGTTCCGTCTTACGGCCTTCGCAATGCGTCTGTTTCTACCTCCCGCCGCACCACCGAGTTGTCGCTGCGACCCTGCCGTAGGCTGGGACTTTCGTGGTGCTGCACAGGTAGTTTGCAAGTGCGCGGATGCGAGCCTCTGCCGACTCCCTGGCCGCCACATTGAATTTGCGGCAGGCCGTTGCTTACATCACATGGTTCAAGCAAGTGCACCCAATGTACGTCTTCCCGTGAAGCGGAAAGGCGATCCGCCTTCGCGTGACGTAAAAATCGGTCTCGGATCGATTTTTTTCACGTCAGGCTCGCCGCCTGGTTTTTCGGCCGCTTAGTCTTCGAAGTGCGTGAATTTCCGGTGTGCTTTGCCGCTTTCGCTCTCTTCGAGGCGAAGTGTGAATGCGCCTTTGCACCAGCGTTTTATAGATTTACACGAGATGCGAACCAAAACAGTTATCTTCTAGCCTTACTTCGTATAACATTGCAATTTGTTTCTAGAGCATTCGAAACTGATTTTTAGGGGGAAGCACCTTCGGCACTCGGCGCGTCGGCGTGCATCGTCGTCTGCTGTTGGGGCGCGCATCGTCGTGTCCTGCACATTTTCTTGAGCGCAAGAGAGGACGCCACCACCTCAGCGCTCGTCGTGTGGCGAGAGAAAGCGAACGGCGCGCGTTGACTATGGAGACACTTTCTGTGATAAACACTGACCTGCCTGCTCGCAAGGAACCAGAAAGCGCCATCGCCCGCGAGAGACAACGCCGACGCAGGCAGTTGTGCTAGTGACTTTCTTGATTAGAAAAACCGAGTGCTCGCGCTGCGCAGACTACAAACTTGTTGTACTAACAGAAACACCGCTCAATTCAACCCTCCAAGATACAGAGCTCAGTCCGATCTTTCCCGATTTCAACATATTAGGCGTGACCGTGAGGGTAAACGAGGTGGCGGCGTCCTGATAGCCTTCCACCAGAGCCTGCGTTACTTCACCCCTCAAAATTTTGTTTGTCTTGTGCAACAACGTGTGCCCTCAAGCCTTTATCGGTGTATGCTATCGGCCACCTGATGCAGATGCTTCTTTTCCCGTTTATTTTCGCGAAGCATTGCAAACAATCACATCACTCTGTCATGCGCCGTTGCTTCTTTTTGGCGACTTGAACTTCCATGATATTACTTGGTCTGAGCCTACAATGATGCTTCCAAAGAATTTCTTTCCACGTTCCCCTGAAAGTTCATTTCTTAACACGTGCCTTACTTTTCGATTAGCACAACTTGACCCCAACACGAAAAACGGGGCGCTGTTCGAACATACTCGATCTCATTTTATTGCGATAGCAATTATATGGACAGTCTCGGCTGGAAAATGTCCGCCCCCGTCGCCGTCATGCACCGTATATGTATAAGTATGTATATATATATAAAAGCCCCAAAGAAAAATAATTCAGAAAAATGCTTCCGAAGCGCGGAATCGAACCAGGGACCTCTTGCTCCGCAGCGAGTGGCGATAGCCACTACGCCACGGATCGCAGGTCCTCCGCATCGCTAACGGCGAGCGTTATATACACACCCTGTGCCGCTGGACGGACTCAGAGATGGCCGACGCTCATAAGCGTTTCTTCACTGCCAGCGAGATGGCGCTAGGAGCGCGACGAGCGCATTTAGAAGTCGTCGGCGAGCTCGCTCGCTTCTTATTGTTGCGCAAGGAGAACCTTGGCCTTCCGCTGTCTGCTCGCACAGTTTTCTCGTGGTGAGGGCAAGAGGGATGTTTCAAGCTTTAACCGTGATGTCCGCGCTCATGTTACCGAGCGCCGCTAAGCGACGCCGCTAAACGAACAAACAGAAGATGAGCGCGAAATATCAAGAGTCACAGCTCGACACTTGAAGCACGCTAATTTCCTTGACTGCTTCGGCCGCCTTTGTAACAGGAGCGCTGTTCAAACTGAGAGTATCCATTGGCGATCCTCACTTCGTATAGCATTAGTTTCTCGCTATCGCATTCATTGCTTCGCCCTTGCGGCGAAACTGTGATTTTTTTATCGTCTCATCTTGATAGTGTATCTCCCGTAGCACACATTCCAGGATTAAGTGATCATCCTTTATTTCATGCTGAACTTGTCACCTGTCCATGAGCAGAAAAATTACAAAGAAAATATTGCTTTAAGATTAAAGTGATTATGATAGCTTTAATGCCGCACTGACAGACTTCCACAACCAGTACATAACAGAATTTCCGAAGCGCACTGTTGAAATAAATTGGACGGTTTCAAAGATATAACTACTAGAACTCGCGAAAAGCTTCATCCCCATGGTTCAACAGCACACTAAAACGCCTAGACAACAAAAAGAAAAGGTTATTCCTTTATGCCAAACGCTTAAAGGGGCCATGATACGGAAGCCCAAAGATTTGTGGTTTTCAGCAAAAACTAGAAGTAGCGGGTTTATTATGCCTATACGGATTAGAAATGTGAGCCGTAAAAACTATTTCAGTGGAAAACAAGACCTAGAAGTCGCCGGCTGTAAAGCCCGCCCACCGCCGGCGACCGCCATTTTGCTATGGCGCGTGTGACGCCACGTGCAGCACGGAACGGAGCCGTCGTGTTCTACCAAAGTTTCAGCCGCTGCAAATCGTTCAATTTCAGTGCCAAGCTGAAGAAAGCTCAAATATCTCGATATCACGTGCAGCTGACCACGGAACATAATCGCTCGCCGCAATGCAGAAGCTCGCACAGCTAGCTGCTTGTTACGTCACGGATCGCGAGTGCACCAGTGTTGCCTGATGCTTGGCCGATCACGCGTTTATAAAAATATTCGAATAGAAATTATTGTCTCGACAAAATGCCCTAAAATTTTTCCAGCTTATTTGTGAATGCACAAGGATTAATCCACATAACACATATTAGGATGAAAAATTGGGTGTCATGGCCTCTTTGAATAGTGCTTCTGCCTGGAAAAAATATAAAATAGCAGAAAAAGTTTTACGCATTGGCCGCAAGGGCTAAACGCTCGTTCATTCAGAAACGCTGTCTTCCATGTTGTGAAATAACACGAAGTAATTTTGGAAATATATTGACCCAAAGCCACACAAGCCATTATCACTAATTGATGACGATATTAAGCCTATTCCAGATCATACCGTAGTTCATGTACTCAACAGTGTTTTTTCTAGCGTCTTCACTTATGAGCCTTGCACTAATCTTCCTGAATGTCTCTACCTAGACCACCCACCAGTGTCCGATATAACGCTTGAAGTAAATGGCATTAACAAATTAATTGAGACGCTTAACATCTTCAGCTGGCAATGGCCGGATCAACTCTAAATTGTTAACAATAGTAAACACGACACCAGTACCTTCCTATGTCACATCTTTCAGCAATCCCTGTCATCTGGAGTGATGCCGCAAGATTGGAAGGTGGACAAGATAATTCTAGTTGCAAAAAAATGGTTCATCTGAGTGACTTGCACAGTCGCGAAAGGCACCAGCAAGCCTCTCCTCGTGGAAACACGGTCAGATGGCGAGAGAAGTGCAACGATGTCGGAGAGACTGGCGCAGTAGACTGACACCGCCGTAGACGAGTTTGTAGGTACTTTCGTAACGTCTTTGACGAGTACCTTGTTCGTAGCCGCTAGGCTGTCTGCTGGCGTTAAATCAGAGAATCGTGAGAGCTCTATTTCGGCTGGTGCGCAATAAATTACGGCGTCGTGGCGGGAGAGAAAATCCGATCTTACGATGAGGTCTTCAGAACATGCAGGTATTAGGATAAATTCGACGACATACAGAACATTCTTAATCATGACGTAGGCTGTGCACACCGCTGTAGGGTGTATACCTTGCGCGCTGGCTGCATGGAGGAAGACCCACTAGAAGGCGCTCGAGAGGACGACCCATATTAGAGTTCAAACGCTTCGCTACCAGATATACAGAAAAAGAAAGAAATAGAAAGTAACAGAGACAAAAACAGGTAGAAAAACAAGCAGAAATAGAAAAAGGGAAAGAAAGAGAGGATGAAAGAAAAAGAAAAATGAAGAGAAACAAAGAAGGCCGCCCAGGTCCGCTGTTTGCTCCAGCCTTGCACCACTAGTGCGAGCTGCGCCATTTTTTTCATATGACGTCGAGTTGACCCTACACCGCCGACGTTCAGTTATCGTGTTTGACAAGGTATTAAGGCTTTCGCCTTAATCGAGTGTGACCACAGGGCAGCCCTTGTAACGTCATCGATCATCAAGCGGGAAGCAGGAAAGAAGAGAATTCTAAGCACTAGCAGTTGCTGATCACTTATACACAAATTTTTGTCACGTTTCGGTGGCGTAGGACGTAAAAACAGAGCTGGTGCCCATGCGGGGTCTCCCAGCTAAGTTTAACTGTGCTTGAAGAAACTATGAGAAAAAGCTCTCTCTCGCTCTGGGTCCTCCTTTCCAGCACCATCCTTTCCAGCAGTGGGTCGTCCTTTCCAGCACCTTCTACTGGGTCGGCCTATTAGGCTCCTTTTGGAGAGAACGCAGCTGGTGCTGAGAGTCTGCCCTTGCCTTGACCGTCTCTGTCGTGCATCGTCGCCCAGTGCCCGCCAATAAACGTCTTTACAGTTTGAATAAAGAAAATCACAAAACAAGCATCAAAACCACGCGCTGGGTGATAAGGCGCCTGTGATCAATTGGAACACCCTCCCACGCGTTCCCGTTAAAGATTATGCTGCAGCGCCTTCGCACTTCACCATGCGCCAGTGGTCACTGTTTTGCATGCGTAATCATGCAAACAATTAAACTTAGCAGCGGGATATCTCGGGGCACAGATGTGCTAGAACAATTCTTCCAAGTGGAACTGTGTGGAAACGCGCCTGCCTCCAACTGTGGGTTAATTATTCAATCATATTTTATTGGGCGACTGACACCGATAAATATTGTCTCACTGTGTGTCCCCCTGGATACATAAGTTATCTGCAAATGTGGTTTTCACGTTATTCCCAGTGCTTAATTTTAACCTAAGCCTGAAGCTTGACTTTGATCACCCGGTATATATGCACTGGATTTTGACCTGCATAGTAGTGCCGCTGGGAGATTTTTCTTGTGCGTAGTTGAACAATGAAGATTCGCAGCGTGCGCGTTAACTAAAAGCGGACTCCAGGTCTCTGTGTCTGATTTTTCTTCTATCTCTTATTGCCCATTAGCAGTGATTTTACTTTGGGAAACACCGGCGCAGACTGAATGCTACGCCCCTCCACAGGTTTCGCATTAGTGGAGCTGAGACAGCCTTCCCTACAGGCGCGCCCCTCCCCAGTTTTTTGTTCTGAGGAGGCACACTCTTGTCAGTATAATGCGCGCTTGGCAGGCGAGTGTTTCGTAGAAATTTTGGGAGGAGAACTTGCTTGCTGCGTCACACCCTAAATGATACCGCTGGACCCAGGTTGTTTTATTCCCTCTCGCACGCGGGGCCCCGATTCAAAAGACGTGCTCGTAACGTCGCCAAAACTAGGGCGTACCTGATCCCGAGCTTCGGAAATTGTGACTATCTGGCCTTCTTTATCCTGCACTGATGTTGCGGGGTACACGTTCCCCTAACACTTAGCCTCCATTGAAATGCGACCGCCGCGGCAGTGATCGAACCCCGCGACCTTCGAGTCAGCAGCCGATCACAGTAACAGCTACACTACCGCGCCGGACGGTTGGCTACCCTAATGATGATGATATGTGGAGTTTAATGGCGCAAGGGCCATGCTTGGCTAAAGAGTGCCATGAACAGTGATGAAAGTAGTAACATTGATTCTTGAATTCCGATATGTAAAGGATGTGAACAATGATTGTGTTGAATGGCTGTATAGGGGCCTTAAAATTCCTCGCGCTAAAGGCGGGTAAAACATAGAGGTATTAAAATCATGACAGTGACGTGAAATGTGTGCAGTCAGGATCAATGTCAAGAGGTCGTGACAATAAAACTATGTACAGATGGCATCAGCACGAATACCTCGTCGACGGCCCTTGTGTCCAAGGGCCGCGAGGTAGGTGCTCTTCTAGTCTAGCTGCCGCAGGCACTACCTCTATTCAGTGGTTGTGCTACGGGTGCCTGGATAGATGACGTGAAAACTATGTATATCTTTTAAAAACGCGAATAATGAGGTACGTTTAAAAATAGGTTCCCTACCGATGAACATAGCTGGGTGTAATGGTAATTGTTGTCGGTATGGTAATGTAAAATGTTTTCTTCGTAGTGTGTCTAATTCTGTACATTGAATTAAAATATGAAGCACGGTGAGTGGTTCACCACATTTTTCGCACATGGGTGGTTCACCACCGGATAGAAGGTGTGAGTGTGTACTGTGTGTGTGTGCCCTGTTCTTAGCCTTGTAAGTATTACTTCTGTGTGGCGTGATTTCAATACTGGCGGCCAATTACCCAGATGTGGCTTGATAACATGTAGTTTGTTTTGTGTGTGTGTGTCCCATGTGTTCTGCCAATAAGCCCTGAGCTTGCTTTTAATGAAAGGTTTTAAGTCCAGTGGAGGAACGGAAATGAGTGTATTGGCGGCAGCATTTTCATGGGCGGAGGCTGCTAGCTGGTCCGTCAACACGTTGCCTTGGATCTCGCGGTGCCCTGGTACCCAGCACACTACGACGCGCTGTTTGAGTGCGCAGACTGTGCATAGGAGTGAGTATAGGGAGACGAGGACAGGGTTTTTATGTTTTTTCGGAGTTTTGAGGGCTGTTACCACGCTTAGGGAATCGGTGAATATTACTGCGCTTTGAAGTTTTAATTGTTTTATGTGTTTTACGGCCGCCAGTATGGCATATGCTTCTGCTGTTATGATGCTCGTATTCGGGTGCAGAACGCCGGCATCAGAAAAAGATGGACCAACAGCTGCGTAAGAGACAGAAGTCTTGGACTTTGAGGCATCGGTAAAGAATTCTGGGCAGCTGTATTTGTGCTGTAGTTCGAGGAAGTATGTACGGATATGTGCTATAGGGGGCGTGTTTCGTAACTTCCACGAAGGATACATCACATTATATGAGCTGCCACTGCCACGGCGGGAGATGAGCGGCAGGAGCCATCAAACAGTGTTCAAGAAGCGGCAAACACGTTTCCTCAGCTAGGCTCCTCACGAGAAGTTAGTGGGGCAGTCTCACCGAAGGACGGTTGTAAAAGAGGACAGAGCTGGACAAGTCATTAATTGTGGAGTGTGACGGGTGTTCTTTGTCTGCGTTCACTTTGAGATAATATAAAAAGGACATGTAAGATCGCTGCAGGTGGAGCGACCACTCATTTGATTCGACGTAGAGGCTTTCCCCGGGGCTGGTGCGAAAAGCACCCGTAGAAAGGCGAATGCCCAAGTGGTGGACCGGGTCGAGCATCTTCAACGCGCTTGGTGTCGCAGACTGATAAATTATCGCCCCATAATCTGGACGCGTGCGTATGTGGCTTTTATAGAGATTCAACAGACACTTCTTGTCACTACCCCACGCAGTGCGTGACAATACCTTTAGAATGTTCATGGTTTTTATGCACTTGTTCTTTATATACTTTATGTGTGATATGAAGGTAAGTTTCGCGTCTAAAATTACACCGAGGAATTTATGCTCTGTTTTGACAGGTAGCCGCTGGCCGTGCAGCTCAATGTCCGGGTCAGGATGGAGGCCTGTCTTTTATGAGAATAAGACGCAAGTGCTTTTTTGCGGGTTGAGGCTGAAGCCGTTCTCTACTGCCCATTTAGTTACCTTGTTCAAACCAAGTTGAACCTGCCGCTCGCACATTGTAAGATTGCAAGATTTAAAACCGATTTGCACGTCATCGACGTATGTGCAATAAAACATGTTACGCGGGATGCACAGACGCAAGGAGTTCATTTTGATAATAAAAAGTGTACAACTCAGTACGCCACCTTGCGGCACTCCTGTTTCTTGGACAAATGTTCGGGACAAGACGTTGCCTACTCGAACACGGAATGTTCGATTGGACAGGTAGCTTTCAATTATAGTCAGCATCCTACCTCGTACACCTAAATGTGAGGGGTCTCGCAGAATGCCAAAGCGCCATGTGGTGTCGTAAGCCTTTTCCATATCGAGGAACACCGAAAGAAAGAATTGCTTGTGGACAAAAGCGTCGCGAATTTGTGCCTCTATACGTACAAGATGGTCAAAGGTAGATCTGCCCTCTCGAAAACCGCACTGGTATGGGTCAAGTGAGTTGCTGGCTTCGAGGAAATGTAGGAGCTGCCGATTTATCATACAGACAACTTGTTAGCACTATTGGACTGTAACTGGAAGCTGAGGATGGGTCCTTACCCTGCTTCAGAATCAGAATTATGATGGCTTCTTTCCAGGCTGAGGGGATCTCGTCGGAAAACCAAACAGCATTGTAGAGCGAAAGGAGGGTTTTTTGGATTTCAGAAGGCAGGTGTTTCAATATTTCATATACAACACGGCCGGAACCTGGGGCGGATTTATTGCATGAGTTCAGCGATGCATGTAGCTCAGCTAAGCCGAAAGGTTCATTGTATGCTTCCTCGTGCTTTGTGGATTTGCGCTCTAGTTTCTGTCTTTCGATTTTTGTTTTGTGTCGTTGGAAAGCTTCCGTGTATTGTGACGAGCTCGACACCTCTTCGAAGTGTGCGCCTAGGAAGTCCGCCTGATCTTCCAAGCTGTCGCCTTGTGTGTTTACTAGAGGAAGTGAATGCGCTTGTCGGCCTGCTGCCCTGCTAACCATGTTCCAGACTTTGGCCTCCTGTGTATATTAATTAATGCCCGATAAAAATTTCTGCCAACTTTCCCTTCTTGCCTGTCGGCGCGTTCTTCTGCCTTGGGACTTTATTTTCTTGAAACTGTCTAGATTATCGGCTGTGGGAGAGTTCCGAAGCAGCCTCCATGCTTTATTTTGTTTTTTGCGCGCATTTCTGCACTCATTGTTCCACCACGGCACACGTCTGTGCCAGGCTCCAGAAACCAGGCGCCCGAACCGCCATCCAGCCCCGGCCCCTTCAACTCCACGGGCGCCATTCCCTCCACAGTCGAGAAAGACGCTGCTGCCATCTTGGCTCGTCCTTCCTCCCAAGTCGGCCATTTTAACGCCGAGGCAGATTCCAGCGAGCAAGTCACGGTGGATCAGGAGGGTAACGACCGCATTGGCATTCCAGAGGGGAACCAGGAGGGACAATGCCTTTTGTCAAACAAGAACCCTCCCCCTCCCATCGCAGGGGGGAGCGAAGAAATCACTGCCTCACCAGCTTCGTTGAATGAAGCCACCAGGCCCCTTTCCCCTTTTGCTGACGTCACGGAGGAAGCACAGCTGACTCCAGGGAACCCAGCTCCCGCTAACACGTGCACAGCCAGGTCAGGCGAGCCATTGCCCATTCTTGAGGGAAAGGGGCTCCTGAATGGCGTGCCCTCCTCCCCACTCCCTCGCGCCAGCCGCGTGCTCGGACAGCTGACGGCTGAAGAGTTCCCCACCCTCTCCCCCACTGGGGCTCCGAGCGCTACAGAGCTTTGCGCACCAAGTGTTCCCATCAACACCGGGCGTCGGTCTCAGCGTGCTGAGAAGCCCGCTGCCAGCGACCTACGCCCCCGGCCCCCGCGGCACACAAGCCCCGGCACCCAGCTGGAGGCGGTACTTTACAGACCGGCGGTGAGGAGAGAAACTTTCCGAACAGCCACACAGGAAGCCATCTCCTCCTGTTTGGCTCCTCTGGAGGGCGTCAGTCGCGTCCGCGTAAATTTCGATCGCAACGTCGTCGCGGTCGACGTTACCGCCGGAACTCCAGTCGACCCCCTGCTCGCTGTGGCTGACTTCTGCGGCATTGCTGTGCGCGCGAAGCAGGCGTCGACGAACACCTGCAGCGGCGTCATCTATAACGTCGACCCCGCGCTAGACGAGGATTCGATCCGCGCCAACATCGCGTCACGGTTGCCTGTTCTTCAGTGCTCTCGCTCTGGTCGCCACGTTATTGTGCGCTTCGCCGGCATCACGGCTCCCCCTGATGTGGAACTTTTCAAACAGCGCCGGCCCGTGCGTGCTCGCCGTCCTCGACCAACCCAGTGTGAGCTCTGCGGACGCTATGGGCACACGGACGTAACGTGCCCGTCTGATCGGCGATGTGTGCGTTGTGGCGGACCGCACTCCCTCAGTGAGTGCACCGCGAAGAAGGCGAGGTGCTTCTATTGTGGCGCAGCTCACACTGCTACCGAGCCCCGCTGCCCTCGTTGGCAGGAAGAGCGGCGCTTGTTGGAAGTGCGCGCCGAATCGTCGCTCCCAATCTCGCGCCATGAGGCGCTCGCTATCGCGCGTGGACAGAATACAGGAGACCCAGCAACACCCGGCTCTACCACCATGTCCCTTGCCCACCCCTTGGTTTGCGAGAACTTTTCGTACGCGGCGGCCGCTGGTCTTCCGTCTGCAAAGAACTCACAAACCGCCACAGACAAGAGAAGCTCTGTGATCGCTGTGCTCTCGGCAGCGCTGACAGCCGCTATGGATTTTCTCCCTCTCGGCTGCCCCGTTCGCCCACTCTGTGCTGCAGCGCTGGCCACCCACCTTGCTTTAACAAATGATGGTCAGTGATCGACACGAGTCTAGGCCACGCATACTGCAGTGGAACTGCCGTTCACTGCGTCGCCGACAAGCAGAGCTCGCAGCGATCCTTCCCCTGCGCGACTACGACGTCCTTGCTTTGCAGGAGACGTATGTTCACGTGGAGGATGTTTCGCTGCCCGGCTACATCGGCTACAGCAGCTCCACGCAGTGTGCGCTGGCTGAGTGCAATAATGCGCCGTGCTGTTACACCGCCCACCCGCCCGGGAAGCCGCGCGCCGGTTTGTACATTCGTGACACACTCGCTCACGCCCTTGTCCCCACAGAACATTTATGCTGTGCGACGAGTGAGTGCGTTGCTGCCACGGTCCGTGTGGACGGCGTGGACACTTCTGACGCGAGTGTTTATGTGCGCCCAGTTGTCGCGGCCAGCTGCGCGTTTGTGCCGCGCCTTGTCGCCGTGCTCGCGCGTGGCCACGTACTGTGTGGAGACTTCAACGCGCACCACGTCAGCTGGGGTTGCCGTACCACGGATGCGCGCGGTAGGGACCTATGCGACGCGATCAGTTCGGTGGGACTCCTCGTACTAAACTCCGGGGAACCCACCTTCATCCGTCGCAGTGCGGCCTCGACAGTGATTGACCTGGCGCTGGTGTCAGAACGCTGCTCCTACGAGTGGAAACGCCACGCTGACACTGCTGGTTCTGATCACTACCCCATCACACTCCTCCCGTGCCACCCCAGTCGTGGTGCTGTTCGTGAATACAGTGTTGTACGGAGGCCACTTTTCCGTGACCTGTGCGCGAGCGTGCAGAGCAGTGATGATTTCTTTTCGCGCTTCGTGGACTGTGCTGAGCGTGCCACAACGCGCTGTGTTGTTCCCGCCGGCACGCCCTGCCCTGACATCAAGCTGCTTAAGCTCCGCGCAGTGCGCCAACGAGCACAGCGGCGGGCGCTGCGCTCCTCGGTCCCCGGCGCATGGACAGAGTACAACCGACTCGACGCTGTGTGCCCGCGGCACGCCCAGCGGCTACGCGACCGCAGCTGGACGGGCGTCTGTTCCTCTCTGAGTGATCCACGAGGACGTCGCCGCGGCTGGCACATCATGCGCGTCCTGATAAACCCGAAAGTGTCGCGCTACCCAGTGCTCGCCATAGCCGTCGCGCGGGGCATCACTGAAAGGGAGCTTGCTGAACTGCTTGCCGCCTCTTTCGCGCCTCCTTCCCCTCCTAGAGCGGGGAGCGCTGGCGGTGTCACGACAAACGCCGCACCCCCGCTCCCTCCCGTGGATCCCATCACCTCAGCTGACATTCGCTCTCTCTGCAAGGAGGACTTCTCCTTCTACGAACTGGAACGGGTTCTCCTCAGAAAGCGCAAGCGCGGCGCCCCTGGAGCGGACAAAATCACTCATCAGCTGTTGAGGAAACTTGGATGCCTCCCAGCGCCCACTCTTGTTGGATGCATTCAACAGAGTTTTCTCCAGTGCTGTCCTCCCGGAAGAATGGCGCTCCGCGACTGTGATCCCTGTCCTCAAACAAGGCAAACCGCCGCGATCGGTGACGTCATACAGGCCCATCTCTCTCACTTCTGTGGCGGGCACAACTATGGAGGAGATGGCTCTTTAGCGGCTACCGTGGATCGCGGAGGTGCGCAACGCTTTCCCACCAGAGCAGTGTGGATTCCGGCCACATCGCGCGACCATCGACTGCATTGCTGCAGTCGTGAGCACCCTCGAGCAGGCCCTTCACGATGGAGAAATGGCCATCCTACTCCTCCTTGACATAAAGTCGGCGTTCGACTCGCTCCCCCACTCGTCTATCCTAAGTGCTGTGCGCGCGCTCGGTGCTGAGGGCAAACTCTTGAACTACGTTCAGGCCTTCCTCACTGACCGAACGTTTACTGTGCGCGTGGGCGGGGCGACAAGTGCGCCGCGATCTGTCAGCTGTGGCGTCCCACAAGGCAGCGTCCTCAGCCCGTTTTTGTTTAATCTGGTACTCGCGCCGCTCGTCAAGTGCCTACCAGAAACGGCTGTGTTCCCTGTTCGCGCAGTGGTGTACGCTGATGACGTCGCATTGTATGTGCGTGGTCCGACCCGAAAGTGCTCGGTGGTGCGCGCTTGCATGCAGGAGGCCCTCCAATGTGTGGCCGCCTTCGTGAGAAACATCGGACTCGCGATCTCGGCGCCGAAAACCGAGGCCCTCGTCGTCCACCCTCGTGCTGAAGTCCGACGACGTCTTCCGTGCCTTCAGCTGGATGGTGCACCAATAGTTTGGAGGAGCAACGTCCGCTACCTCGGCATGACGATAGACAATCGCCTCCGATGGTTCCCGGCGGTGCGACGTGTACGACAGACGACGCGTCGCGTGGAATCGGCCGTGCGCCAACTACTCGCAGGCGGCAACGGATGCCCCGCTGCCTTCGCCTGCACCATCTATGAGGCGATGGCTCTGTCTGCCATCCACTACGCACTGCCGATCTGCAAACTCCAGGCGCCACATTGGCGACTGATCGACCAGGACCACCGCCGAGTCATCCGCATGTGCCACGGAATGCCTCGTGGCTCTCGTGTGGCAGAGACCCTCGCGGAGGCTCGTGCGTGGCCTGCGTCGCTAACGGCGGACCTGCGCGCATTGTGCCACTTGCAGCGTCTCCACCGAGCGCCTGATGCAGGTCCCCTCCTCTCGCGGTTACGTGCTGTGCCAAACTCACGTGTCGGCCAACTTATCGACGTGTATGACGGTGTTGTGGCTGACGACCCCGCACGCCTTTCGCGCTGGCCACCACCTCACCGTCGAGTGCCCCTTCGAGTGAACTTGAACCTTCCGGACATTCGATCCAAACGCCACACCCCCATCAGTGCCATTGCTCAGGAGGCCGCGGCGCGGATGTATGAGGACCTGGCCGGTAGGACGCGGGTGTTCACCGATGGGTCCGTCCTGCAGGATCGCTCAGCCGCGGCCGCCTGCATAGCCCTTCAGCTCAGCTCGGAACGACAGTGCCGCTTGCGATACTGTGCATCCTCAACAACAGCTGAGCTAATCGGGCTCCAGCTGGCTGCAGACCTCCTGCGCAATTCGCCGGCCGTCACGAGCGCAGCAATCTTCTGCGACTCGAAACCTGCCCTCCGCCAGCTCGCGAGGGAGGAACGAGGCCCCCTTCTTGCTCAGCGTGCCGCTCTCAGCCTGCTGGCCCTCCAGGAACGAGGCTGTGATGTGGTCCTTCTGTGGCTCCCTTCACACGTCGGCATCGCGGGCAACGAGGCTGCAGACGAACTCGCAAAACGAGCACACTCCGCCGAGACTTCGCTGACGGATTACGCCAGCTCGTTCGACTCGGCACGCAACAACCTTCGCCGGGAGCTGGTGCGCGAGCATCCTGACGCACGGGTCGCCTCCGGACAGCCCCCTCCTCCCATCCCAGCCACTGGTATCACTCGCCGCGAGCGCGCACTTCTTGCCCTGAGGACCGGTTCTGTGTGGCCCGCGGAACGCAGGCATCGTCTTCGAGGCGCCGCTGCACCAAACTGCACCGATTGCGGCGCGATCGAAACCCTGTGCCACCTATTGTTTGACTGTCCTTTTCTCAACACAGCGCGGAAGCGGCTCGCCATGAAATACCGCCTCGTACGTGACTAGCTTCACACGAATCCGCTGTTCCTTGCCTCTAACATGCAAAATATTAGTATCAGATTATCTCCCATATCGCACCGAAGTTCTTTATAAGACAGACATTAAGAAAGGTTATCCGAAAAGAATCTAGAGCGTCAGTGGAGTGTTGTTATTTCTACGAAAACGGCGCTTGTTTCGTGAACACAATCTTTAGTGCACCGAATCAAGAAACGAGACAATATTGACACAATTGAGAAAGTTTCAACGTTACGCGCTTGCTTATGCAAGCAAGTTCCATTTAATTTTTCACGTATCCTCTCACGCTCGTTAGCAACTTGAATTTGAACGCTCCATGGGCCGTAACTTTTGCATGCTTCTGCCACAGCTCAATAAATTCCAAGCTCTAGCGAATGGCCAGTCCAATCTGTAGCAGCGTATCATGAAATAACCTGAGAAGTTCGTTAGGTGAGAGCTTAGCCAGCAACAAATACATTTGTAAATGTTGCGGAAGAACATTTTGTTTATGGTGCTGGATTGCTGACCCTAAGGTAGTGGCATAGAATTCCGGCCGTGGAGACTGCATTTTCGATGGAGGCGAAATGCTTGATCACTGTGTATTCAGATTGAGGTGCACGGTAAGGACAACATATTGTCAAAATTTTCACAGTATTGCACTACGGCATGCGTCATGATCATATCGGGGTTTTGGGACGTAACCCCCGAAGAAATATTATAATGAAAGAACATTTCTCTCCAACTTTGTTCTTGTGGCATGCCTTCTAATATGTCCGTAGAAGTTAGAAATCAAGACTGTCTCATCGTTATTTTCGTTGTCATCCGCTGCATTCTGTCCCTCCAGCTTATCAGATCTGAACTGTGTATATAATAGAATCAGCAAAGAGCGCCAAAGAGACCTTTGAAAAAAAAAGGCCAAAGTTTCACAGCAAGGGCGAAGCACTCAATGTCGTAGCAACAAATTGCGATGTGCTACGAAGTAAGGCTAGTAGTTAAGCAGTTAACTACTTTTGCATCAGATCTAGCGCAACTCGGCAAAACGCTAGAACTATGAACGGCGTACGTGACAAAATGCATTGGCTAATCGAGACAGGGGGTGCATGCAGATTGCAGGTGGTAGGTGGGGGGGGGGGAGGTTACTAAATCGCTTCGTCTCGGTGATCACGAACAGTAAAAAATGTATATTTGGCAAATGACCAATTCGAACCTGACTCTTCCCGCGCACAAACCCGATGACTTAATCATTAAGCGTTCTTTCCCCTTTTGTCCAACATAAAACGTCTTGTACGAGAGAGAAGGGAAATGGCTCGAGGGGCTCGTTTCTTCGATCTATACAACAAATGAATCAACAGACAGTTAGGCCAAAGAACGCGTAGGGGACAATATTCGTTGTTTTTAAATATTGCGTAACGATAATGACTTACATGGAAACGAATTAAAGGAGGCGACAAATCACCCTTCCCGTCAGTGGGGCCCGAACCTACAGCGTTCGCGTTCCGCGCCTTGCAGGCTTTTGAAAATAAGAAAGAAAAAGAGTTGCCTCAGTCAACATTGCTTTGCTTCGAGTTGTCCTTGGCATAGGTGTTGTGCCCGCCGCTCGTCCGGTTTGCAATGCAGACAAGAAACAATCATCATCATGCCGGCACGCGCTGTCTTCGTCATCTTCTTCATCAGCATGACCAACTTCTTCATCGTCTCCTTCGCACCGCGAACAAGCGCGTTCGGCGCGCGCTTCCCAGCTGCACCGATATGTCCTGCCTGCAATGCAATAACGTGGCAAAATGTACTTTTGGGCTAGTTGGTTCATAATCGTAGTGCACATGTAGGGAAATGGCCATGTAGGGAAAGGGAAAGGGGAGATGTAACTTGTCAAAATGTACTTCGTGAAAGCATTGGCGTCATGTACAAGTCAGCTGACAGGTTAACAAGGGAGGTTGTTGAAGCCCAGGGCTGGGCAGAGATACTCAGAAAAGTATTCCGGAATACAGATATCGAAATACGTGAACTGGAAGCCTAAAATACAGATACTGAGATACATTTGCCTTTAACGTAACGGGATATTTCGGAGATACTTTTGCAATGAGACGAAAAAAGTATTCCGGAATACAGTTACAGCGATACAGATACTGGAATAGTTTTTTTTTTATTTCAAGGATGCTCATACTACGCAAAGACACTTATTAGTGCAGCATAATGTTGTAAATAAAGTTACAGCGCATCGAAACGTTCAGTTCATTTATTTATTTATTACAGTACCCTCAACGCCATTAAGAAATTGCAGGGGAGGGGGTGGGCAAAGTACATAATTAGTAATAATGACATAATTCAAAGTATCAATTGCAATAAAAATACGCTATTTCACAGCAACAAAACAAGGATTGGACACCGAATTCGACATTCTTGGTGAACAAACTAAACTATACTAGAAATAGCACATTTTAAGCAAATCACTCGAATCACTAATGAATCTCTTCTAGTGCACTAATAAACCTCAGTGATTTGAGAAAAAGCACACATTTATTTTGAAGATCTGCTTTGCTAAGAAGGTTGCTGTGTAGGCTTTCAAATAGGCTGTCTTCTAACAACGTCGGTTCAGCCTCAGCACAAGACTCACGAAAGAAAAAAAGTGTGTCTACCGCTGAAGGCGAGCACAAATTCGTGTTATAGTGAATAAATACCGCCTTCATAGCCGGATTGCCCTGCAGCGTGGCGATATCTCTTCTTGGGTCATCTAGATATCGAAACACTTCCGCCCTCACTTGGGTTGTTCTGACTGTTCAGAATCCAAAGTCGGTCCCCATCTTCGGAATCCTCAGCCGTCTGACCCTGTCGGCTTCAATGAAGCTGTCACCACCAGCGACGCTACCAGCACCCATTTCAGAAAGCCGCAACAGGCGAAGTCGGCTCCGGCGGTGGGGGAGCCTGCTACCACAAAAGACCGTTTCAAGGCATGTCATCAATTAGGAACGCACCTTGACAATTGGAGAGGTGGCTGAAAGCGCGTCAAAGAGCCATCTTCTAGTCACTTCGGCCGCGACTACGGGAACTGCTTTTGGAAGTGTCGCCGCTTTGAGGACTGAACGCCCGCGAAGCATTGCAGAGCCTGTTCCAAGGCGGTATCCGCGCCGGGGATCGCGAAGTAATGGCTTGCCACCCGAAAAAAAATTAGGCCTGCTGCACTGACCTTGAGAGACAGCGACTTTCGTCGGCAGAGGCCGACAACACTGCCTCCGCGATTCTGCCGCCTGCGTTGTCGCGCGCTTTACCACATGGACCATTCTGTGCTTGAGGGGAAACCATCCCCGCCCTATCTGTCGGCGACCGGCGGCGCGCCTTTGCTTGTCTTGGCACAAAAAAGAAGAAAAAAACGTCATTCTCCCATTGGAAACGCGCCTCCACTCATTTCCGACGCAAAAAACAATGTAACGAGATACCCGTGTCCTGCATAGTATCGCGATACAGGCGATACATCGTAAATGTATTTCACTACTGAGATACAAATACATTTTTCAAATGTATCTCGATACAGAAATACAGATACTCAAAAGTATCTCTGAAATACTATCGCGATACTCTTGTATCGCGATACTGCCCAGCCCTGTTGAAGCCCTAGAGATTAAAAAGCTCGGGGAATCTTGTGTCAGCATGCCTTCTGTTTTGCTTTCAGAGAAGGATGTCAGATTTCTTCCAGGAACCGTTTTGCACGCACAGTAGGAGTGACCACGTGATACAGTGTCATAGCTTTTGTAACCTTCTTTCTTCTGTTTATTCATGTGAAGACAGTATTTATTCTGTGCAGATAACGAATAAACTTTCAGTTGTTAGTGCGCCTTGTGTTACGTGTCCTTCTCCTCGTCTGGTCTGTTGTTTTCGCCGGCGCTGTTCTACTACGGCAATAACTTGGATCGGAGAAGAAAGACTACCGATAGCGAGAGACAGAAAACGAAATGAAAGAAAGAAAATGAGAGACAAAATGAGAAAGAAAAGGAAGAAATAGGAATCGGCATATCACGAAAGTTCAACGTGTCTTTATAGAAGTAGCTGAATTTTTACTGTACAGTGATATAAGAGAGCTTGCACAATGTCTATTGATGTATGGTAGCACCCTTTAACGTGTACGTACCTACGCTGACGCTTGGCGCCCCATGTGTAGCCCGACGACTAACGTCCATCATCAATTATTGACCAAACATTTGTTGCGGTAGCCTCAGTAGTTGACGGTGAGAGCGTAATCAGAAAAAAATCACAGCATATCCACGGAGTGAATGATGATGAGCGGGCGAAGCTGCGGAGGTTCATCGGTAAACCGTGAATCTTCCGTGAATTCTGCCCAGTACATCATCACCGACGTGAGATCGGGCGCGTTTATACTAAAGGTTCGATGAGTTATGACGACTTGCAGCACACTTAAATTTTACATATACGCTGTGAATTTTCATTGTTTAGAAAACCATTGCTTTAGAAAACATCTGGCGTCCTTCGTTAAGCAGCTGGCGTCTTTTCGTTTTGCTTTAGAAACAACTGGCGTTCTTTCGTTTTGCTTTCAGAAAACATCTGGCGTCTTTCGTTGGTTTATTTCATCAATCAACGGCGTTTTGGACAAAATTTTTATTGTTTAATCACGCACAGGAGAAAGCTCACCAGGCACTACCTTGGAGGAAAACAATGGCTGCTAATGGGAATGAGAGACAGAAGAAGTCGGCTTTTAGCTAACACTTACACTTCTACTTCTACTAACGTTTCCTACTGGAACATGCCAATGGCTGCTAATGGGGAATGAGATACAGAAGAATTCGGCTTTTAGTTAACGCGCACGCTGCGAATTTTTTATTGTTCAACAACGCACAGGAAAAATCTCCCACCGGCACCACCTTGGAGGTCAAGATCTGGTACTAGCATTACGACTGGTTACGCACTACGACTACGAAAACTACGAGGGACGAATGGGTGCCGCTTTAAGGAGCTTCGCCCCTAAAAGCGGTGTGACTGCGAGAAGAGCGTTGCGCATTGGACGAAGAACATGGGCTAATGTCACTATCCCGCGGCTTCTCAAAGAGTAAACAAAACTTCACGGGTGGACTAGAGGGAAACGCAACGCGCGTCGTGTCTTCCCTCTAGCCTTGCCGCGATTTTTCTCGAGGCGAGCGTAAGCGGGGAACGCGGTGTTACGGCCAGGCGAGTGGGGCACGTGTCGCAGAGCTATATTTAAGATGGACGGATGCTATGAGCGTAGCCGACGCTTGGGCTGCTATGGTCGCCACCTTGCGGTGTGTTAAGGCGCTGACAAAATGGCACTTTTCCTATTGGAGACGCGCCGAATGGGGCGGACACAAAGCAACTAGGCATTGCAGGAGCTACTAACGGAGCCCACGGTCCTGATGCATTACTTCACTTTATCGCTCCCCGATGGCGACACCACCCACCGACCAAGATCACTGTGAGAGGAAAGTGTGCGATATAAAAGATGCGTTTGTAAAGGCGGCTCATTATGTGGCGGTGGCGTAGTGGATAGCGTGCTTGGCATCTGCTGTCGCGGACCGGAGATCATGGGTTCGTCTGCGTAACTTTTTGCTCAGCTTTTTTTTTCTTTCCCATCTGATCGCGTGCATTTTTTCGACGTCATTTCCGTGACGCAAATACGTCAAACAAGTCTTGGTGGACCCCGACATAAAAAAATTTCGTGTTATAAAGGGGGAATAAAGATTGAACGGCACAGAAAGAAATAGATAAACAAGAAAACCCGGGAGGTAACAGCCTCAACGAACTTGTAACTCATATCATTGCGAATCGTGTTCTCGCGAGATGAGCTGTCCACGCCACCAGCATTATCCCTTCCTACCCTAGTTTGACACCATTCATCTGATGCAACGAATACGCCCAAACAGTCACCTTAGTGTCTAGAATCGTTTCAGCATCATTTGGGTTTTATGTCCAAAAATCACGATATGAATATAAGGGACGCCGTAGTGGAAGGCTCCGGAAGTTTTGACCATGATCTGGAGTTCTTTAACATTCGCCTAAATCTATGCGCGCGGGCCTGTAGCATGTCGCCTCCATAGACATGCGGCCGCTGCGACCGCGATTCGATCTTGTGACTACCGGGTCAGCAGGCAAGCACCATAACCACTAAACCACTGCGGCGGGTGTCGATGAGCATTTGACCTCAAGGAAGGTCTAGGGATAAGGCAGCGAAACGGTCGACATATTAGTCGGTATGCTCGGATGTAATACCAGACCGTCGTTTTTGTAGTTACCATCAGAAAATCTGGCACCATTGTCGGACGAGCTGGGCTGCCTGTCTTGGAACACGGTGATTAAACGATAAAGAAATTGCATACCTCGAGAACGATCGACGAAATTAAAAGGAATGATAGTTAATGTATTGCTGCTATGATGGCTTTTAAGGAAGGTAAAAGAGCACAGAAAGCACATATAAACAGACACAGGCGCCTCTTCAGCGCCTTTTTTCATTTATCTTTTCGGTACACTTTAACATTTCTTAAAAATGAATGACCAACATGTCCAAACTGCCGCAGCGATGCTCTGATGGGCATGCAAATTTTAAAACCTTAGCTACGGGCTGTATGCTGAACTAGGTTCTTTCTTTCTTTTTTTAACGAAGTGAAAGATGCTGACCTCTGGTGCCAGTTTCCTGGTGCTATGCCCTAAAACACCATACGGAGACAGAACATTCACGTAAATAGTTGAAGCCACAAAGTTTGTACAGAAGTTTGCAGCCACGTCCAATGTGACGTCAAAGGAGCGGACCACGTGACCGAACGTTTTGAAGAGCACGTTTGTTTGTCTGGGTGCACCGTTTCTTGGACGGTGCATTCGTATTAGCGAGAGATTCGCAACGCGGCATCAAGGTTTTTTCTAAAGAATTGCTCATTATTGATTGTGCTGGCAACATCGTTAGAAAATAGACAGCGATCCTGACGATCATGTTTAAGAAGTCATTCCGTCTTCGTATTCAAGATTGCATGCAAATTTACAACAATCGTCAGTTAAATTATTTCAGCTTTTTATGAAAGAGGTTTTGTTACGGGCGCCAAAATGTGAATTTCGTTGCTTGTTGGCCAGTGACAAGATTTACAACTGCCGTACCGTGCTTTACATCCACAGACGGTTTCCTGTCAAATGTGCGACTACAACAGAGGTAATCTGTATCAATACGCATATCTGGAGTTACAACGCGGCTTAAGAAAATGTACAGTCGCTGACAATAAAAAAGAAACAAAAACAACCAAATCTCTTGATTTTTCGGCGCCCAATACGGCTACCCCGAAGCAAACAAAGTGAAGAAAGGAAAGGAACGGATTAAAATTGACATGGTCTCTTGTGGATTCGCCTAAAACGAATCGAAGGCCGAAGCCATTTTCTTTTTCTTCCCCGTCGGCTGTGATGATAACCCTCCCACCACACTTCCTTGCTGCCCCTAACGAGGGTTTGTAATGCCTCCGAGATAAGATGCGTCACGAACTTTCTGCCCCTCAAGTAATTTCGCAGTGCCTCCAGGATCCACCCACGTTTGACCAAGAGACGATATCATGTGATGACGTCATCGTGTAACGTCGCGTTATGTGTAGTCATTATGACGTCACAAATTTTACATCGCGGTGTGTGACGTCATGTGGTCTGGGCAAGTCTACCAAAGGCACGCATGCCCTGAAGTATACGCGAAGAGTTGTTGCCAAAGGTCTAACCACGTGCGGCGTTCTCACTCAAATCTGGCACATTTGTTTTGCCTTCTTTCACAAGCAACAACATTACGCTATGGAGACACCTCTCTACACCAGCGATAATTGCCATAGGAGTCACGACCTTTGTAAAAATGACTATTAGATTCCACAAGAGCAAAAAGAAATTCGCAACATACCCGGTGCGACCCCGTGGGCTCAACACGCTCCAGTGGAAATACTTGAGTTCATTGTTCATATCGTTCGCCTTCTCGAAAATTTTGAAGCCCGTATTGTCACCCTCTTTAAGCAATGCTATCCATGTAAGCCTCGAAGCTCCTTTACGGAAACGAACTTCAATTTTTTTTCTGTCTTTAGTCAAGGAAGTTAGCAATATATTAAAAACAAGCTTTTTTGGAGGTTTGAGAAAAATGCCTGCATTGACGAGTAGTATAGTCCCGCGTGGAGAAATAATTCGCTTTCTGGTGCCTCGTTTTCTCAGTTTTTTGCTTTAACGCATTTTAATGAAATTATTTGTTTGTTCGCACTGTGTATCGCGCAATTCAGCCGATGGATTTGCCTCGAGCAGTTGACACCAAATGCCCACACAAACCGCTCTGTTCACATGTCGTAATGTACGATGGCTAAATACAAGGCGAAAAGCTCAGTTTCCTCAGCAAGCGCAAAAATTGATCGTCGCCGTCGCCTGTGTCAACACGAGTGATGCAAAAAATCATCATCTCATGATGGCCTCACCACATGCAGTCATGACCTCTGAGATCACCAAAATTTTTGACATCAATCATGAAGCCATCATGGCGCCCAATCATGCCGTCATTGCTTAGTCAAGGGGGCCGATCAAGGAGGCGGTGCAAAGCCAAGTGAGCTGGAGAAATCTAGCAATGCCCCCTATTGCGGAGGCAGTGTAAAACGACGTATCTTGCAGAAAAAAACGCTCACGAAAACTTGCTATTTCGCACGAATCAGCAATCCCACACAATTGGTTTGACGTCGTTCAATGTGGCGCTGTTTTTTTTTTTGGTGACTCTATACGCCCAAGAATGCAAAGCACGGCAGACAAGATATACACGACAAATTTAAGAAGAAAAAGATGTGTTGTGGCCGAAATAAAAAAAAAGAAATCCAGCCAATTCCGCAACGTGAAAACTGTAGAAACTGCTGAACAGTGCTCTCGATTTGCCTGCCTCTGTTGACGCTCAGCTTGTGTTAGTCTGAGTTGAAGCTGCGGTCTCCATTGGCGCTCAGCTTGCGTCTGAGTCTTCTGTAGCTGAGGGTTACCTCGCACTCGCTGGCGTTTCGCCTACGCGTTTCTCTTCAGTAGGTCTGCGTCTGTCTCCCGGCGCTGGCGTTTCGCTGGCTCGGACAGACGAATTAGCCCTTCGGTGACGTTGGCGTCCACGGGCAGGTCCGTGCCCACGTTCCGAACATGCAGCCTGCTAGGCGTCCATGGCGGGAAAGGAAACCTTCATTTGTGATTAAGGGGGCACCCGCTCTTGACCTATTTCGGAACTTTGAGCGTGACGCCAGGCGACCACATGAGACGACAGCTCGAGCGCCTAAAGCACTCAACAGTTAAAAATTCGGCACAGTATTACTCTCTGCAGCACTTGAAGGCGAAATCATGCTGCACACTTGGTGATGCGTTAAGTTGTACAATCAGGGACCAGACTTCTTCAAAGACAGCTTGCCGCAGCGTGGGAGACGCGTATTAAAATAGTGTGATGTTCTCAGTGAATTCCCATGTTCCTTACCCCTCCACTGTAGCTTCCTTCACCTGCCGTGTTGTTATATTGCCTCCGGGATCGGAGCACCTTTGATGAAGTTACGATGCGATATGATGATATTATAATGTTACGCCATAACATGCGGTCGTTAGTGGCGTAGGTCAAATGGTTTTTTTTAGGACTTCATTCGCCTGCCCCGTTTGCCTCAAAGAAGCAGCTAAACAAGAAAATAAATGGCCAGCTAATCGAGAGTTTGAGAATTGGGGCCGCAATGAGCTTGCGGATTCAAGAACCTTGCGTGCCGCCAGGGCGCATGCGCTGAACTCAAGCCACTATTGGGCTCTTGCGCCCGCGTTGACTCAAGATGCAAGAACTGAAAACTAGCTCGGGTCACGAAGGCGTCTCTTAGGTCACCAGCGAGAAGACACTGACGCTTCGCGGGCCACGGCGCAGTATTGCCCGCGTCTCGCGTGATTTTACCTTCGTCACGGGCGGCGCTCCATTCGCTTGACCCAACGCGCAGCCTGTGCTGGCCCAATTCTCAACTCCGCTGATCATCCGAACGCAAGCGCAGGCTGCCCAACGCAGCTTTTAAACTCAGCGTCTTGGATCCCCAATTCTCAAACTCTTCCTAAAAAGACAGGGCGTGCAAACAAGGACACAAGAAAGAAGTCAGGACACCACAAACGCCGGCGTTTGTGGTGTCCTGACTTCTTTCTTGTGTCCGTGTTTGCACGCCCTGTCTTTTTGGAATGAATACTTACCAACTAGCTCAGCTCTCTGTTATTCTAAGTCTCAAACTCTGTAATTACTTTCGCTTCAAAACGCAAGGTGACCGTCTACGGGTAAAATAGGACTCCAATAAAAGTGTTTTTAGTCAATGTTACAGAATTCGACGTACAGTGTGCGTATTATTGTGAGATGTTAGAATAAAAACCACAAATATCGGGTAAGATATTTCTCTTTTAGTTACTTATATGTTGTATGTAAAAGCGTTAATGAGATTTGCACACGACGAACTTTCCGTACAGTCCGAGCATTCTTGGGGGCTCTCTAGGCTAAGGTATGTTCGCAGTACGTGCATCGCTTGGCTCCGATAGTGAATAGTAGGAGTAAATCCCATACAATACCCAGAAGCGAGCTGTTATGGAAATGCACACGGATCAAGACAATATACAAAGACGACAACATAGGACCGGACCTTCTCGAGGAGCGATGGCTAAGCGCTCTAACTAGCTCAGATCTACAAGAACAACTGTGGGCAATCCAGCGGGCCCGGGCAGCGGTGGAAAGGCTATGCCTCACCGCACATAATGCCCGGGTGGCCTGAACCCGAGCCGGCAACCTTGCAGGTGTTTTTTTTCTTAATAAAGTTTTTCCGTCCGTCCGATTACATGCGTTTCGTTGTATTTTGATTTTACCGGGACGGCTTACTGCCCGTGCATGACGACGTACATTAGAGTACTCTAAATTTCTCACCATTTGTTCACAACGCATTAAATTGCGTCGACTGTTTCATTCCATTGCATTGTTCCTCCATATTCCTGAAGCGTTTTGTACGTACAGGCGCTCCCAAAATAATTCGAAACGCCGGACACGCCGAAGCTCTCCCTCGGAGGGCGCCCGCCGAGAAGTAGTACCGTAGTATGCTCGTGCGCCGTCTCGCTAGGAAGCGAGCGTTGCTCCCTAGTGCACCTTGATTTGCGTTGCGTTGCTACTAAACAGTAACCGGGTAACCCTATACGAGCCCCTTAGAGCTTTGGTAAGGGGGTCTGGGTGGGTCGTGTCAGTGACAAGCAGTGTCGGCGCATGCACTCGAGTCGGAGCATAAGCCTTCGTGCTTGCGTCTTCGTCTGCTTGGATGGCTTTTTAGATGCGAAGCATCTTATCGCAGAGTTGAAACGGTGTGCGGCGTGACCACCCTTACTGCGCATGCGCCAACCATCTCCACACACCTCCTCTCTACTCCCCCTCCTTGTTTAGATAAAAGGCTCGAGTTAGGTCGTACACACGCCCAGTGACTGCGCCTGCTGCGCCGGTGTCATGAGTTCCACCGTCAACGTCGGCGCCAGTTGCAGTAACACCTTAACGCCTGCCGTGATCGCCGAGCATCAGGTGGAGCAGCGGAAGGCTCGACGCGCCGAAGCGCAACGTAAGCGTCGGCAAGCGAACCCCGAGCTCCGGGCGAGGGAAGCCTAACGCAAACTGCAACGTCGGCGGAAAACTGCTACGGATGAAACGCGGGCTCGACATGCGGAAACGCAAAGGAAGCGTCGGCAAGCAAACCCCGCCATACGCAACGCCGACGTCGAAACCCTTTTTTTACACATTTTTAATATG
Organism: Rhipicephalus sanguineus; assembly: GCF_013339695.2. Classification (NCBI taxonomy): domain Eukaryota; kingdom Metazoa; phylum Arthropoda; class Arachnida; order Ixodida; family Ixodidae; genus Rhipicephalus; species Rhipicephalus sanguineus. Next base: position 123,756,317 of record NC_051183.1, on the reverse strand, counting down.
TATCTCAAAACAAATAATGACTTGTCAAATGATTTTTGAATTAGTATGTATTCTTCATGATTTATATTGTACCTTCATGTTATGTACCTCAAATCATGTGTATGTGCAGGTCACTAGTTCACCAGAAGAATTGATGTCTGGGCAAGTTGGAATTGGTTATGCATTTTCGAAACGGGCGGCGCAAAAACAAGGACGAAGGAAAGACTACACACCACAGAGCGCCTTCTCACAACTAACTTTATTAGTTGATGTAATATGTATGATGTAGATCACTGCACGGGCCGTGATTCTCGGCCCGGATCCGGCCCGGGCCCAGTACTCGTTGAAGTTTACACGCCCGAACCCGGCCGGGCCCGGCCCGAACCCGAGAAAAAATTTCACCTACCCAGCCCCACCCGGCCCCCCCGCAGATTGGGCCCGTCACGGGCCCGATGTAATAATCTAGGTGGGGTTGCCCAAAGACAAATATCTACGTTTTGTTGGCGCATGCTACGCTAACAAGTATACCTTAATCAACGCTTTTTAACTGTACACAAGGGCCTCACTGTGGTAACAGTTTAAAGGACTTACTGGGTACGATGAACGGTTACTAGGCAGCGCTATTCTATACCTTTTTTTCACAAATATAATGGGAATCATCGAGAGAGTTTGGTAGCAGATATTGCAGCAAGAAAAGTGATTTTCAGCATAAGCTCAGTTTAAAAAGGGAGCGTATAAACAGAGGAGACAGAGAACAGAGCGCTCACTTCACTTTGTTTTGTTGCGCTCTTTATTGAAATTTAAAGCATGCTCTGCCAAGAAACCCAATTGTGCACCCTTCTGGATATGTAGCCCCTGTCTTCAGCATATACTTTCACGTTGCCACAGCAAGAGTAATAGAGAAAAAATCCAAATTTATTACCTTTGTTGTAAAAACGATAACCTAGATCAAAATTATAACGAACTCCGTGCACTGCGTGTTTTTTTCGAAATATGTATAAACAACTGAAAGGATGGAAACAAGTCTATCAGTTTTCTGTGGCACAGATTACAGTTCATTTCTTCACATCTTATTGTGCGAAAAGACAAAATATGAAGAGATTCCGGCTGTAAGCACGCCATGCGCTGTTCGATCAGATATCCTCCCGCACTAAAGTTCCTTGAACTGTTTGCGCTAGCCGCAGGGGCGCACACAATCTACCTTGCGAATTGTGAAGGCGTCGGAAGTTGTTGCTTTTAGACTTCCACCACTGGAGCAAACTGCAGGCGTCCCGGCGGACCTATGCAGAATGAACAAAGTTGCCTAGCTCGTCGCTTCATTTCTCTTGTTACCGACGTCGTGCCCCTCTTCAATATAACCTATAAAACTCTGCAGAGGGTTTCTGCTTGCAGATTTCAGCAGCGTATGTAATGCGCGGTTTATACTGTAAACGCGCTCTTTTTTTCATATCATAATGGTGTATATCCTGTTAATGATGTTGTACCGGCAGAAGGTAGCGATAGGACTACGTGGGTAGCACTGGCAGGAGGAGGACGAAGAGATTTTGATCTATTTTCGGGGTTCCTTCTAGTTTGCTAATAAAAGCGCGAATAAGCTTCTGGAAGCTCACTCATTGCCTGCATATCGTTCGAGGTAAGGGGACATCACCAGGCACGGGATTCGTAACTGTTTTTTTTCAAGCCAGATATTTCGTCAAGTGAATGTACTTCGCCCCACGCCTTGTTCAATGGACCTATGCTATTCCTGCACAATCCAACGATGTTGCGGCAGTATCATGTAGCTCTCGCACCATATAGCGGAACAGGATGAAGGCTCAGCCGTTAGCAATGTGTCCACACAAAGCGGGCTGTGCATGTCTATGTCGCGTCACATGACCACTGGGAGCCGTGACGGAGCCACGGAAAAAGAATGTGTCTTTATAGTGGTTCTGTGTAAGGAGACCCCGCGCAGACATTTCGTTTTAGTGGACTGCTGGAACTTTAATAACATTTACAGTACCCTGCTTTAGAGTTATAGATACAAATTTATTGTATTCGATGTATTACTGCGAATACAAAATAACATTTGTGATATAAAATAATAGCGACTGCAACTACTAAAGAACAGAATATTGAGATGCCACTATACAAGCGCCTGGTCTACTTACTTTTATTTCACCCGTTTCAGTTATGTCAAGCAGTCCCTTGTGCAAGAAGCAAAAGAAGTTGAGTACTTGTCCCGCATAATACTTCTCCAAATAGCTTGCCCCGCATAAAAAAGCGTTTTTCTCAAGATACAATATGTGGAACAATCTTCAGAACAATCTTAAATGCCAACTCCGGCGACTTTTTGGCCATGTCAAAGTAATGGTGCTTTTATATTCCTGAGACGCTCCAGTCACGGGTCCGATAGCAGAAACACTCGGCAAGTTGGAGAATAATTTTAAATAACCAAAAAAGCGCAACGCTGAAACCGAAACCCAACCGAGCATACTGTCTTCGCGTGACGTATAAGTGGTTACAAAACCGGAAATCATCAATGCATGCCGGTCCCGCCAGCGCGTAGTATGAAAGCTGCGAAAGCGGCGAAGAGCAGACGCTCAGTTGAAAGGTGACTCCGTCGGAAATCTTGTGTGTGACTGACCGTGTCACGTGCACAAGCTGAGCTGTCGGAAAATGACAGCTGCGATTCCGACGCATGTGGAGGCCAACTGTAATGGTCATTCCTCTTCGATGAAGTGTAACACACCTGTTTAGCTCTTTGCTTGCCTGGTTGCACATTCCAACGCCAGATGGCACCACCTGTCCAGGCAGCTCAAGTTTGTGGGGCCGTGATCGGGTAAAATGCTATCGCTGAGAAGTTCGCGGACTAACTAAAGCTTCTGAATATTGCTATGGGATGAATGCATAAGTTTGGCAATAGCGGCGTTCAACATCGCGTTGGTACGGCCGAAGGAATTTAATATAAGCCAAGTATGAGCCACCTTTTGCACCATTAGGTTACGTTGCTTCGCACAATGCGCAACTTCTGTATATGCTACGGAAAGTGTTTCCGTGGTGTCCACGCATGTGCATTCTTTAGCCGGTACGGTATTACCGTACTTTCCGTGCGGTAAACCGGCATTGCTAACTAAAACACTCTAATATAAAGAGGCAGGGTAATCGTTAGGTGCGAGTGTTTCGTGACTGACAACGGGGAATGGGGTGCAGCCCACAACGCGACACCACTTGCCACCTATCGCACGCATTACCACAAGGAACTGAAATTCACACGTACAGACAACGAAGCGCTCGCCAAACACTCGCGATTGTTGCCTTGCGGATAACAGACGCTCAAGGGCCCCTCGGTTCCGTCACTTCCGCTTAACAACAATGACGTCACGCACCCAATGTTGCCAATAATTTTGGGAAGCGAGGTGGGGAGAGTCGGGGCAATCAATAAAATTCATTTGCAATGAATCTGCGTATGTCTCCAGCTTGTAATTTGGCACATATAACGAGAACGTGAAAAGGAACGTACCCAGCGAATTTTATTGAGATCCATGGACCTCGAAAAATCGCCGGAGTTGGCCTTAAGGCCCGACCCGAGCCCGCCACCTCAAACTCGGGCCCGACCTTAAGCCCGGAGCTTCAGGCCCGATCCCGGCCCAGGCCCGCCGGGAATACTATTTTACCCGGCCCGACCCGGCCCACGAGCCGGGCCGCGCTCGGGTTTTCGGGCAGGCCCGAGCCCGTGCAGTGCTCAAGTATGGTGTAAGAGCACGTGATACTTGGGGAAGGTTTAAATAGTGTATGTTCTTTCTAATAAAGTTAGGTGTGAGAAGGCGCTCTGTGGTGTGTAGTCGTTTCTTTGTAATTTTTTTTTTGCGCCGCCCGTTTCGAAGAGGCCTTTGTCAAGCCGTTCTCACGGCTCTTAGCCTTGGCGACCTTCCAGTTTTCTCTGGTAAATAAAAAATTGGAGAGACGCTCGAGAGGCCCGGCAGGAGCAGTCACTCATCGCGTCGGCTCCGTGTTTCCTGAATGATTCTCGACGGAAAATCACCAAATCGACCGGATTTCTCGTCACAAATCGACGCCACAAGTCACCACGATCACCCTGACACCAAATCAGGTGGGAGAATCTATGTTCGACCATTTTTCGCCCGTTTTTAAGTTTGACACGCCGGCGGAAGAGGCACCTGCATAGCTATCGCCGTAAACTCCGCCGCAACTGCGGCGACACAGTTGGGCGTCGCGAAGGGCAACAAGGAACGCGGCGCCCTACGCGCTTTTTGCTTCGGGTTTTTTGGCCAGATGGAAGTGACTGTGGAGGGAGAAAACGTCTCGAGAGAAGAATTTGAGGATAACACCGGATGGCGACCGGTGGGACAGCGCAAGCCTATGGAGCCAATGCCGGAGCAACGAAGCGAGCAGCATCCGATAGGGGAAAACAACAAGAAACAGAGGAACAACGCCTTCGCCAAATCACCAGAGCTAGCAGAATGCTGCACCTTCCAAGGGAAGACTACAAGATCATTGTTAGACCACGAGGGGGACTTCGCGTCAGCGACCACGGAGCCGCCCGCATTCCCAACAGCGTCTACCAAGCCGCCGATATACATATACCCAGAGAAGCTCGAGAGCAAGACACGATCTGCCCCAACTACCAACAAAACATCATTGTGGTCAGCACTCCAGTCGAAGAACACGCCAACAGATACCAGCGAATGGCCTGTATCAAAATAGGCACACAGGTATTTGATGCCAGCGCCTATGAAGCAGCCCCAGAAGACACCTCCAACGGAGTGATCCGAGGAATACCGCTAGACGATACCACCCGAGATATCACAGCAAACGTCATAACCCCCAGAAACCCAACTGCGCTCGTGGCCAAGCGAATGGGCAACACCACCAACGTGATTGTACTATTCGACAGCTACCGAGTCCCAAGTTACGTGAAGTATGGAGGGACCCTAATACGCTGTTCTTTTTACAGAAAACAACTGGATGTGTGCTACCACTGTTGACGCTTAGGGCATAGGGCAGATGTTTGCCCTAACCCTAACCACAAAATTTGCCGAAGATGCAGGATGCCAAATCCTCCTGAAAACCACGAATGCAAGGCCAGGTACCAGCTGTGCGACCAAGACCACCCCACAGCAGATCGTACCTGCAAGGCAAGGTATAAGGCTTCATTCCTAGTGAGGAAACGCCGTTGGGAAAGATCCAGACAAGAACAAGCGAACACGTTCTACGCAGCACAAGAAAGGCCCTCTAACGCCGACTCTGCGAGCGACCAATCGGAGTCCTTCCCCAGGTTGGCGCACGAGAGGAGAAGCCGCTCAAGGTACAGGAAGAAATCCAGGTCGAAGTCACGCTCCCAGTCAAGGTCCAGGGAAGCCCAAAGCACCGGCGCCGATGCATCGTTCAGGGTGAGCTGGGCAGACAAGGTCAAGGGGGCGAGCGCGGAGCCTTCTTCTGATCAGAAAGTCGTTAAACTAGAGGAAGAGTTAGCACAACTTAAACAAATGATTTTGCAAAACAATCAGACAATTGTCGCCATGAGGGAGGAGAATAAGAAATTAACGGAAGAAATTCACAAGTACAAAAACGGCAAGCTGCAATGCAGTGACGCCACAGTTATAACAGAGGATATTGTAACAAGTATGGAGGAGAACATTGATTCCCCTCTCCCAAAATGTAAGGCTGTAGAGAACAAGAACGAGGGTACTAGCAAACCTAGGAAAACCAAGACCGCTAACATGTTGCACGAACGCCGGAAGGAATTCGAACAACGCGTCGATTTACGAATAAGTCAAATTGAAGAAGCTATGAAAACCGAAATTAAATCAATGAACGAAATTAAGGAAACTATGGGAGCGCAAAGCAAATAGTGGGGAACGGCTATTGTGCAGCAAACTAATACAGTTATTCAACAATAGGAAATTCACCAGCAGCAACTAGATAACTTATCCACTAGGGTAACAGAACTCGAACCGTGGACTTCTGCTACAGGCCTACAAGCTAGCGGGGTAGCACCCATTATAGTAACTACCAAAGCCCCACTGCTAAAGCCGGCTATCATGACCCCAGCGATTCCTAAGCAATCAAATTCGTAACTGCCGCCATGGAGAGAAGCAACAAATATGCAATATGGCAATGGAATTGTAGAAGTTTCAGGAACAAGAAAGCCGTTATACACCAGTATCTTAAAGATAAGGAAAAACCAGATATTATTATCTTACAAGAAGCGCACGGTCTCGCTAAATTGTCAGGCTACCGGTCTATCGGCAGTGCAGAGGGGGAGACTAAAGCCCTTACGACCTTAGTGCGGAGGAACCACACGGCAGTGCAACACAGCACACGAGTTACTGATATATATAATATACTAATTGAAATCATGCCCACAAAAAAAACAGCGGATAGTATCTTCGTACTAAATGTGTACAGTAATCCGAAATTCACAAGACACAGATTGCTAACACTATTTAAGCGAACGCTTACCATCGCGGGCGACCGAGTTGTGATAATCGCAGGTGACTGATGCTCCCCATTCCACGTGGGGCTATAAACATGTTCACCCCAACGGCAGGCATCTTTGGCTCGACTCGCAGCAGGAAGGTCTAACCCTCATCACTGACCCTACAATGCCCACTAGGCAAGGGAATAGTGTATGTGGCGATTCCACGCCCGACCTCACTTTTATAAAGAACACGCAATCAGCTCGATGGCTTAATACACAGCAAGACTTCGGGAGCGATCACTCCATTATTGAAATACAGCTTATAGAGGCCCCACCAAATACAAGGGCAAACAGCTTAAGCTCGTTGGGTGGGTTAAATTCAGAAATATAAGAGAGGGCATCACAGAAAACATTACAGACATTGACCAATGGACAACCAATGTAAGAAAGGATATTTCAAAGGCAACACAAACAGTCCCACCTGAAGCTCAGCTTGAAGTGATGGACAGCCGGCTCTTACATATGTGGGAAGCGAAACAAGGGCCGCAAAAATGGTGGAAAACGCAGAAACGTAACAGAACACTAAGAAAAAAGATAGCCACACTAAACAAGGAAATCGAAGAATATGCACAACAGCTTTGCCGCCAACAATGGGAAGAAACCTGTACCACTATGGACAACCAATTGAGCCTAGCCAAAGCATGATACTTACTCAGGCACCTCCTAAATCCGGAGGACACAAAAACAGTGCATAGACAAAATATGAACAAAATTCTGCATGCATATAAAGGCACAGAACAAGAGTTCCTCAAAGAGTTCGAACTTAAATACATATCCCAGGCGCCGCCATGCGCTCACCCCGAATACTTAGGAGTGCCGAATACTGACCTCGATGAAGAATTCAGTGAGGTAGAGATAAGAGCAGTTTTACAGAAACTCAATACTAAACCGGCACCGGGCCCTGACGCCACTACAAATAAAACACTGCGGAACTTAGACGATACGTCTATTGGCAAATTAACAGACTTTATTAATGAATGTTGGAGACAAGGCCACGTACCGCCACAATGGAAAACGGCGAAAGTCGTTCTTATACCCAAGCCTGGTAAGCGCCTACAGCTTGAAAACGTAAGACCTGTATCACTAACATCCTGTGTAGGTAAGCTGATGGAACACGTCTTACTCACCCGACTCACTAACTACCTAGAAGACAACGACCTACTCACATTTACAATGATAGGATATCGGAGGAATCTGAGCACAGGACGCCATGTTACAATTAAAACAACCGATCATAGATGACCCTGGGAGATCAACTCGAGCCGTCCTCGGGCTTGATCTCAAAAAAGCATTTGATAATGTCACCCACCAAGCCATACTGAATCATGTCAGTACCTTAGGCTTAGGTGAGCGGACATACAATTGCATCCGGAATTTCCTCACGAATAGGAAAGCAAAAATCATAGTAGGGGACCTTACATCTGAAGAAATATCCATAGGCAGTGCAGGGACACCACAAGGATCGGTGATATCACCTATGCTATTTAACTTAGTCTTAATTGGCCTCCCTAGCAGATTACTAAAGATCGAAGGATTACACCATACAATCTATGCAGATGACATTACTCTCTGGGTAAGCACCGGTAGCGATGGGTTATTTGAACAACGATTACAAGAAGCGATCGACACCGTAGAACAATACTTACAAGGTACTGGTCTTACGTGCTCAGCCGAAAAATCTGAGCTCCTACTATATAGGCCAACATTAAAAGGCCGACCTCCCAAGCACCACAACACACGTACATACACAGACATACAACTTACAACACAAGATGGACACTCCATACCCATTGTCGACAAGATAAGGGTACTGGGGTTAATTATAGAGGCTAAAGGCACCAACGGGGAAACGGTTCGCAAGCTCGAACCGAAGGTGTCTTAAACGATGCGCTTAATCAAAAGAATCACCAACAAGCATAGTGGCATGACAGAAGCGAATGCCATAAGGCTTATCCACGCGTTTATCATTAGCCAAATTACGTATGTGGCCGCGTACCATAGATGGTTTGCAGCAGAGAAAATGAAGATGAACAGCCTGATCAGAAAACTCTACAAACAAGCGCTAGGACTCATGCAAAGCACACGTACAGAGAAGCTCCTAGAGCTAGGTTTACATAACACGCTTGAGGAACTGATAGAGGCGCAACGTATTGCACAGTACGAGCGCCTCTCTAAAACCAAGACTGGTCGATACATTCTAGAGAAACTAGGCATCACTTATGACACACAATATGGCACCAAATGCGATATTCCTCGAACCATACGGGCTAAGCTCACAGTCCCACCGTTACCCAGGAACATGCACCCCGTACACCACGCAGGCAAAAGGCAAAGCAGAGCGAGAACCATGATAAAGAGCTCCGAAAACAACAAAGGAGCGGTCTTCGTAGATGCCGCTCGTTACAAATAACAACGCTGTTTTGTGGCGGCAGTGGTTAATGACAATAAACAATGCAGCACAAGTCTGACAATAAACACGACACCCATTGAAACGGCAGAAGAGACAGCTATAGCTATGGCCATAGGCCAAACTGACGCCCATTATATAATTAGCGATTCACAAACGGCAGTTCGCAACTTTGCAAATGCCAGAATCTCCCCTGAGGCACTGCGTATTCCTAGAACAGGCAAAACAACCCAACACGACAGATGTGTCTACATTCTATGTTTCCCAGCCCACACACCCGACCCTACGGGAGAGGTCAACCCTAACGAGGCTGCACACAACGTAGCCCGAGGACTCACTTTCCGGGCTATGATCGATGTTGGTTCCTCGCCAGTCTTCTGATGTGTGGGAGTGGGAGGACCGAATGACTAAATTTAATGACATTACTAAACATTATAAACTGCAGAGGCGCGTTTATCCACCACCTCACCTTAAACTCAATAGGTCGCAGTCTGTCCAATGGCGACAGGTACAAGCCAGGTCATATAAGAATCCCGCGCTACTGCATGTTTTATATCCAGATATATACATGATCGATCAATGCAAAGATTGCGAAGCATGAGCTACCTTAGAACATATCCTGTGGGAATGCCAGGGATTAATACACAGGGATGAGAACGCGACCTCCACCGACAGCCTCCGCGTGCGTTGGCGGGCCGTGCTGCTCAGCTCAGCTCTGGACGATCAGCTCTGGGCAATCCAGCGGGCCGAGGAAGCCGCTAGGAGGGAAGACCTTCTAGGCGACACCTAGGTCGGAGCCCAGCCCACAAACACGTCGGATAGGAAATAAAGTTTTTTCCATCCAAAAAATTGGAATTGAAAAAAAAATTGAAGCCAAGCATCAGCGTCGAGCCAACGCGTCGGCTGCGGACACACGACGTGAGTCCAACGCCCTTGCAGAACGCCTCGATAGGCAACTTCGACGCCCGGGCTTCGACGCTGCCAATACCCGGTTCAAGCGCGAATTCCTCGACCGGAGCATCGGGCACAGCTGCAAAGTGTGCGACCGACTTTGGTTCGATAACAATCTGACCGATGTCGGTAGCATGCGCAACGAACGCCATCGGAACGCGATCGTGCAAGTGCTCGGGCTTCGCATCATCCCATAGTCCCCTTAGCTGGAGATGGTGTAATTTTTCCTTTGTTACGGTGGATCATATTTATAATTTGTTCGGGCTATTTATGGTAGGTGACTGACTAGCGCTGGCAATGGACTGCGTTTTCCTCTGATGCAACCGCGAGCAGATCAGCGGCCCGATTGATAGTGACATACGGACATTTTTAAACCATGACAGTGAGAACAATTTCGCCCTTTTCTTATCCAGACAGCATGCGGAAAACAGTGCCGATGGATGTGCGGAGAAATATACTTAAGCCCACAGAGCCAACCCTTGATAAGCGTTGTATAATCCCTCTGACCAAATAAAATGAGTGTCTGCGCCAGCAAGCGATGAGACGTGATCAAAATGCAAGAACGCTCGCTACCAAGCGACCCCATTTCGTAATTGATTGGTGCACAAATATATTCGAACCACATAGCGCTGTGCGCAAATAAAAACGGCAGATCCCACGCAATGTGGGAATCGGTGTAATGCGAAGCAGCCGGCAAACAGCTGCATACATCGTCTTGTTTGTCATTGATGCAAACGAAGTCATTCATGTTGTGACATCTAGTTCACTATATATCGCAAGTTTGTCATGAATGCATGCATGTGCCATCTGGTATACGCCATGCTAATGAAACGTATATTCTGGTAAATATATATGATGCGTGATCTGATATTTATGCTCGTCACGCACTCCTGTCACGCCATACCAATTTTGGTATATATCCAGTTAACAAAACGGCCGGGAGCGCACCATGAGCATGGCGTCTAAATTATGCCCTACACGACATGCATGTCATGATTTTCATGTTAATTCCTGTTATTTATGTTCGCCACACAGTCACGTCGTGAGACACCAATTTGGGTGCATATCGATCTAGCGAAACGTCCGTCAGTGCACCATGAGCGTGGCAGTGAAGTCATGCTGTACATGACATGCGTGTCATGGTTTTGATGTTAACTCCTGTTATTTATGTTCGACACACAGTCACGTCGCGCAATACCAATTTTGGTGTATATCTAGCTAGTGAAAAGGCCGCCAGCGCCCCATAAGCGCTGCACATAAGTCATGCTGCACATGGCATACATGTCATGTTTTTTATGTTAACTCCGCTTACTTACGTTCATCACACAGTCATGTCGCGCAATACCAATTTTGGTGTATATCTAGCTAGCGAAACGGCCGCCAGCGCCCCATGAGCGTGGCACATAAGTCATGCTGTACACGATATGCGTGTCATGATTTTCATGTTAACTCCTGTTATTTATGTTCGTCACACAGTCACGTCATGCAATACCAATTTTGGTGTATATCTAGCTAGCGAAAGGGGCGCCAGCGCCCCATGAGCGCGGCGCATAAGTCACGTAATACATGACATGCGTGTCAAGATTTTTATGTTAACTCCTGTTATTTATGTTCGTCACACACTTACGTCACGCAATACAATTTTTGTGTATATCTAGCAAGCAAAACGGCCGCCAGCGCCCCATGAGCATGGCACGTAAGTCATGTAATACATGACATGCGTGTCATGAATTTCTTATTAACTCCAGATATTTATGTTCGTCCCACAATCACATCGCGCAATACCAATTTTGGTGCATATCAAGCTAGCGATACGTCCGTCAGCGCACCATGAGCGTGGCACATAAGTCATGCTGTACATGACATCCGTGTCATGATTTTCATATTAACTCCTGTCATTTATGTTCGACAGACAGTCACGTTGCGCAATACCAATTTTGGCGTATATCAAGCTAGCCAAACTTCCGCCAGGGCACCATGAGCGTGGCACGTGGTCATGCTTTACATGACATGCGTACCATGATTTGCATATTAACTCCTGTTATTTGTGTTCGCCATACACGTTTGTCAAGCCAAACCAATTTTGGTATATATCAATTTAACGAAACGGCCGCAAGAGCACAAAGACTGTGGCATGTAAATCATGTCGTTCATGACATGCATATCATGGTTTTCATGTTATGACCTGACATTTGTGTTCGTCATACAGTCATGTTACGCCATACCAATTTTAGTGTACATCCAATCAACGAAGCGGCCAGGAGGGCACAACGTCGTAGGTGGCTAGATAGATAGATAGATAGATAGATAGATAGATAGATAGATAGATAGATAGATAGATAGATAGATAGATAGATAGATAGATAGATAGATAGATAGATAGATAGATAGATAGATAGATAGATAGATAGATAGATAGATAGATAGATAGATAGATAGATAGATACGCTGAAAGTCGCAGAAGTTCGCTCAGAAATGCTTCGCATTTAAAAGACTGCGGAGTCGTGTAGAGCTTGCAAGACTATGCAAGTCACTTCCTCTGCGTGAAATTCGCCTTCATAAGCGTGATTCCTAATTTCATTTTGTAAACTGTTTTACTGCAGCTGTCGCAGACACACCTGTTAAGGAAGTAGGCATGTAATTTTGCAAATCGTCCCCTTATTACCGAGCTATATCTAACACGGATCGGAAGATAATTAAGCAAGAACTAATGCTTCGCAGAACAGGCTAAGACGGTTGAAAAGAAGGCAGCGATGCCGTTGTAGCCATGCCGCCTCACTAGAACGTAGTCTCTCAGAATGGACGCGGACAACGGCGAGAACAGGCTGCAAGGAATAGACAAGCTTTTATATGTCTAAATTACAGTGCGTAGTATGCTGCAGGCCCCGATTCGTCCAGCATTCCTTGCCATTTCTCCGAAGGGCACCAATGGCGCGACCCTTTTGCAGCAACAGCAATGTAGATGAACTAGGGAGCGAAACGTGCTCTCTAGGGAGACCGCGCATGCGCAGACCTTGCCTGTATTTATCCACCACCACTCTCCGCTGGCGAGCGGCTGCGCGTTCCCAATTATTCCGGGAGCGCCTGTACATCGCGTGGCGTTGCATTACCTTCGTAATCGGGCCACCTGTGACCAAGCGACGATTTTATTTTACGACGTTGGCACGTGAGGTCACTTGCCGACGTCACCATGACGTCAGAACGCCGTCACCAACTGCCGCTATCTGTGACGTCATTATGACGTGGCGTGGTGCTGTCACAAATTTCAACTGTCTGTGAAGTCAGCATGACGTCGCAACATGACGTCATCAGTGACGCTGTTTTCAGTAACACTCAAGTCGCCTGCCGTGTTATGCACAAGGAGCCGCTCAACGAGACACTACACGCCTTTGCACTAACCCTTTCGGACAGCGTCTATCAAGAAGGGGCTGTAAATGCGTCAAATTTACACACTATTTCGAGGCACTCGATGTTCTGTTTGAAGGAAAATACCGTCAAAATACGAGGCTTGGTTTATAGTAATTAATGTGAATAAAGTCATAATTAAATATCAGTATCAAATTAAATAAATTACTGTTATTTGGTATTACATTTATTCACATTGAAATGCTAGGTACGTATATTGTACATATCATCTTAAACTAACAGCTTTCAATCGCATACTTCTAATTAGTAATTTTCTTATTTACATTGGCCACTAGGTTTAACATCACAGAGCGAGTACGAATAAATGCTGCTGAGTAATTCTTATTCTTTGTGAATCATGCAGAGTCATTCTAATGTTTTGCAAGAAAATACACAATTAAGCATAAGGACATTCCAACTGCTAATTAGCCACTTAAGGTTCACATTGCATTCATCATCGTCCTCTCCGTTTTCATTTAACGCGTCACAACGAGATCGTCCAAATCACTATTATTACTTGCCAGATTTCTTAATTAACTATAGATATCACGACTAATATTATACTCTTTTAGCGCACTGTTAAGCAAGACAGAGGACACAGCGCTAACTTCCAACATATGATTGATTTCAGTAGGCGTCACAGCAATAAATTGGCTGAAAAGCAGCTCACGCAGGCCCATTTGTAAGGAACAAGAAATGAAAAAGAGAAAGGATTTACAAACACATGCACATCTTGGTTGACCAATTGTTGACAGCGGATCTTAGATAACATGTTTGTCTGCGAGATGATGAGGTCTGAAGATTTGACATCGCCGTCGGGCCGCTGTCCGCGTTTTGTTAAGAAATTAAGTTTCTTTACTTGTTGATTCAATAGATGGCGTGCTAACAGACGCATCTCCAAACCTTGCAATCTCCAATGCTTTGATGATCTGCCGTGTAGTTTGCACCGCACTTTTTCCTATTAGCTGCGGCTCCCGTTCTCACATATTTTGTATGCTCCCGCAGCCTGTCGTTGGCGCACGTGCCCGTTTTTCTTATACGTATGCTTTGCCGCAAGACAAGAGTAGCTTATACGCCACAATGTGCGCACACTTTACGTAGCTTTCACTGCGCCTTTTCTGGCATCCTGACTTCTTAGCATGAATGTAGTTGCTCTTGCCCAAACCAGGAATCTTGTTGGGGGCTGAAAATACCACCTTAACGTTCGGTTTGTCCCCGCTCAAATTGTTGAATTGATTATTACCATTCATTGGCTTACCCAATAGTTAAGGATACAGTTGTGCTTATTTGTTGCCGAATAACCCTTCTTCACTCTCAGTTATAATGAACAATCCTGTCTGTTTTTTAATTATTTACCCTAAATAAACTCAGACTTCGGATTTCTATTTATCACCTTAAGGTTTTCGATGCATGCATCCTCTTGCTATACGTTTTCGTTTGATACATTAAAACACGATCCTAACTTCCTAATTATTTACCCCGAATTGCTAATTAATTAGTGCGACGCGATAGGAATTTCTACCGAGGGCGGTTGAGGTGGGGTAACGAAGGTAAAAAAAACTGTAGGCATAAAGTCCAATGACGTCGCGCAGGACGGAGTAAACTGGCCATTATTGGCATAGAACTTGGTCCTGCAGTGCATATAAAATATTATGGTGACGATGACGATCATTAACAAATAAATACAAATATCAGTACTATTAATAAAAAGCTACATGCCATATCGGATACTCTTCGTTTTTCACCAATGACGACTAGGTTACAATAATAATTGATGATAATTCTCCTTGATTACAAATAATGATAATAATAAATTCTAGAAATCCCTCATATGCTAATGGCATCTATCATCTTATAATTGTATGCACTGAAGTACCATCATTACTATACATGTGCTTCTACACTGACAACTTGTCCCCATAAATTCGAATAAATTGTTGAATTTATTACTGGTATTTATTACTACTACTACATCCCTATACCTCAGAGTGCTAATATGCATCACATCTGCGCACTTTTCCAGAATTTTAATGTGATCGACATGCACTTTCTCGCTCATTTAGCCAGAGGCGACTTCTTTACCCCCGTAGGGCTGCCTTGCCGCAGCATCAATTACGAAAAGCTCTTCAGAAAAAAATTCAGCCAGCGTACTCACACCGAATTGCACGCACATAGAATGGTTCTCCTACTGTGCATGCTTGTGACGTGCAATTAGCGAACAAATGATCGTTGCGCTACAATGGACACTTCAATAATCACATCATGCATTTGCAATGGACGTACAAAAGCGCCCCGGGAAAAAAAATTGAGCAGGTGGATTAAAACTAATCGCGATCTATAGCATAACAACGCTGTTCGGATTAAGTGCTTTAAGTGCAATTTGAAAAAAGTGAGGCATTGCATAGTAATTGTTGTTTAGTGAATGCTACCCATATAGTTACGACGAGCGCTTTTCTTTCAATCAACTTTGCTGCAGTAGTCGATGTCCCAGATTGCTGGACTTGCATGGTACATTCCATTGGTCGTTTTCGAGCGCTCCAGAGCGCTCTAGCGACGCGCATCACGCTCGGCTGGCCGTAATCGAGCGCTCTAATTACGGTTCGCTGGTTGTTTCAGGGCACCGTGCTCTCAGAGAGCTCTGAGGCCCCCTCACTTTAACCTCGAATTGCGACCGACAACTAATCCCGTGGCTCCCGCGACGCCATTTCCGACGAAAGATACGGTGACGTGTACCCTCATCCGGCCTGCAATTGATCTGGTGTCCAGATGCACGTTGGGGTCGCACACCCACTCTCTGGCTCGGATGAAGAGCGGGTCCCGCATTCTTGCAGTCTGAATCAGTTACCGGCGGCGTCCAGACGCATGTACCATTAGATTCAGCCTCATGATCTCAACGCCTATCTTACTAAATGTCAAAAAAAGATAGATCCATTTCAGTAGCACCATTTATTTGGCAAAGCGACATTAGCACCCGAAGTAATAAAAGTATTATAACATTTAATATTATAAATCAATATAATATTATATACACTTACACTTATTATATACACTTACACATTACATAATACATTTATCATTTTAAAACATCATAAAATATTAATAATAATATTGATAGAATATTGATAGAATGGTCGAAAGGCGTTCAAGGTGTGTTACGAAGGTGGGTGAGAAGATGATCACGTCGTCCAAGTAACACAAGCACGTCGACCATTTAAATCCTTGAAGCAGCGTGTCCATCATTCTCTCGAAGGTTGCTGGAGCGTTGCAAAGACCGAAGGGCATGACCTTGAATTGGTAAAGGCCGTCAGGGGTAACGACTGCGTTCTTCTCACGATCCATGTCGTCTACAGCAATTTGCCAGTAGCCAGATCGGAGGTCGAGAGATGAAAAGAAGGTGGCGCCATGGAGACAGTCGAGTGCGTCGTCGATACGTGGAAGAGGATACACGTCTTTCTTGGTAATTTTGTTGAGGTGCCGATAATCAATGCAGAAACGCCAGGAGCCGTCTTTCTTCTTTACTAATACCACGGGGGAGGCCCAAGGGCTAGACGATGGCTCGATGATATCGTTCGCTAGCATTTTGGCCACTTCTTTTTGAATCACTGCTCGCTCTGATGCAGACACGCGGTAAGGCCTACGGTGGATGGGTGCAGAGTCACCGGTGTTAATTCGGTGAGTGACAATCTTAGTCTGGCCCAAGGGACGATCATGGATGTCGAAAATGTCCCTATACGAGGCTAAGACCTGGGAGAGAGCGTCGGCCTGATCAGGAGAAAGGTCTGATCCAATCATGTTTCGAAAAATGGCGGCGTCAGAACCGGGCAATCGTGAGACTTCAGCTTGGTCCGGAGCAGTTACGGCGACAACGTTGATGTCATCGTCGGTTATAGCTGTGAGTTGGGCGAGCGACATCTGGTAGGGCAACACTTGGGGGATGAGGCCGAAATTGAGGAGCGGAAGGAAGACGGAGTTATCCACTATGGTGGCGATGGTATGCGGCACAGTAATATTGCGCGTAAGCCGTGCGTCTGTTATAGGTGTAACGATGTAGTCGCCGTCGGGAACTGGAGGGGTCGATGACAAACAGACGTACGTCACTGCTCGAGGTGGCAGGCGAACAAAAGTGGTTGGGCTCAAGCGGCTGACGGGCTTTTCACAGTTATCGGCGAGAAGAGGAAGATCGAGGCTGAGTGTACCAGAAGAACAGTCAACTAAGGCCGAGTGTGCCGAAAGGAAATCAAGGCCAAGTATGAGGTCATGAGGGCAACGAGCTAAAACGGCGAAAAGGACGACGGTGTGACGACCGGCAATGCTGACACGAGCAGTGCACATTCCGATTACTTCTACAGTACCGCCATCGGCAACACGTATTGCCTGTGTCGTGGACGGCGTCATAATCTTCTGCAAACGGCGGCGTAGAGGGGCGCTCATAATAGACAGGTGCGCGCCTGTGTCAACGAGGGCGGTCACAGAAACATTGTCGACTTTTACTTCAAGCAGGCTGTGGTGTGTGGGTAGCGTCAGTAGAGGATTTGTAGGCGTCGACGGTATTGCAGCTTCACCTCCATAAGCTGCAATATCTAGTTTTCCTGCTGCGAGCGTCCAGAGAAGGTCGGCGAGGGAAAGCGTCGAGGCTGCGGAGAGCGGGACTGGCGGCGTTGCGGCGACGGCGAGCGGGAGTAGCGGCGAACGGGCGAAGTAGCGTCATTGGTGAGAGGTACGTGAGAGGACGAGTAGAAATTGGAGGGTGCAGCGGCTGAACGTGTAGAAGTGGTAGGGCGCATGTAGGTAGGGTAGGTCTGGCGTGGTGGGTTTGACCAGCGGCCACGGCAATAGCGAGAAACGTGCCCTGGCTGGTGACAGGAAAAGCAGATAGGCTGGTCATCGGGTGTTCGCCATTCCGTAGGGTTGCGGAAGGGCACTGTAGGAGAGGATCGGCGAGCGTTCCCTGGGGAGTAAGGCGGTACTACAGGGCGAGTCAGGGGACATGCTGAAGGAAGGCCGAGGTTTGCAAACTCCTGCCTGACCACAGCTTGAATGAGGGCCACCAATGGCTGTGAAGGGTCAGTGGTGTGTGCCGTAAAAACGGGTGGTTGAATGGGAGCAGGACAAGCAGCTTCAATCTCCCGACGAACAATGCGTGTGACATTGTCATAGGTGGGCGGCTGGGGAGCGGCTTCACAAGATGAGGTTGCGGCCGTGTTGGGAAGCCGCGTAAATCGCTGAGTTATACGGCGGCTCTTGGCTTGTTCAAACCGTCGACACACTTTGATGATTGATTCGACGGTGGCAACGTTGGTATAAACAAGCAGGTTGAAGGCATCGTCTGCGATACCTTTCAGCACATGCGATACCTTCTCTGACTCAGGCATATGCTCATCAACCTGGCGACAAAGGGCGATGACGTCGTGAATGTACGCGACGTACGATTCCGTAGAGGTCTGTGCTCGAGTTGCCAGTTGATTCCGCGCAGCCATCTGCCGTCCAGCGGTGTTGCCAAAAAGGTCGCGGATCTTCTCTTTGAAGGATTCCCAGCTCGTAATGTCAGATTCGTGCGTCTCGAACCACACCCGCGGTGGGCCATCAAGGTAGAAAAGTACGTTGGCGAGCATAAGGGTCGGGTCCCACCTATAGCTGGCGCTGATGCGTTCATAGAGGTTGATCCATTTGTCAATGTCAACGCCATCCTGTCCGGAGAATACGCCAGGATCACGAGCAGGAGGTAGGACTACGTAGGTGGAAGCTACTGGAGGGGCAGGCGGTGACGACGATGTTCCGTCAACTTGTGACCCGCGATGATACGGCCGTTGCGGAGCTTCGTGATGAGTACAGGGAACAAGCAGCACCTCCACCACAAAGATGTTACGTAAAATGACACGAGGCGTGACTATTTACAAGTGTATTTGCACTGATGTGCACAGCATCGGTCAAGATGAAGGACAGCACACACAGCAGACCGACAGGCCAGTCCTCTTTGTCGTCTTCTGTATGCAGAATATCTGGCTCTTGATGGGTTAGCTACGTAGCTATATTAATAAAAATCTATATACATTGCGGCAGCATCATTCATTTGGCCAAGCAACATGTGCATCCGAAGTAATAAAAATATTTTAACCAAGAATGAAATATAAACAAAATATGCATATGTGGTCCATGAGCTCAGACATTTCTTCGAGCAGAAACAGTGAAAAACGTTTATTTTCAATACAGGCCCATAGCTTTCAGTGCATTGCATCGGTCAAAATAGTTGACTTTGGACACGCTGTCTCCAGTATCTGTTATTTGAAGGAACACGGGTGATGCCCTTGAAAACTGCGGCCATTTAGAGCCATTGTGTGCCGGAGGCAATCTGAAATACCAACAAAACAATGAATTCTTGGGTGCCTGGCATTTGTAGCCAGAAAAAGAGTACATTTATTCGTGCAGTGTGCTCTAAAAAGTAATTTCCGCGCAGGCTTCAGAGTCTGCATTATCTACAGGCAAAAATGCTTCCTTTTCTTCCCTTAACATTCCGTCGGTACCTTATCGATGTATTTCATGACGCAAAGTCATAAACTCCGCATATGTGCAATTATGCGTGCTTCTAAATATGCACTGGCCCACTACGGGAAATTGCATTGTCAAAATATTGCATTAGAGAAAGGTCGTAAGCGAGCTGCAAAACGAGATATTACTTTACTTTCATAGCTAGAATGTAATGTTGAGTGTCTTGGAATCATGTCGGAATCTCACACATTTGCAAACTATCCGTTATAATTCGCGCCTGAAAGGAATATACATAGAATAGAAGTTCTGTTTAGATAAATAACTTGCGAGTGACTGTTGTCGGCTGACCGGACGTCATTTCTATATGGTATGGTGAACATTGCGGAATTTGCCATTTGTTAAGTGACTTCCACTCTTAAAGATACCCGTGTAAATCAGTGGCTCTCATCCATGGATGTTTTGAGGAACCGTTTTGAACCAGTGGTAGGCATGGAGGAACCCCTTGCAGTGAGAGAAAAGAAAAGTATTTCACGCTACAAAACATGTAACGCGAAATATGCGCCTCATATTTCTCCCTGACAAAGAATGGTCACATTGAAGCGCCACGCCAATTGAATTGCAACAGCTTGTGAAGAAGTTGTGCGGTGAGGAGCCACATTCAACCTTGGAAGTAAGCAGCGCGAAAGGCAAGACGACGCACGCAGGGAGGATAGGCCAGAACAAGGGCTGTGACAAGCGCTGTGACACGAGCACAGCGCTTGTTCTGGTCATTCCTCCCTGCGTGCGTCGTCGTACTTTTCGCGCTGCTTCGTAATGAATCCATACCAACTGACCCAGCTATCTACACTTCTGCCATTCAACCTGCTTCTAGCTACGTTTGCTCTTCCGTATGTAAGCCTAGAAAAAGAATGCTCGCTTGTATGCGTCGTAGTAAACTGCAACAAAAGCTTTACAACCATGTCATGTACAGAAGGAAACGTGTTAGCTCGCCGCAGTGCAAAAGTGTTCTGTGGTCAAGCATACCGAAAATCAGAAGGGGCCGTTGTCACGCGACATTGTGTGCCTACAACAACGGCTTTTTTTATTTTCTTTTTTTTTGAGGATGGCTTTTGCGGATCCCCATTTGAGGACCACTGGTGTAAGTTATGGTCTCTCGCTTATGCGGCGTTTCAGCTGAAAGTGAGGTTAACTAGCAGAAGAAGTGCGCATAAATGTCGGAATGCACAAACTTGGGCAAACGAAAAATGCGTGTGGGCATTTTGTCATGCGGTTTTCACCAGCGCGCTGCACTGCACATGGCCATACGTTAGTACTCACACACTCTCTACGTAACAGTATTTTTTATTTAGTGCGCGCGCGTACCATTATTACTATTTGTAGTTCGCAGCTCAATCGCAAACTGCTTCTATTTCTTCTACAGCTAACTTCTAATTTTATCGTTTAAATCCGCATGCTTTACGTATCTTATTTATAATGTTTATTTTTATTTGATTGTGAGCTATACGCGCTGGGTTGAGTAGTGTTCAGCGTAACAATATATTTGAAGTCGGCGGAAAAAATAAAATTTTTCACTTCCATCACTGCAGTGGAACTACAACCCACTTCCTACGCGCATAAAGCGTTCAGCGCGTAGCATTTCAGGTTTGCATGCAGCATCCTAACACTTTCCAAGAGTTAGTGCATTGATAAATCAGTGGTTAAGCCAAATAGGGTGAAGCGTCGGACGGCCTTCTGTTTTGAAATACCGTGCCAATTGAGTGATAATGATGATAATAATAATAGCAATGTCTCAAGTTTTACGTCCGAAAACCACGATATCATTATGAGAAACGCCATAGTGGAGGGCCCCGGAAATTTTGACCACCTGGAGTAGTTTAACGTGCACGTAAATCTAAGCACACGGCCTCTAGCATTTCGCCTCCATCCAAATGGGGCTGCCGCTGACTGGTTACGACCCCGTCACACTGTTGTTAATGGACGCCCTTCTGTGCGTAAAATGTCATATTGTAAGAATATGATAAAAATGATGGGGAATGCTTAGAACTTTTCAACAACGTGTAGCCAAAATCCTAGTCGAACCCATAGGGACGTGGATTGAACCTTCTGAGCCCACACGCTGTGAGCGTAGTGCTGTTTGTTTCCAGAACGTTCTACCACCACCATTTCTCTCCTTCTTCCCGGCGCCGCCACTGCACTTGCCCTCAACACCCCCGCAGCACAGTATGGTAGCCCAATGGTAGCCCTTTGCGTTCCTTGGCATTATTGTCTGTTAGTTCTCATTAATATTGTGTGTTTAAAAATAAAAAAGCGAGCCCTTCAAATAAAGCTTATTTCCTTCATTCATAGCGAGGGTGTCGTTCTGGTAGACTTGATGCCTTCAGGTAGTACGCGACGGATTATTGGTCAGCTGCCCACTCGTAAAAAGATCACGTGCTATGTGACGCCAACAGGCAGAAAAAGAGTGTTCCACACTCGCCGCCATGGCTGCGATCGGCGCTGACTAGCCTAGGTTTATATGCGCATATATAGCCTATTAAAGTGGACGGGAGGATGACCACCGCTGTGGGTCAGTGGTAGAGCATCTGACGCGTTATTCGTAAGCCGCAGGTATGGTCCCTGCCGCGGCAAGTTATCTTTTGGTCCACTTTACTTTCTTCCCGTTTATATCCTAATCACTACAAATAACATCCCCTCTACTTTCCTTGGCATTGTTGTCTGTTAGTTCTCATTAATTTTTTTGCAACAGAGAAAAACGAGCCCTTAAAAGTAATCTTCTTTCCTTCAGCACACAACAAACGCACATGAATACGCGCAATGGCGTGACTATATCGCTTTTGTAAAATCGCATACTAACCCTAATATTCAGAAAATGCATATCATCAAGGTCCCATTCCAATTTTGGTTAGCCCCTACTGGGCTGGTGATCAAGCGAACGCCTCAAAGACGAAGTGAATGTGCAGCTCGCGAGCTCACGTGATATCTTCGATACCTCACGATGTAGCCTTCAAATATAATAATCTAAGGCTCTCGCCCTTAAATTGTAAGTAGAAAATAGCGGCAGCGACTATCTTTTACGTTTGTGTAACAGCTTTTACCAATCTAGGTGCCCGTAATTTGCATGGCATCCTTACTAATAGAACTCACCTGCCTCTCGCAAAATTGCTCCATATTTCGATGATCTTTCTCGAGAAAAACATATCCTCAGGACAGCCTCCGCGCTGGTCAAATGGCCTTCCAAACACGAATGGCATGTCATCCCCGTGTGCCATGCCAGTCCAGGGTTGGGTCTGGCGGCAGCGGGACACGTAGTCCAGCTCGTAAAAGTGTATGGACTTGCCTGAATTGGCCGTGGCGGTGGAATTTGCGATCTTTAGAGCAGTGTCGAGCGAGGCGCAGAAAATTAGAACATCTCCTTCTTCCTGCGTAAACGCCTGTCTCAGCTGATCGTAGTCAAAGTCAGAAATGTTTCCCATGTACAACTCGTGAAGATCTAATATCTCAGCCAGAGATAGGCTCCCACGCAGTGCACCCAGGTAGTAAACCATTTCACTTTTGCTCACGTTTCGCGGTGGCAGAATCTTCGAGAAAACATCCGGAAAATATATGTACGGATTCACACCTCCTTCGTTTGCTACTTGTCTCATGAGGATGTCCCGGTCACCCCTGAACGTGGCCGTTTCTGGATTATCTTGTAGAAGGCCGTCACCAAAGATTGGTGTGAAAATACCACCACTGTCCATATAGATCCTCTCCACAGCTAATATTAACGACGCATTTACATTCCGCAGGCAGGACACAAAGTTAGATGATGTGTCGTTCTGGGAACTCTCAGCGCATCCGAAAATGGAAGCGAACTCACGTGACTCGTTCAGAGCAATTGTATTGTTCTTGGTCAGGCCCTTTCTTGTCGCTGGGCCACTCTGCACTATGGCTCGCTTGAACGGTAGTTTAACGTCAGCGATTGACAGAAAGAAACCGATGGTCATGCCCCCGGCACTCCATCCAAACAGTGTTACTTCTCCTGGATCTCCGCCAAACGCACCGATATTGCTTCGGATCCACTCAAGAGCAAGCAGTTGATCGTAGAGGCCTTGGTTTCCGGGTGCTTCCTCCGTTCCGTCATAAAGGAGGCCAAACGACTGCAACCTGCATCATTTTTGGCATACAGGTCGCACAATCAAGCACATAATGTGTAACAAGGTAAGAATAGTGTATTGTGTCCTAGTGGGCATTAAAGCGAAATTATTCAGTTGGTGTTCTGCAAAAATTGCGCTTCCGCTTGTTCCTTTAATCTTGCAAAACAGCGTGGTAGCATAATAAAAATAGTAAATTTAAAAAGAAATAAGGACAGCCCTCATGACGCAGCAGTTCTTTCTACGATGCAAATAATGACAACGAAACCGCAGCATGTATGTCACGCATTCATTTTAGCCGCGCAAATTATGAGATATACTCATGCCAAGACAAGAGAGAGATTTAGAGTGAGAAATAGATGAAAAGGAAGAGGCAGGGAGGTTAACCTGGTGCGAGCAACCGGTTTGCTACCCTGCACAGGGGTGGAGATATAGGGGTCAGAAAGAGGACAGAGAGAGAGGGAGATAACATAACAACAAACAAAACATGCACGCATGCACACAAATGCAGGACGTCCTATCACAGCCGTTCTGATAGCCCGGTTGAACGCAGAAAGCGCATTAGCGCCTGTACAGCCTTCTTCTGAGACGTAAAGTCCTGTCGGTAGCGCAGGATTCTTTCTTCCGAAAGAGTTCGGTCGTCCAATTTGGCAAGCGCGCTTGCAAAGCGATTGTCTCTGCGAACAGTACTGGGGACAGTCGCACAGAATATGCTTAATTGTTTCATCACTTCCGCAGTGGTCACAAGCTGCGGTGTCGGCCATTCCTATGCGGAACGCGTACGCACAGGTAAATGCGACACCCAACCATAACCTGCACAGAAGAGTAGCGTCACCTCGACGAAGTCCTGGGGGAAACCAAAGGCTGAGTGTTGGGTCTAGGGCATATAGTCGCGCGTGCTGGAAGTGTGGCTCGTTCCACTGCGACATGGTGAGTTGGCGAGCAAACACGCGGAGCTTCCGTGCAGCGTCAGTTCTGGAGAGCGGTATTAAGTGTTGATTGTTTTCAGTATGGGCGGAACGGGCAGCTTGATCGGCCAGTTCATTGCCGATAATCCCACAGTGACTTGGAAGCCACTGAAAAGTTATTTCATGCCCTTTCTCAGTTAAATGGTGCGTCTCTTCTGCAATCTCAAATACAAGTTGTTCGTGCGGGCCGCGTCGTAAAGGTGACAGAAGAGACTGTAGTGCCGCCTTGGAGTCACTGAACATAGTCCATTTTTGTGCCCGTTCATCACTTATGAAATGTAATGCGACACGAAGTGCTGCGAGCTCTGCTGCCGTCGATGTTGTAAGGTGGGAGGTCTTGAATTTAATTGTTGTGGCTTTGATCGGTATCACAACTGCTGCAGTTGAGCTGTTTGGCAAAACGGAGCCGTCAGTGTATACGTGTACATAGCCTTGGTAGTTCTCATATAGCAGGAGTAAAGCGAGCTGTTTAAGGGCAGGTGACGACATATCAGCTTTTTTCTGGATGCCAGGTATTGTTAGGCTGATGTTGGGCTGAGTCAGGCACCACGGAGGAATCGAAGGTCTCGCGGCGGGCATGAAACATGTTGGTAAAGACTCGCGATACGCGGTTACCGTTTGGCAAAAAAGATGCGCGTGGTCTGTCTGCTGGTAAAGAGGCTAGGTGGTGGCGGGGAGTCCGAGCCAGATGCCTTATATGTGTCCTGAGTGTTTCAACGTCAATGTGTGTCTTGATGAGATGGTCTCCGGCGATCGCTATAGAAGCCGCCGTCGAGGCACTACGAGGCAAGCCTAGGCAAATCCGGAGTGCCTGGGCCTGAACACTTTGTAACGTTCGTAGGCTTGTTTTGCTGGCGTTGGTTAATGCAGGCAAGCTGTACCGCAGGAAGCCGAGAAAAAGTACCCTGTACAGCTGTAGCATGGCACTTGGGGACATTCCCCAAGTCTTCCCAGCGAAAAACTTCAACAGATGACAGATGCCAATCAACCGCTTTTTTAGGTACGATACGTGATGGCTCCATGATATGTCTCTGTCAATTATGACACCCAGAAACTTGTGTTATCGAATATACGGTATAGCTTGACCGTTGATTATTACGCTGTAGTTATTCATAGGCTTGCGCGTAAACGCCACGAGAGCGCACTTCTCGGAAGAAATTTCCAAGCCTCTTTTACGGAGGTAATGGGCAGTTTGGGTGGCAGCTCGCAACTGTAGGCGTGTTACGGCGGACGTCCAAATGCAGAGATCATCCGCGTACATTGATAGCTTAACTGTGCTTGGCAGGTGCTCAAGGAGGGCAATCAGCGTAAGATTGATCAGCACAGGACTGAGTACGTCGCCTTGAGGGACGCCACGGTAGCTATAATGTGGAGATGTTTGGCCGTCCTCGGTGCTCACAAAAAATGATCGCATTGAGAGATAGCTACGTATCCAACGTAACATCCGACCGCCTATTCCTACCTCTTCGAGAGCGCTGAGGATGGCTTCATGCGTAACGTTGTCATACGCCCCTTTCACGTCGAGGAACAATGAAGCGCAGAGACGCTTTCGGCCTTTGTCGTGTTGAACGTAGGTGACCAGGTCGACTACGTTGTCAATTGATGATCGACCACGTCGAAATCCTGCCATGGCACCTGGGTAGGTATTGTTGCACTCCAAGTACCACTCCAGGCGTCCGAGGATCATCCTCTCCATAACTTTGCCTACACAACTGGCCAGTGTGATGGGGCGGTAGGATGAGAGCTCCAATAGTGACTTGCCCGGCTTCAGCAGTGGAACCAGGCGACTAGTCTTCCATCTTGTCGGGAGCGTGCCGTCTTGCCAGGATTTGTTGTACAACTCCAGGAGAAAAGTTCTCGCGCGTTCGCCCAGGTGACACAGGGCTCTGTACGAAATTCCGTCGGGCCCTGGTGCCGACGCGTGTCCACACAAAGCTAGTGCTGCCTTGAGTTCATGGATGGAAAATGGCAAATCCATGCGGGGATCTCGTGGTTGTGGACAGGTGCTCGAGGGTAATAGGCTATACAAGCGCATCGTAGGCTGTACGATGCGCTTGTCCTTGTTTTGTTAAAAGGCTCGTCACCAGGCCACATAGCAAATTTTAGTTAGACGCTGGAAGTTGTTGTGTGCCGAATAAGGAGCACTGTGCCGCAAGAATTTTTCAAATGGGTTCATTACGTGCTAAGAAAAACAATAATTGGTGGCGACGCGAAACCATGTTGCGAAGAGGCGAGCTGCTAATCCTTGCCACTCGCCCCGTGTAGCCTTCGCAAGCCAAATCCCTTCCCTGGGGCCGTATTCTCAGACGATCGCACAAGACGATAGTATGACGTTCGGTGTTGTAGAATCTGATGCGTTCAACAACTGAAGAAACACTTGCCTGTGACGTCATTGTTGCACTGGCCGTTAGTGTTACGAATGCCTCACAAGACAAAAGTGAGTGTACCGTACGAGCGTACAGTGGCCCGGGTGCGGCGTTTTCGAGCGTATGCTGACTTCTACGCAGTGGCCAGGCTTGGCTGTGGCTACTTCAGATATAGGACGTGTGGAAAGTGCTTTCAATGTTTTTTGTGCAACTGTTTAATGCACAGTATAATGTGTAAAGAATGCAACTTTGTGTGAAATGTATTTTTGTTGAGAGTTTAACACGGCGTACTCAGAGACTTCAGCTGTAGTGTGCGTCTCGACATGTGGCTGGCGCGATACACAACGCGAACAACGCACGGTTCATGTTCCTGGAATGTTCAAACCACGAAAAAACACACGCCGGCAAATAACCAGAACTGAAAACAACCCAAGGTAATGCTCGCTGAAAGCTTCAGCGTAAAAAATGCTGCGCACATCCACCGAGATTTGAATACTAGAAGGTACCGTCTATGTCACTGAAATGCTAGGCTTCACCATCAACCGATGGTGATAAGGTGTGTTCGTTTATTGCAGGCACGTCGGGAGCACCGTAGAGCACCTTCACGTCGATGGAAATACTAGACGGCGCCGTACTTTTCCGGTTTTGCTCAATAGCCAATCAGCGCGCACCAAAGGCGATACTTTTGCGATTATCGCGTTTTGCGATCGCTTGAGAACACGGCCCCTGCCCTCTTCGGCAGCAGAGCCGGCGAATCACATGACGCATACCCATCAACCCGTCATGCGCATGACGGGACCGAGCCAGCCCGAGCACGCGAGCGGCGTTTCACGGCCGCTAGCTTTTTAAAGACGATAGTCTTTCTTGGGGAACTTAAACGCAGAAATTTTGGTCTGTCTGTCTGTCTTTCTGTTTGTCGGCACGTCACCCGATTCAACCAACCGGCCAAAGTTGAACCACTTGCTTACCGCCCACCCATCTTGAACTGGTACGGCTGTTCATACTTGTGAACGTTGTCGATCAAAAAGTAAATATTACGCATATCTGAGGCGTAACATCATTAGATAAGTATTAGGTGGTGTGTTCCTTTAATAGAAAATACAAAGATACGAAATTTTAAAGACCTTGATGGTATGCGTTTAACGTTGAGACAGTAACGCGTTTATTAAAAGATTGCCACAGCTGAAGCGATCAGCGGTCCAAGCCGAGCAAGCGCGAGCGCCAACAACTGTCTTCGTCTTCTTCTTTCGCAGGCGTTCTTGTCTGCGCCCTACCATGTTACAAATCACTCCCCCGCGGAAAAGGAGCCATCCTGGCGACCTAAGGAACAGGTACAACTGGTGGGTCATAATGCGGCTTCAGTCGATCGACGTGAACAGTCTCGTGGCCGCGACGACGGCGGTCCGTAGATGATTGAACAGGCTCAATCATATAGTCAACTGGGGATGCTTGACGTAGGACGCGGTAGGGGCCTTCGTACGTAGGCAGTAGCTTTGTGGAAAGGACAGGAGCGGAGGAGGGAACGCGAAGCCACACCAACGTTCCAGGCGAATACGACTGAGGAGGCAGGTTTTCCTCGTGACGGTCCTTCTGGCCCTACTCGCCCTACAATGTTACAACCCTAGTTTCTTAAGGTGCGCTGAAAATGCGACTGCGCTGAAACTTGTCTTCCTCCGCGCCCTCTACACAAGCTCATGTTGTGTTTCGGTTTCGGTTCAGTATTGCATTGTACGAATGACAGGGGGCGCCGCTCTGGCATTCCTGTTTTACCTAGGCGACGTGTAAGTAAGAGAGTTTGTGGAGAGTACTCGTTGAGTGCGGACGTTTCTTCTCCTTCGGCGCATCGCGCCAAACAGCGTGTTCGGGCTGGCCGGCGTCCCCACCGGTCGCGTTGGTCACCGCCGGTCTTCGCCTGCTGCTGCGCCGGGACTACCAGCCCGCAACACAGCACTCATGTTTCCGGACGTATTGCCAGATGGCGTCCATATCTCACGCAGCGCCTCTTCTATCGTCTTTAGACGACATTTGCAGCGAAGCACGCAGATACGCGGCCAATTTTGTTTTATGTAGAAGCCGTGGGCGTTGTGTCGGCGTTCTCTGTGTAGTACTGCCTGTTTCTGTGGGAGGGGCATGAAAGCTGCGACAATTTTACGAGTACGAGAGAAGCGGTCTCAAGAGCCAGTGCCGCATGAACATTTAGTTGGGCACGGGAGAATAAATGAGCCTAATGAGTACTCGAACACGCAAGAACATTACTTTTGTTTCAAGGGCTGGCGTCTGCTCGATGCGCTAACCGCGGGTACACGAACGCATGTGAAACGAAGGCGCGCTAGCCCCGGATCTCACTGCAATTCACGGAAAAAAAATTAAAAAAAACGCACATTCCCTTTGTGTGCCTCATTATTTCTCTCATATTTTATTCATCTATTCAAGCAACATATTACACAAACTACGCATATTGTGTCAAGTAATTATCGCAGTGTCCTGTGCTACTGTTGGCGACGTCAGAGCACAGTCGTCTACGTAATTAATAGCGTTCCAAAACGTTCCAAAACGCTTTAACGTTCCAAAACCACGATATGATTATGAGAGACGTCGTAGTGGAGGGATCCGGAAATTTCGACCACCTGGGGTTCATTAACGTGCACATAAATCTAACTACACAGGTCTCAAATATTTTCGCCTCCATCGAAAATGCAGCCGCCGCGGCCGGGATTTGATGCCGCGACCTTCAAGTTAGCAGCTAAGCGCCATAACCACTAGAACAGCGTGGCGGATCAGTCATCTACGTAGAGGACCGGCGTCACAACACTACCGTCTACGCAGGGTCATTCCATCGTGTGCGTGATCCCCTCATTCTGGGTGCACCCACGAGAAGGGCAAGCAGCGTTCAGCTTGAAATTTGACGCATTTCGGCGGCGCGCAGAGTTGCAAATTTTGGCAGGCGCGATTATGAACGCCCAATTTATGTATTGCGGTCGTCAGCTCGAAATTGTCAAACCTGTTGAGGGGCTCTGTAGGTCCCAGCTTAAGTTACGCGCTCGTATTTCAAGTATCATGAATCAGCAACTCGCCCAATCAGCCATTCTGACCATACAAGCCCTACATGTCAACTGAGTTTGCCCCTAGATACACCCATTATTTTCATTTATGCACTTTTCTGTCATGATCATCTCCACCATCAATGCAGAGCGCAAATCACGGACTCATCGGCGGCACATCGGCAGCTACACGGTGGAGTGCCGCAACGCTTATGTGTCGTAGTGGTTGAAAGTTGCTAGGTTTGTGCTTGTGAAGTTTTTGGGCCTATGGTGACTGAAAAAGCAGTTGGCTACTTGCCCATTTTCTGGCTACTTTTAACACGGAATTGTTTTATGCCGGGGTCCAGCAAGACCTCACTGGCATCATTTCCGTCACGGAAATGATATTGGTGAATTGCACACGAACAGAACGCAAAGGAAAAGAAGAAGAACAAGTTTCGCCTATTCTGGGCGTCAAGCCTACAACCTCTCGGACGAGGACTATAGGTGCCGAGCGATCTGCCCACTACGCTACCGACCCCCATGCAAGGCGCTGCCCAAACGCACGTTATATCTACCACAGCTTCTGCCTGTCTCAGCGCTCTTCGGTGGTGGGGGAAGTGTTGCAATCCAGGAGGGGTGAAGTGAAGTACTGCATCATGACAATAACGCGCGATGACAGGGAGCACTTTCTTAGTGTCAGCGCAGTGGTGGCTTTTGGTACAATATTGCAGGACACTTCCAGATGTAGCAATGATGTTTCTCCGTCATCTACTCCCTATCGGAAAACCCAGTGGCACTGTCCCAGTGCCATACCTGATTATTGGACCAGTGTGGCGCTGGATACTGGGACGCTGGCACGCTGCACGCGGCACACTGGACGCTGGCGCACTGCACACTGGGCCACCCGTTACGGGCCGAAATCGGGCTTTTAAATTGTTTCTAGAAGCAGTGGTCATACCCCGATCGTAATTAGGGCTAATACGCGAGCACCGCGACAAAAAAAAAGATAACCCTCGAAAAAAAATGACACTGCGCGGGAGTCGAACCCACCACCTCGATGCACCATACATCCTGAGTCTGACACGTTACCGCTGCACCACACCTGGAAGACGGGACACCGACTATTTTCTTCATCTTATAACTACCTCCGTTAGCCAGTATTTTCATTTTTCTCGTTTACAAACGCAGATTTCAGTTTCTTCGTGTTCGCGAGAACCTAAGGGAAGGTAGTTAATTTGCTTTTTGTGTGCTGCCTAGGATCGGAACGTCTGTCTGGCCCGTTCTGCCGCAAGATATATTAGCGTAACCGCAGATGTGTTGCGGCAATCGCGCTGGCTCGCTAAGCAGTCAGTCATACCTACGTAAACAATAATGTGCATCTGACCTGCATACTGAAGGCTTTAGTTTTCGTCACCCGTTTGAACACATTTTCTGTTCTTTTTGTTTACGTTCCGCGTACTATACAGCCGCAGTCCTAGCCGAACCGGCCGTTAGGCTTAGAGCTGTACTCCGTGCGCCGCGATCGCTGTGAAGAACGTGGATATTCAATTACGAAGAATCTAATAAACGTTAGAATGTAGTTTCGATCATACTCGACTCAAGCGAGGTCATATTAGCACCTTCGACTACATGAATCAGAAGCTAAAAACTCCGAGATTGAGCGTTACATAGGCTCACTGTTGCCGGTGACGTGCGACTTTCAGCGGTACGAGCCCATATGGAAGGACTAGCTGTTAGCGTAGGTTGATGTTATTATCAGACTAATACTATAATGTCATATTGTGTTGGGAATGATAAGTTGTTTCGATGCAGTTATATGAACTACATTTACGACACTTGATCGCACACTTCAGAGAAAGCGCGCACGCGAGCGCTCGACAGATGATTGCTTCAGCGTATACAAACCTCCGTCGCTTAACTAAAACTAAAGCTAGATATGTACAGGACACACAATAGAATATTTTCAAGATATTCCGTAAGTTTTTCTTTTGACTTCTCGCAACCCAATACCAAATCTTATATGAATTCCACTTAGTGCGTCCAGTTTTTTCCAATGTGCTGGCAGTGTTCCCAGTGCGCGAGCAGACACTGTACAGCGTGGCCAGTGCCTCCCAGTGCGCTGTAAGACACTGGGCCACACTGTACAGTGTTCCTAGCGTCTTTCAGCGCACTGGGCGGCACTGGCCACGCTGTACAGTTTGTCCCAGTGCCTCCCAGCGCGCTGTAGTACACTGGGCCACACTGTACAGCGTTTCCAGTGCCACCCAGTGCACTGAAAGGCACTGGGAGGCACTGGAAACGCTGTTTTTTCCGATAGGGCTGCTTCGAGTTCGACGGCACTGGCTGAGAAGAGTGCTGGATTAGGTGCCGCAGAAATGATATCACGTGGGCAGGCAAAGGTCGCGGTGTAAGTGTTTCGGTGCAGAGAGGGCGACACGCCAGCGGGAAGCCGAACGACTTGATGCGTTCGCGGCTCAAGCTACCAACTCTGCCCCTTGCGTTCCTGAAGTACTGTGTGGCAGTGTATGCATGAGAAAATCCCATGAGCAGAGACGTAGTTTCCCTAATTATTGGGAGCGCAGACCTCGCCATTTCCCTCCTCAAATGACAACCCCTTTGACGAGTGCACATAGAGCACCAGTGATCATTATGTACTTGTTGAAGGCATCTTCGTGAGTGATTCACCATATGCTATCATGTGTAGGATAACTACTTCAGCTACCACAAAGGATTAATCACGATCATGGACGTTAGTTGCGATTAAGATGTGCCACCGGGCGTCTGACGAAGTGCTTGTGTCATTATTCGGGATTAGGTATGGACTGGGATTCAGGAACTGCTCAGACTTCGTCTTCAGGGAAGTAATCTTCGTGAACACATATTGCGCCCAATGTGTGTTCGTGTATTTGTATGGTCGCCCATTTGATGTCGTCACCGACCATCATGTACTATGCTGGCTGTCGTCACTGAAGGATCACTCCGGCCGTCTCGCCCGCTGGGCACTTTGCCTGAAAGACTACGACATCCACGTGCTCTACCGGAACGGACGCCAGCATGCTGACGCCGACGCCCTCTCGCGCTCCACCTTGCCTGACGACAATGCCCCCTGCTCAGTATCTCACATTGCTGTTTCTTGCATCGACGTTCACACCATTGCTACCTAGAAGCGCGAAGATAAATGGATCGCCTCGCTGGTAGACTTTCTCACTGATCCGCCGGCAACAACAACCATTCGCGCCTTGCGTCGTCAAGCCCACCACATCGCCATTCGTGACGACCTACTGCACCGACGCAATTACAAAGCCGACGGCCGCTAGTTGCTACTTGTGATACCCAGATGTCTGCGTTCTGAAATATGCGAGTCCTTCCACTCTGATCCGCAATGCCTGCACTCTGGGGTATCCGAAACTTACCACCGCATTCGACAACGATACTTCTGGCGAGGGATGTACCGCTACGTGCAGAAGTTCGTCCGCTCCTGCCTCGATTGCCGACGCCGAAAACCTTCAACGCACGCGTCACCGCTCGATCTACAATCGGTACCTTACCCTGACCGTCCGTTCTGGCGCATGGGCCTCGATTTGTATGGACCACTTCATATGACGTCGGCTGGTAACCGCAGGGCCATCGTCGCTGTACCACCTAACGCGATACGCCGCAACCGCCGCCCTCCCAGAGGCTACAGCGCGTGATGTTGCCTCCTTCCTGCTAAACCGATTCATGCTGCGTCATGGTCCACCCCAGGAACTTCTCAGCGATCGAGGCCGTGTCTTCTTGTCAGAAGTCGTCGAAGCTATTTTCAAAGAGTGTCATGCTGCTCACCGCGAAACTACTGCTTACCACCCGCAGACGAATGGCGTAACTGAACGCTTGAACCGCACGCTCGGCGACAAGCTCTCAATGTACGTCGCCGCCGATTACACAAATTGGGACGCCATTCTGCCCTTCTTCACCTAAGCCTATAATACCGCCCCTCAGAGCACTACTGGT
This sequence comes from Rhipicephalus sanguineus, assembly GCF_013339695.2. NCBI lineage: Eukaryota > Metazoa > Arthropoda > Arachnida > Ixodida > Ixodidae > Rhipicephalus > Rhipicephalus sanguineus. The sequence continues at coordinate 123,722,128 of NC_051183.1, read as the reverse complement.
TTTTCACCCTTCTTCCTATTGTACGGAAGGCACCTGTCGCACACCACTGACACGATACTTCTCTACATGCCGGATCCATCTGAATGTGCGCCTATTTCTGAGAGAGCCAGGCTTGCTGAAGAGTGTCGCGAGCTTGCAAAGACCTTTACAACGCACGAACAAGAGCGGCAGAACAGCATTCGCGGTGGCACCACCACTTCTGAGTCCACGTTCCCCACTGGAGCGCTCGTGTGGCTCTCGGTCCCTACCACAGGAACTGGCCTCTCTTGAAAACTACTGCCGAAATACGAAGGCCCCTACCGGGTCGTCGACCGACATCCCCTGTCAACTACCTGATCGAACGTATCGAACCATCTTCGGACATGCGCCGTCGAGGGCGTGACATATTCAACGTGGAGTGCTTCAAGGCCTACTATCATCCATTCATCGTGACGAGCTGTTAGGTCGCCGGACGGTTCCCTGTCGTACCCGGAGTAATTGTGGCGAAGCCTTGATACTGTTTAACGGTTGCGTTGCCCAGCGGCTTCTAGTGGGTCGTCCTCTTCTGAACGCCGCTCGCGCTCAGAGTCCATGCTTTTGGCTTGACTGTCGACATTGCGCATTGTCGCTGAGTGCCGTCCAATAAACAGCTTGACAGTCTACCTGTTTGTCTGTTAGTGTTTGTAGGTATCTCCGTGAGGGAAGTGCGTGTAGCTGTTGCCTCTGCTTGTTGTGTGTGTTCTGTCGCCGGTGTTAATTCCACGTCCACAGGCTGAGTAGACGCTTTTGTGCTGTCACTACGGTGGGTTGTGTGCTGCATCTAGTGGTTGTAGCATGTGAAGCGTGTTGTGCTGGTTCGTGGGACGTTCCGTTACAGTGTGTTGTTGGCTGCGTTCGTTTACATTCATTCCTGATTCAATACTTGATGTTACTGCAAATTATTTCAACACTTGAGAGGTTAGGGTGTACTCCGTTCAGAGCGAGACGAATATCAGGGCCCTGGGTATTTTCCGCCTGCCTGAATAGTACTAGGTTCACTTTTGTGTACCTTATGCCGTTCGTATCTGTTTCAACGCTGGTTATTTCTGCTGCGGAACTCGCTCGCTGATCTTGTAGAACCTTTGGCGAGCCCGCTTGTGGTTCCGGCTAAGTGAGTGTCGTGCTTAATGTGGCCAAGTTGCTTCTTGCTTCCAGGTAGTCTTTGCCTGCACGTTGACGTGGCATTTAAACTTCGTAGAAACGTGACATGCAACTCATACCATGGTCCCATGACAAGATGTCAGGGAAATTCTTCTTGTGACTTGAAATGTACCCGAAAATGAGTGCTTAATAACCTACCTCGAATGAAATAGGTAGATATCTGGTTAATCGAACATTAAAGTCGTGGAAACTTACGCCATACCTTTCCTAGCACAAATATTTTATATGGGCACGTTACCCGAATCTCGGACAGCTAGACAGATGTAAAACAGACCTATACCTTGAAATGTGTTGATCATTCCAATTTACCGCTCTGACTCTGGCACTTTGTCTAGCTGTGCTCGAGTTATAAGCACTTCCTTTGTTCTAGAGGAATGCTTTTCGTGTATTGTGTCAAGTCAGGATACATAGTTCTACAGCAAGTCCTTCAACTCTATCCACCCAAATCACGGTACCTGTAGCCAATGGTGACGACCACAACGTTTCCAAGGGCAGCCAGGTTTCCTCCATCGTCCAAGTGCATCGCTGCTGAGCCAACAAGAAATCTGCCTCCATGTAGCCAAGCCATGACTGGAAGGCTTGCCGTGTTATTCAAGGTCGGTGTCCAAACGTTCAAATAGACGCAGTCTTCGCTTGTACTTACATCTGCATAGTTGCGACACACGTAAGAAAACCATCAGCATAGCCTTCCCTTTGGGAATAAATAGCATCATTCACCTGTTGAAGCTGTTTGACTGAAGTTACTTCAGAAGTTTATGTGCCAATTTTAAAAATCCAGCGAGGGAATATAAAAGTGACAAATTTCTCTCGACATGAAATTTGCACCTCTCACTGATGACGGTGTAAAATACCTTAAGTCGACCTGATATGCTGTGGTCTTTTCTTACAGCAACGTCATCGTCATTGTCGCGTTCATCAGCGAATGGCAAATTCAATTGCTTGCTGGCCCAACGTAGCTGTAAATTCCACAAGGGAATGCGGCTTTACTGACCGACCTAAAAGAACCCTTTTGACATGAAGCTGACATACATTGGGGATTGGTACAATGACACTCTAAGGGCAGGGACGTGGAGAGCTGCGCTGCCGCCAGTGATCAGTGGCGTAGCCAGAGTGGTCGTTTCAGTGGTCCAAAGCCGACCACCAGAGCATTTTGTGCGTGTATATATCTGAAGGCATATAAACGCGTGCACACACATGAAGAAAGGACTATATCTATCGATTTTATCTATCCGTAAAACGACTTGAAATATCACTCACAGCACCAATCAGATTGCTAACACATACATATAATCGGAAGGATGAGGCGGTACATTACGGTGACCTCCTGGCATCATGAAATGAGGTCTGTAATTGCAGTCGCGCAACATGTCATGCATAGTCCACACTTGGTGAACAGAAAGGCTGACTTACGTTATTTGTTGTTCTCTTTTGCAAACTATCGGACTAACGATTCTTTATGTAATCAAGGATGACTATTTGCCTGGAAGGAATGACGAATCAGAAGAGGGTTTACAATTGTCCGTATTTTTCTCAGAACGCCTGATCGAAATAATTACCCACCAATGCCTATTAATGAAGAAAAAGCGGAGCTACGCCACTGTGCTCAGACAGTTTCATTTTTAAACTGTCTCTTCGTTTGCTTAAATGTTGCCGTTATAAGTCTGACATGTTATATAAGTTGATATGATCTAAGACAATTGCACTGTTTTTTTTTCATCAGAGGCAGTATTGTAGAGAGAGTGTGGCTGGTCGCAAAACAAACTTACGGTATGGAACCCAGATTAGATGACTTGTTGAGTAGACGCTCGCTTGACTGCAAGACGGAGGTATCTGCGTTGCGTCGCGAAGGACATTACCCCACGGCGGTTCGGGCTGGGGTTTGCGGTATCGAAGTTCACCAATGGGCGGTTTCGCGTACCTTACGCCAGTGAAGGCGTAAACGCTTTTGCCTTCTGGTGCGATGCGTCTAGCACCCCGCATTCTGCCGGCGGGTGCGCTTATAATTTCAAACTCTTCGGTACTTTCCACTCCTATGTACAGAAGCGGTAAGAAAAGGTTCAGAAGTATCAGCACAAAGAGATATTTTACACCACCATAATTCGCCGTCATGGTGGTTCGTACCATTGTACGAAGACGCTCCATCCACAATATCCAGATGCTGCAAACACAGGCATGTGCGCATCGAGGAAATACGAGCTTTAATACGAGTGAGCTGAAAAAAATATCTCGCGATCCACGAATTCACATTTTTCGCTTTGCAGGGTCGGATGGCATCTGTTGGCAAAACACGAATTGCTTCACCGAGCTATCAAGGGGGGAACCTTGGGCGCGTTGGTAGGGCAGAATAAATGTATGTGCACCGGAACATATGATGACTCGCGTGTTCTTCGCTAGTCCTTGTTTATTGCATCGTTCTTACTTACATTCTTATTCACCGTCGACCGCACAATTGGTTCCCTAAACTTTGCTATAGTTTCCTTGCGAATATGGCTGGAGACCAGGGGCCGAATTCACAAAACTCACTTACGAGCAAATTGTCGCGTAAGAGAAATTTTGTCGCGTAAGTCGATTCACCAAGCGAAAAAAACTTCGTAAGAGCCATTGTTATCACATCGGCCGCTGCGGTAAAGCGCGCTGCGACTGTCAAGGAACATGCCAGCGATGGTGATGCAGTTGCTATATTTGGTGACGTCACTCAAAAAGGCTCGTAAGTGGATTCACAAAGCGAAAAAATTGCGCAGAAACAGCGTGGCTACGAGGAAATCCCAAGAGTGGTCCGGACCACTCTTACGAACAATATGGCTGTTTAGAACATGCAACTGCGGTGGGTATCTGGGTGCCATGGCTGATTTTAAGCTAAGTCACGGCCATGTAAGGCTGCTTGGTGACTGCTGGTACGTTTTAATTTATTTCGGCGCTTTGAGTTTCGTGTGTTGTTTCGCTTGAACGCTATGGACAGTATTGACACTCGCAGTCGTCCAATAAGCTGGGAGTCGCAGTAATTAAAGAAGCCTATTGGGTGTCAATGGCGAAAAATTATGCATGCAAAGTCTTGTGGTTGGATTAAAACCAAAGTTCTACATGAATGGTCGATGAAGTCGAAAGCGGCGCGGTATTTGGTCAACATTTTTTTTTTTGTTATGTTGTTGTGTTGCACCCTACTTCCTCCAATGAGATGTCCAACTTATGATGATGTACGCAGCATTTGTCGAAATTACCACCAAAGTGGTTCAGACGAGCACATCAGCTGCACGTCATTGGTAATAAAATTGAACGGAGCATTTCAGTTAGCCGTTATTAAAGCCTATTATGTGATTCCATAACTTGTCTAGTTGGATTGGCTTTAACTGACCAACAGGCACAATCAAGGGCGTAGCCAAGGGGGGGGGAGTTGGGAGGGTTCAAACCCCCCCCCCCCGAAAATTTTCAGTTTTGCTTGCGTATATATACACGCACACATACAAACGCACGCACGAACATACATAAAGTATGGTTGAACCCCTCCCCCCCGAAAAAAATTTCTGGCTACGCCCCTGGGCACGATCTCCGAAATGCAGCTGTCGCTATGCACTTTGGGCCGATCCAGAGCGAGCTCGTACATTGCAAATCCCAGCATATTATAGATGTGCGTGATTATGCAACAAATCACAAACAAATCGATCTTTTCGACCTTCACTGTTGAAACGGAACGCGTTAATGTGGCAAGTAGTGAGAAAGAAATGACTCCAGTAATTTGAAATGACATCGAAAATAAGTGCGAATGCTCACGATTCTCGAGTATAAACAAACCTTTGCCGAATGCATGTCCCTTTGATTATTAACTGCCATTTAACTTGGCGTCAGAATATCAATTAAAGGTGGCTTCACCCGCTCATATATGTATTTTGTGCTCAGAAGCGTCAGCTTGACCTGGAAATCATCGCGTAGACTAGGCGAAACCCCCGCTGCAGGCTCCTATCGTAGCAGACGACAAACGCTAGCAGACGACGGCTTGGGCGAGAGGCGCAGCTTATGATTGGTTGGGAAGCAGTACTCTCTACATCAGGTCATCTTATGACGTTGACAAAACACTTCTTTCATCGTGCGCTCCTGTCGTGTTCGTCATATCTTCCCCCTCGCACATAAGAGTAATTTTTATCTCGCCGTGAAGAACGCGCAAGAGCTTTTTGTGAGCTCTCTTAGCGCTTGCCCCTGCTGCGCAGTTCGCGAAAACAACATGGTGCCGTAAACTGTATGTGTCGGTATGTTTCGGTGCCGATTTTCGCAAACGCTTGGGTTCCTTCAGCGTTCGACTGGATGTGCTGTGAATACCGCTGCTTTTTCGGTGCGCGCAACCCGTGTGCAGACCGACGGCAGTGTCTCTTGGTGTGCGGTGAAGCGTAGCGACGCCTGTGCCTCGGTGGGTTTATGAAGCGGGCATCGGCGCCTGTGTACCGACGGTAACTAGCATTCGAGGAGACTGCAGTGCGTGTTTGAGTGTCGGTAACAGTTCGTTTGCTTCGCTTTCCAGTGTCTCAGTAAGGTGCAGTGCGGCATTTCGAATTGACAACATTTCGGCACGTTACTTGAGTGATTGTGTGCTCGCACGGTAACACATGAACTACGCTCTGTATTTGGTTCTTGCTTCGCCACGGGTTAGCCCGTGCGCTTCTATTTTCTTGTGAGCAGTCCAGGCAAATGCAGTGTTCGGGAGTGAAACGATGTGCGTTGTGAACAGTGGTGCTGTGTTGACATTTCCAAGACTTGTGAAGAGGCTGTGCCCGTGTGGCAGAATATAAAAGCGTTGATAACCGTGTTTCGCCCTACGAACTTGCGATGGTGCTTTATGAGGGATTTAAGGATTTGGCGCTGGGCTTGGCATTTTCGTTTTTAACTCGTTGCTTCGCCTTCTTGTGATAACCGTAATCCGAACGTCATAACGTGTCGAACCCAAGTCGCACGCCGAGACATTCTGCTGTAAATGTGGCTGCTTTGGCAGTACGCCTTGACTGTTCTCCGGTGAAAACTTGGACTTGTACCTGGCAGCGAAAGCACGTGGACGTCAGGCTTCGATCCGGACAGAACACACTTCTCACTGGTGCCTTGCCTTGGATGAAGTCGTAGACCAGCACCTGCTAACTACAGGTTTTCGAGTCCATCTGTCCTGTCGTGTTGCACGGCTCTGGAGCCTTTACTGCAGCGGCCCACGGCGAATTCTCACGCTTGACCAGTGGACGTACACGTCTTGCTAGCCTTGCATTTCTACGTCAACGGCAGCTTCTAGTCCACAGACGTCTTTTGCCTGTGGCTGCAGAGCACATTCGATTCCCGATGACGCTGACGGCTGCTAATATCGTTGTGCCATCGCTGAGTGAACTTGCGCAACTTATTTCTTTGTTATTCGTGTAGCGCTATAACGTATGTACGTTTGTAAGTTTTTCATCGCAGCAGATGTAATGTCACCCCATGTTAAGTTCCAGTACGAAAAATGTACTACTACCGCTTTGTATATATGTATATATGGCCAGTATACATATATTGGAATATGAGCAAGTTCACCAGCAGTGTTTATGATTTGGGTTAAGCAGGTTATTATCTGGTTATTAAGAGGAGCCTGTCTGTTTACCACGCTTGACAGTTGAGAGAAAAATATTTGATGCGAATTTATTTTCCAGGAGCCATGTAGCACTTCTTCAGGAATTCCCTTTATATTGCAAAATTACTTGTATAGAAGATTACTGCTGTGGCAGCACTATACTTTACCAGGACATATATATCTTACAGTATGTAAAGCTTACATGGGGCTTCAGTTTGTTCCAAATTGAATATAGCATATTTAATAGGTTTGACTAAGTGATAGTTTTTGTGTTACTGCCAAATATGTATTAAGAGCGCTTTCACTGATGGTTTTTTGAATATATCCTGTTTGTCCTCTTCACAGATCGCAGACTTTCGTAAGGTCCTGGAATCCATCGATTGCAAGCACTGGCAAATCAAGCCACCTTACGACTTGGAGCACCTGTACAAAAATAGGAAGGACTTGTGCTCTCTAAATGTACAAGTATTTTGCAATGGTAGGGGTGTCATCATCCAGCCCACCTCAAAGGGGCCTGGAAGCACGCATGGCAGCCTCATCTGGATGGACTGTGCTCTTCCTGGGAGCTTCAAGGGCAGAAAACTGCCTAATGGCTGGTTGCTAGGTTAGTTTTTTTTAAAGTAGAGATGGTACAGTAAACATCGGTTAATGTACACACCTTCACAACCCAAACATTGTTAGTAACAGTAGATGCTTGTATTATTTTCACGCACCAATGCTAATTGGATACTTAAGGAGAAGCAAACTATCATGGAATTGACAATGTCGAAAGTGTAAAGTCTGCAGCTTATGAATTTTACTTCATACATGTGAGACTAGAAAGTTGTGCTTTTGAAATAGCACAAATACTTTTATTGCTTATTGAGCTTTTGTGCTTGTGACTCACTCACTGTATCAAGTGCTCTGTATAGAAATAGCAAGCGGGTGAAAATCGCCTGGCTGTTCGCAACATGCAGGGAGAAAGAGCTCAGGCAGCACAGGAGCAGTAAATGCGTATTTTACCAGTCGTAGCTCATGTTTTTTCAATGTTGTTGCATATGTTTCATTTCCGTCGTACATGTTCTCAGCACAATTGCATAGTGGCACGGTTATTTCTACAAATCCTGAATACACAATTGCTGGTCTCTGAAGGTGACTCTCGCTGTGCCTGAGAGCCATGGGTGCTCACCCTTCTGTCCGTGGCTGGCCGAGCTGAGAAGCAGTGCAGCGCAGCCCCTACCCATGCAAGACAAGTCATACAGTGCGCCTTTGGTGTTCTGAGCAGGACACAGCATATCCGTCCGGCATGGCATTGACATCAATAATAATGATGGTGAGTATTTGTGGAAACCATACGAGCCTATTAACATGCATTTGTGGATTATGAGTGTGCTTGTTGCTCACAATCATTTCTCCTAATCAAGTGCATTTTCTTTCAAAGTGTACTTTTGGTAGGAAAAACGGCTTTGAGAAACAAAAACACACATAATCCGCAAATGCTTTGTGTTTTGTAGTCTTAAAAATTGTTCCTGCACACTGTATGATGAGGTGGCTATGTCAGATAATGTTAAAGTGATGAACAATAGCTGTTGTCTTGTAACATAGCAATACATGAGTACACTCTAAGAAAAAATCGAGTTTTTAGTATTTCTTCCACACAACAATAACGTAATTTTGCTTGCTCGGGTTTTCTTTTTTGAAAACCTGGCTCTTGGCACTTTCCTATCAAGAATGCTGTCACTCTAATAACGCGCGTCATTCGTGACCGGGAAGTGCCGAAACCGTGGAGGTAACGCGAGGAAAGTACCTGAGATGGATGACGATTGTAGTTATGGGGTGGCAATACTCCCCAAATACTTCATCTTTTCTTAGAGTGTAGCATAGTGAACTCATTTGTGGTCGTCTTCTTTCACCTAGTGTAAAGTCGAAATAGAAGATACTTTATTGGCTTATGTCTCACTATTAGGCAGAAGTTTGTTGCCTTCAAAATGAACATCGTAGTTATACATTTATATCATAAAATATTTTTGCAAACACTTCATTGTTGGTGGCTCTATGTTCAGACCTTTTTTTGTTTTTAATATTTCTTCATACTTGTCATCGGCTTCTGAAAGTACGATAGCTGGAGTTTCTAGCACATATCAGCTGTCCAGTTTTACACATAGCATGATTGTAACAATCATCTGTATTTTTCAATGTTCCAGCAGTATCACGGGATCAGGTGCCCCACTGTCATCTAAGTTACAGTGTATCTCGGACAAAACGCACAAGGCCAACCAGTAGACAGCGACTAGCAGTGACTGTGTCCTGCTGTTCAAAGTGAACGTAAACAGACAGAATGCATTGTGATATCTGGAACAGTTTGAATTGTATGGTGAGAATCTTCACAGCTGCAGTTTAATTGTTGAGTAGTGCATCATTCAGCAATTCATTGCACTTGAAGATTCAAAATGAATTAAATTCTGCATTTAATATACGAAACCTTGACATTAATGTAAAGCACACTGTAGTGGTAATGTGCAAATTAATTTCGGCTACCTTGAATTTTTAACATGCACGCAAATCAAAGTACATGTGTGTCTCTGCATTTCACTGCCATTAGAAACAGCAGCCATGGTCGGCAACCAAAACCGTGTTTTGATGTTTGGTAGTGCAAGAATGAAACCATTGAAGCGGGTAATTTTGCACTTGGTCGATATAGTAGTTCAGGATACACGCATTAGTATAGCACAAATGATTTTATGTTTATGTAAGCTCTGGAAAGTCCTTCTCCACGGATTATTTAGATGCAAGAGGAGCGTCACTATTCCTAGTACGCCCAACAGGCTTTAGCACCTGTGCAATGGTATCCCGTCGCCTGTCTGTCCTCTTCAACAGTCAACCTCTCTGCATGTACTGTGTAAGTTTTATTTTTTTCCATGTAGTGTTTGTTTTCATAGGTTTCTCCATAATGTAATTGTATAATCTGCAAATAGTTTATCATCTATGCAGCTTTGCTCATTTTACTGCTGAAAGTATTTATTGATTTTTGTAGGGTGATTATAGCATGCATTTACTTATGCCTTTTGATGCGTCTGTACAATGGAGTAGCCTGAAGAAGGCTGTTGGTATACTCTAATCTTGAAACTGGCGACTTCGAACCAATTTCAAGGCTGATAACCATTACTACTATATTCAGATAAGCTGTGATTGCTCCATGAAAATGTATTTAAGATTCTGTAAACTGCGTCAGGTAAATGTTTTTAAATTATTTTATTGTTGCCCATGTTTTATGCACCTGAAACATAATTACTTCATCGTGGTACATTGTAAAATGTTATTCTGCACATTTCTGCTGATAAACATTGCAGCTGAGGCCAGAAGCAAGGTCTACATACAAGGCACTGAAGCTTCACATCACATGCCTTGCCCAGAAGTGCAGTGAAATTTTTTTTCGAGCGGAATGAGAGAGTGCTATACAGCAGTCTCTCATTCGAAGGAAGTCGGCACATGTGCACACCTTGAAACCTTTTTGAGGAGTGTTTTCAGGAGAAGCAATAGGGTCTTGACATGTCAAGAACAGCATTATTTGTACCGCGGAGCTTAGTGACAGCGAATTGTTTTATTTATGTATTGTCCAGAATTTGTCCGGCCTGTGCCAATTTTTCAGCCCACGTCACCTAACATGGCTTGTTATAGTGTTGCCAATGTGCCGGACTATGTAAATAAACTATGTGTATTGCAGGCATGTACCAAAATGTGATGCATTGCGCTTTTCCTTGGCATCACATTGTCAGGGGCTCTTTTCTTATGTATCGTCTTGGGCTGCCGCCCACGAAAATGTATAAAAATTGCTTGTGAGTGGGCAGCAGCAGGAACTATGCATCAAATTGTTCCAAGAGTGTTCGAGAATTGCCGAGTTGGCACATAAGATTGGTGAGAGATTTCTCTCGTAAGTTACTGCCTTGGAACCTCATGTGCTCAAGACTGAGTGTAAAGCATTGTTGTTTTATAGCAGCTCATCCTATTAACTACACCTCAACGTATGTATGTATGTATGTATGTATGTATGTATGTATGTATGTATGTATGTATGTATGTATGTATGTATGTATGTATGTATGTATGTGTATGCATGTATCTTTTAAACAAAAACTCACGTTATTTTGTTTACTGTAACTTTTATATGAATTTTGCTATTTGCTTTCTAGTTCTCCTTTTTCTGTCTCATTTTCATTTCTCAAGTATGTTTCCTACTGTGCAAAAATGAATGTAACTTTACATAAAATGTGTGCATTCAAACAAGATGTTTCATCTTACAACGTACAGTTCTGAGCAAGAAGTTGGAAACTATGCAATCAACCAGCAAAAATAAGTTTATAGGACAGCTCCTCCGTGTAACATTGCTTCTACAGATCGCGTTTGTCGGATATGTAGAATAGACTAGTCGACTTCAACCAGCATAACCAATCTTTCGCCCGTGGCTGTACATACCTTTACATATGTGCGTCATATTTCTACGTATTGTCACACGTGTTGCCAATTACTATTTAGGGCACAAAACTAGTCAAGCTGAATACGCGGATTTTTGTCTGTCCACCTGTCATCTATACTGTAACTGCTGTTGATAAAGAAATAACTCGGATTTAAAATTTTCAAGTACACACAAAGGGAAGAGTAGCCCTTAATGACGCAAATGAATTTGCTGTAATCTTATCGCAGGCCTACTGTTTTGCCCTCTCCTCAGAACTCGATAGCCTGCTGGAGTTCTTTAGAACCATTGACAGAGGCATTACACGGAGCTGCGCAACACGACAGAGACCGAGAGAGAAAACACATCCCTGTGTTTGTGTCTTTTCTCTCTGTCCCTGTCGTTTTGCGCTGCTGCGTGGAATGAATCCCACCCAACTATCACGGAAACGTGTCCCGACAAAGGCAGTCATCTTGGCCGCAAGCAGTTTGGCCGCCGCGTGTCTCTTGATGTTCTTGAAAACACCGTGATGTCTGACCGGTGCTCGAATAGCCAGAGCCGTGAAAAGTAATGCCCAGGTATGATAATTGGGTTTATGGACTGGGCGCTCTTGCGATAGTAGTGGTTAGAACAAAAAAAAAAGATACTCTTATTTCTGTGACCCGTGAGGGAGCACGGCGCAGCGTTTTGGGGTCTAAAGGGGAGTGAAAGAAGAGAGCGGAAAGGCTACGTTATCAAAAAAGAGTGCCCGCAACACATAACCTCAGGCCTTGCTATCTGTTCTTCCATAAAATAATACGTGGGTGCTTGGCGACACTGCGAATCGAACCCAGTACCTCCCGCACAGCAGCCGGACGCTGTAACGGCTCGACCACCGCTGCAGTGTTTCGCAAGAGAGCTGGCCACTGTAGCAATTACTTATTGTATATATATTATCTTTCCCTCGAAAGACCCCTAATGCAAAACGTCCGGTGAAAGTCGATCAAAAAGAGAAAAAAAACTCGGGATCCTAATGAATTCGCCTAAGGTGACTCGAAGGTTAAAGCCATCAAGTGTGGTTATATTACCGTGCAATTTGTAACGAGTGTGACATCACTAATCAACTATCGCTAATTGACTGTCACTAATGTCACTTTCACTAAATGAATATTTTATTTGTTTCGATTATCGTCATTTAAATAAACTTTCACTAAACAAATCACTGCTCACTTAATTTGCTCCGATTCTCATATATAAGCACAATCACACTTTCGCTCGCTTTTGTATGGCTTTCGCTCCCATAGACGTTAGTAAGTAACGCGACCGCTGTCTCTTTATTTTTATTTTTGTTAATCGCGCAAACGCGCAGCACGCGCGCCCTGTGAATTCAGGCGCACGTGTAGTGATGTCAGTTCAGGCCGAGACAACTGAACGCCACTTCTTTTATGTTTGCTCATGCAAACTCCGCAAGGATGAAGTGACTGCGCCGTGTTTTCTGAAAAGCATTAGCTCGTAGAAACCTCCTGACGAATCTTCCTCGTTTTATGCGTTCACATATCTAAGCGTATACGATTGCTCTGGCATTCCGGCCCTGTCAAAATGCTGCGGTTAATTGAACTTGCGGCATTACGCGCATCATGCCTTTCTGTTTTATATTTCTGTACAGTTCTCCGTAGGCTCAGAAGCCGCTCCTATGTCTTGTACTGAGATCTTTGTAAGAAATGCAACATTTTACGTCTAGCTACAAAACACCCTAATGGCAACCACCATTCCGTGCTCGAACATGCCTAATTTGAGTGGCAGCGCAGCTTCATGAAAATGTAACTGGTTGTGGTAAACAGGGGGAGACGCTTCGGACACATCTTCAAACCTTCAATGTTTCAATTTATGCGCGGTTTATAGATGCGGTCCATCTGGAGCGTTGTTTGCCTGCACTTGAGATAGCGCACGGATTATTAACGCCATCGAGCAACTAGATTTTTGTTAGATATGGTCATCGATGAAAGACGAGCACTTGGCTTCGCGCAGGACCCCAGGACGTCTGCTGCAGCGCGTAAGCGCTGTAGCAGACGCCCGGAACTGGAAGCTGAGATACAGCGAAAATACATTCGCTATCATCGTATACCCTCGATGCTAGACGCTTCGCGTGCTGCCTTGCTATCACCTACGCGCACTTCTTTCTTTCCTTGTCGTTTCATCGGCTTTCGCGTTGCCTCCTTGCCCTCAGAAGTGGCGAGTAAGTTAAATTCGTACCATTGCTATCGTATTCCCTCGAGATACGAGAATTCTTGGCTAAGAAAGTGCGCAGGCAAGAGAAAGCTTTGTGAATTCGGCCCCAGCTTTTTAGCGCAATGGGTGCGAAGAAAAGCTGCAGAACAGAAAATCCGTCGAGTATGCTTGGAGGAAGCTCACGAGTTTTGCCAAATATTTGAAAATTGGTTGTTTCGATAAATGCTCAACTGTATTTAAACCTCAATCCAATAGTCACTTTTGATAAGGGCATTTGCCAATGCATAGTCTCGCTTTGCCGAGTTCAGTGATGATGAATGTACGAGCGAGGGAATTGCCTATACGATCCTTGTGTTTAAAACAACGTATGTTAAGAATTGGCATGCAAATATCAGGGTACCATATCGGCGTTCTGAAATAAAATATATCGTCGGATGCAACTAACGTACTTGATTAATGCGAACGGAATATGAAACGTACCCTCAGCAACAAAAGTTTACAAAACACAACTTTAGCGAAAAAGCTGAATTCATGACTAAACATTGAATATAACCTGTATGTCAATATTTAATCCCGCAGGAGCTTGAAGGCAGGAAGCTTCTATTATTAAGAGAGACGCTTCATGTCTTAAGCGAGTAGAAATGTACGTCTTTCATGTAGACTGTTTACCTTAATTTTGTCACTGGGTGTGCGATACACATGGCTTCATACATGGATTGTGAGAGCGTTAGAGGTCGCATTTACCAGGAACGCTACAACGACTGGTGATTCCTTATCATGTAACTATATACGACATGCAAATATAACCAAAGAAAGAAAAGTGGGACATTTACGTGAAACATAATATGGTGGATGTGGCTTCATTACACAAAATATGATTATATATAATGCATATCAAAGTGAGTGCAATGCCCACGTATATTCCTGGGAAAAATCATAAGCGACTATTTTTCGTCCTTTTTTCGCTTGAATATTTTTGCGATTACACACGCGAAGAACAATTTTGATCGCAGTTTTATTGGGCGGTATTGGTTTATCTTTGGCAAAGTTTCCGTGTGTCATTCTATCAAATATTACAATAAATCATAAGACATGCAAACACTTCCCCATGCGCAACCTCAGTGCAGGAGCTCGCAGTCCTTCGCAAACGAGAGCACATACCACTTAAGCAAAGCACACGTGTACACGCGAGAGCTTAACAAAAAACAAAGGGTTGCAAAACGAATGAGCCAAAAGGCTTCGAACATTGAATAGAGGCTTCAATTTGTTACTATAGCTGGTATTCTGCATAGACCAAGGTCGGTTGAATTAAAGTAGTCACCACCTTCAAAGACACAATCCTTGAAAAAAATCATTTTTCGGGATTTAATATTTTCCAGCTCACTGTGTATTCAAGAATATTTAGCTAAAAGAATTATGTAGTTATCTTGAGCCGTTCGAAAGATATGACCGTTTTTACAACCCCTCCTAGGAATATCAGAAACCGAAACTGAATGTTTCCGATTCTACAACACCTGCCACGTTGTCACAAATGTCTTTTAGTGTACGTATTACGTAATGCTAAGTTGTATAAGTACGTTCTAAAGCTTGTGGAACGTGTTGTTTTCTGTTTATTTTAAAATTACCACTATACGGCTGCGGCACCCCGTTGTTTAACTTGCGCGCGCTATGCTGTCGGCTGCCTATGCTTTTTGTGTGTGATTTTGAGCTCTTAGACTTAGTTCCGGCTTTTCAAGGAGAATCTTATAGTACGTCATGAAATATGACCGAGTACAGGACGACAAACAAGCGTCAACGCAAATTAGAGAATCAGTATGCCAAGCGTGGACCCTCTGTGGAGCACATGGATGATAGTGAGCTGGAGACGCAAAACGAGCTATGAAAGAAATACGTGTTCAGCTCGCTCATAAGGAGATTGTGCCACATCAAAAGTGGTCCCAATCTATGAGCCTATGAGCCAAGCTATGAGCCCATGAGGCCGATTGACTGTTTCTTTGTTAAATGAACATTTGCTTCATATATTTAAAATTGTTTTTCTCAAGACGTGATTTGTTGCATCCTGCAATTAGCGTACATGATAACCTTCCTGCTAATCAATATTTTCACATAAATTTTTGGGGCTGTTTCTTTATAGTAGAAACTGTGCATGCAAGCAGAATGATTGAAAACTAGGGTAACTTTTTGTACTCTCGCCAATTGTGTGCAAAACAAACCTGCAGAAAATCAACTTTATCAGTCCTTTGTGATACCGCACTGTAGCTTAGAGATATGGTGATCGTAAAGGTTACATGCACAAGATACTGTCCTCACTACGTGCTGCAAGTAGCGTTTCAATTGCACCATTAGTTTTCAGCTAGGACTGTTGGCGCAACATGCATGTTTTGGCACAATTTGATTTTTATAAATTTTATTTTTTTACATTTTTGGCAATTTCATCATTTTAAAGTTTAAATTTATCTAAGCCCGACAAGATAAAACCATCATTTTAACTTTTGGACTGAAACTGCGACATTTTTTCTCGAGGGTGGTGACCTACCTTAATGTAAAGCGTGGGCAGCAATGACAATTCTAGGATGAGAGATTTCGTTGAGGCGGACATCGTGAAGGAAACGTAGCTTTTATACATCCTGCTAAATCAATACCTAAGTATCAATTTCAGTTAGTACGCGCCTACATATCAAGAAAAGATGTTGCTGTAAAATAATACCCACTGCTTTTGATGAACGAGAATTGAATGTCGCTTAGCTAAAAAGCAAAACTCGTAGCCGGCCTAGCTGGAACGAATTCCACTTTTAGCCATTTGCGCGAAACACACAAGGACGCAGAAAAGAGCACACACGTAAAAGCGCAAATTGCGCTTGTCCGTGTGTGCTCTTTTCGTCGGCCTTGTTTGTTTCGCGCAAGTGGCTAAAATAAGGCTTAGCTAACACTTCGGAGAACACGGGTCCAAGCCTACGCTCTCACGAGAAAGCAATTTAAGTTGGTTTTAACGCGATATCGTTAGACAGCTCTTTTCGCAGAAATGCCACCGCCGGTTGCGGTGTCGGCGTCGCTACGTCGCTTGTGAGCGAAAAATCACCCGTGACCGAAAAATCGAGAAAGATGCAAAGAAAATAAACAATGAAAATATTCGGTCCCTTTTAGGATAGAACCCGGGCCGTTTGCGTGTCAAGCAGGTGTCCTACCACAAAGCCACGATGTTACTTGCAACGGCTTCGGGAAAAAACACTACATAAATGCCATGTAATGGAAGGAGTCTCCATAACGCATTTTGTTCAGCAGGTGTCACGACGAAAATGATCCCATTGGGCGATTTGTAGGCGCATTGGCCAGGCCATCAAACTACGTTTTTTGCGCGACGCCATGCTTCGAAAATAGCCGGGATAGTGCAGCCATCTCCGCTAAAAACACACACGAACTTTCAAACAGCTCCAAAAATGGACAATTATGTCCATCTAGCGGAAAACATAACAAGCCAATGCCTACTTTCTAGAGGAGGCGTTGATCAAGCAAACAGCAAACGTTAGATAAAGTGCTGCCATCTGTGAGGCATTGTGAGAAATATCTCTCGACTCTAGCATAGGGAAGTGCTTTAGATTGAAAACCTGCACCATTACTACGGATACATAGCGCGCGCATGTGTGTGTGTCTTTGTGCGTGTGCGTGTGTGTGCGTAACAACACACATTAATAAGTAAGCAGTAAGTGGTTTAAGTGCGCACTAGGGGCCGGATTTCGCTATCGCGTTCAACTCTTAAAGGCGAAGCCTAAATGTCCCCCAATTTTTTATTACCTTTTCATGCATTTTATCTAAATTTAACATTTCATTTAGTGTTAATTCACGTGAACATTTGCTCCTCTGCTAACTCCCTTTTTTTTCTCTTGAAAGCCTGCAATTAGCCACGAAATAGGTTCAACGAACAGGAGAAAGTGCCTCAGACAGGCTGGCTGATGTTTCGTTAGGAGGACCTATCTTTGTGATAGGCGCCTTGTCGTCCTCGGCGTGTTAGTTTTAAGGGGGTTAGTATTGCCGTCACGTCCAGTGGTGGCAGTTTCTCCGCTTCTAATAAGGTCACTTCTAGCCCTGCATCATCAATGCCCTTGGCTTCCCACGAATTTCTTCTCTGCTACTTTTAACGATTGTTTGCCCCCACCACCTTTTATTTTAATTTTCATTTGCCTCAGCTGACAGGTCGCCTTACGTTTGAGGCCATTCCCCTTTGCGTGCCACCTACGGCGGCTCTTGATGCATGTGCCTGCCAATGACTTTACCTTAAAACCCTAGATTTTCCCCATTTAACGCGAACAATCTAGGGACTTTAACTTTGTACATACCCATTAAACACGCGTCCTCTAGACGCCCCTCCCAGTTTCACTTACAGTCGACACCTTGTCTTTCAAAAGTGCGCCGCCCGTTTTCTCCCCTTTTGTAATTGCTTTCCCAAGGTGCTTCCCATTCACAGGCCATTTTTTTTGGAAAATAGGGGGACGACTTCATGTTCTGCAGTCTTTGTGGGAGCTTTGCTCGGCGCCTCTGAGCCGATTTTTGAAGTTTCTTTCATGCTCAGCTCATTCATTCATCGTGCCTTTGGCGGCTTTCGCTTTGCTTTTTTTAAATTTTTCTTTATTTTCTCCCATTTTTTCTAGCTGCCTTTACCTCGGCGATGCGATTCCTGGGCTCCGGTAGAACCTTCGTTGAAAAGGGGCAAGGCCTATACTCATCTGCTTCGTAGTTCGTAGCTTTTTTTTTTCCAGACGGCGATTACCAACAGCGACACGCGCCACGACGCGACATGACGTCAACACTAACCCCCTTAAAACTAACGCGCCGAGGATGACAAGATGCCCTTGACAATGAAAATTCGTCCTATCGAAACATCAGCCAGCCTGTCTGGGGCACTTTCTTCTGTTCGTTAAACCTATGCTAGAGTTACTGTATATGCTACCTTTAGATAACAGATTTGCGCGTCTGTTTTCCCAATGCTGCTAGCAACCATGCGTTGAGGAGAAGCCGACGCTCCGGCCAAGTTTTGAATTTCACAACGTCACCGCTGCAGCAAAGTGGATTGGCATTAGTCATCGAGAGTCAAGTTAATCACCGGTCTTCTACACGCTAAGCATGTCGATCGGCAACACGGTACGCATGTCGCCTGCAAAAACGAAGAGGGGCTTCGCCGAATAGCTGTGGTTGCGAGCCGGACCTATGCACACCTAGGCTACCTAAATGTATACAGTAACCCAAACCTATCCCACTCTGCGTTTCCATCTGTCGGTTCCCTTCATGACTTTAGAGTTCCATGCTCTGAGGCATAGTAATTGGTGGTATCAAAAATTCACATGCAAATTTGCTTCATATATTTTACTGTGTTTCGCTTTAATATTGGATATACTTTGATTCACTTCAGCAATTTGTAACTTCCATACCTCACTAAATACTTGCAGTTTATTTCACATTTAATTGGGGTGTATTCACGTGTGATTCGCCCTTAATGCACATTCACCTCCCTTGGTTTCATCGGAATGAACATTTGACTTTACTTTTACGTACAATTGCTTCAGGGAGAGCTTTGGACATAGCAAAACAAGGTACGACACAAACAAAGCATTCATTTCACGTAAAGTAGAGCAAAGAAACACGTTCACGTACAAACAAATATGTTAGAATAGCGCCTACAGGAACGTCTAGTGTACCTACATTTTAAACCAACGTTGACGCGCTTACAGTTCTGGCGTCATGTTCTCAACAGGTCTATAGACCATCGCCAGCTGATTATGCCGTCGAGCGTGGAAGGGTACCTTTCAGACACTGTCGCGCTCCGGCAGTTGCAATACCCATACCGGCGAGTGCCCCTGGTATTCGTTTATTTATTTATTCATTTATTTATTTAATCATACTGCCAATGCTAAGAATGACTTAGTGCAAGGCGGGCAGAAATATACAACAAAGAAACAGTACATGACGAGCGAACTATAAAAGCATACAAAGTGTTTATTTTTATTTATTAAGATCCCTACAGCGCTTGATGGGCAATATTGTAGGGGGGGGGGGTAACCAAAAAGGAAAGTATTACGCGTAGTGTAATAGAACATCAAGAGCAACATCATACTGATGAGAGTACAGATAGTGTGACATATCAACATTCCAAACATAACATAGCAATCTGAAAATATAGTAAGAATGAAGCTAGGAACAGTACATTAGAACAGAAATTTAAGGGAAAAAATTAACAGATGGATGGACAAGGTTTGAATGCTGCATAAATGTCATGTGCGGTACCGAATGAAACAAGAATTCAGCAAGGGCACAGTCAAAGAAATTGGGGGGCGACAAGACAGCCTCCTCTGAGAGAATATACCAATCATGGACTGTTCTAGGAAAAACGAATGTTTCTAAATGTCAGTATGACAACTATATTCGCTAACCTTTATAGAACGTGTAAGTAGGATCAAGGATATACGTTTCTCTCCTTAGGCCTGTTGCTCCAATGAAAATTTTGTGAGACAGTTGGGTACGCATTTCCGTCTGTCTAGCAAAGACGGTCATCCAAGATCGGCTGTTATGTCAGAGAGCTTATCGTGAAGTCGTAGTTAGAGGAGACAAATCGTGCTGGACGCTTTTGAATGCGTTCTAATTCGGAAATGGCTGTCTTTTTACCTGGGTCGCAAGCTGAGCATCCATATTCTAAAATAGTGCGCACATTTGAAAAGTACAGAGTTTCCTTCAACTTAGCAGGAGCTTTCCTAACGTTTTACGTTAGGAATTTGAGGAACCGGCCAGCCTTAGCTACTAGATAGTTAATGTGGTCATTCCATGAAACGTCATTCGTATAAAAGCACCTAAATACTTGCGACTTTATAAAATCGACGGATTTTCACCATCAAGAGAATATGTGCTATCAAAAATGTGATGTTTCCTAGTAAACCGAATAACCTCACATTTGGAAAATTCGGCGTCATATTACAGGTATTCCACCACAGTATTATCTCGTCAAGGGACCTTTTTACTCGGACCCTATCACTTACAGAATAATTTCACAGTAAAGACAACAGCCGTCGGCGTAAAATCTGAGATGGCTTGATGCCTGCTCACCTACATCATTGATAAATATTAAAAAAGGAAGAGGCACAAGAAGCGATCTTTCTGGGACACCTGATAAAACTGTTTTATGTGAGGAACTTTTCCCGTTAAGGACAACACACTGTTTTCGGCCAGCAAGATAAGCATCAATCCAATGTATGATAACGGTAGGCATGTTATGTGTAGGCAGTTTTACCAGGAACAAATCATGCGCAACGAAGTCAGCAACAAAGCGTTCTGGCAATGTCAACAAATACAGTCAACCTGTGTGCAGTTGTTAATTGACAAAGCTACGTCATGATAAAACTCAACCAGATGAGTGTCAAAAGAATGTCTCCTCCTAAATTCATGCTATGTTGGACTAAAAAATGTTTTTTTGAGCCATCAGGTTCGCATACATAATGTGCTCTATTGCCTTACATGAAACACTAGTGAGTGAATAGACTTACAATTTCTAGTTTTTTTGTTATCATCATTTCTAAAAATAGGCATTACATTGACAGTTTTCCAATTATTAGGTAGGGTGCCTAAATCAAACGACTCTTGAAAAAGAGTTACCAGGAAGGGGCAAGCGAGGCAGCGCAGTTCTGTTTTACATAGTTTTGAAATGTCTTTGGGGCCTGGTGCTGACCTCACGTTCACTTTTCGCAGTAAAGTTGTTATTCCCTGTTCAGAAATGGATATCTCTCATTTGCCAAAGATTCCTAGCTGTTGGTACACCACTGGCGTGGCGATTAGACTGTAACAATACAGATTTGAAAGAGCTAATAAACGTTCTGCCTTTCCTTCGTGGTCATCATCATAATTATTGTCGTCTGTAACGTGTGTAATATCATTCTTTGAACTTCGCTTGTTTGTGACGTAGTTCCACACTTCTTTCGGGTTACTCTAAGTTTTCACCTAGTGCATCCAGATGCGTGCTCTCTGCATTTCGCAATTCTTTTGCTATTCTTTACTGAGTTCTTTCATGTGCCTCTAAGGGTCGGGTTTCGGCAAGTTGCAGTACCGGCTGTACAAGCGGCGTCGTCTGTTAATCAAGGTGCGAAGATTTCTGGTCATCCACGGTTTATTGGCTCGACACTTAGATGTAATCATTTGGGTCGGAACGAATGACGACGTTAGCGATAAAAATTTATCTTTAAGCAGATTCCATGCAGATTCTGTGTCATGCGCAGAAGTAAGCTGTCAGAAAACAGGCAATTATTCGTCAAGTTCGCGTGATATTGAAGCCTAGTCTGCTTTATCATAGTAGTGCACCAGTTTCGGAGATGAAATGCGGCACTGCGTTGCAATGCAAGACAGGCGTGCAAAAATGATTTCATGATCGCTTATGCCAGGGAATATATCGACAGACGAAATCACAGCGATCTAAAAAACAATTAATCTCACATATTTCAGCTGTTGGGAGCTATTCTGGTAGGAGCGTGTACAAATTGAAACAGAGAATGTGCATTAGTTATTTCTCGAAAGGCAGGGTAAATAACTGACGAATAAGTTATATTTGGCTGGAGGTAGATCCACTGCACGTTAGGGAAGTTGAAATCGCACCCTATAACAGTACACGTTGTTTCTAATGAGAGCAATGTATTAACTCGTATAAAGGTTGGGGAGAGTTGGAACCAGGTGGCCTATAAAACGACCGAACTGCTATCGTAGTGTCATTGGGGAGGGTGATTCTACACGAGACTGTCTCACAGGATACACTTTCAACGTTCTTATGTGTACGATTCAAAATGATGTTCACCATGACAAAAAAACAGCCACCGTGTACGTTACGGTCTTGACGATAGATTATATAAGTAGATGAAAACACGTGGTTGTTACTTATAGTGTTGTCTAACCAGATTCCGTACCAATCGCTACGTGTGGGTTAACCAAGTCCATGACTGAAGCAAATTCTTCGTTTTTGATTTTTATACTATGACAATCAATGAATATACCCTTCAAGTCATTTATCTGCTGCGATCTCTCCTTAGGGACACAGGGTGATGGCGATTGGTCCACCCTGATTAGAGTATCATTGTTGCTGTCCTAAAAAAACTATTTCCCATGATTAGGTACTTGAAGTTCTGTCTAAAGGCGCCACCACGGTTGCGTGCGAACTGAGCCAACTTTGTGCATGCAGTCCTAACATTTCTTGAATAATCTTGGCTATCAGAGAAGTCAGTTTCTTTCAGTTTTGGAGCAGCCGCAAGTACACGTTGTTTATCTTTGAACGACAAGAATTTGAGTCAGTGGCTGCGCTGTTCCTGCAGTGTACTGAGCCATTCCGTGCGCTCTTCCGTGCGAAATGCTCTGTTTATCAGAAAGAAAAAGATAGCGTTTTCTTGCGATTCCGCCCTTGTTTCTTGTGCAGTATCTAGGAGGTCATAGATTATGAGATTGCTTCTTCGTGACCGGTTATCTAAGTCATCTTGGCTATCATGCAGTGCCTCACTTGATAAAACCACAGTACCAACACGTGCGAAAACTTTCAGCTGCGTCCCTTAGAGCGGCACTGACGACGCACAGCTTTCTGCGCGCTCCACTTTGGCTGCCAGGTCAGTCACCTTTAACTCAATCGCCCGCTGGTCAGACTGAAGCGAGCGAATTTCGTTCATGATATCCGCCTGCGTTTAGACAAACGAGGGTACTTGCATGATAGCCTCAAACATCCTCTGTTCCTGCTCAGCCGAAAGAGGTCGATGGTTTTCTTCAATATCGCCACAGCGAAGTAGACACATTCTGACAATTGCAGCAGTGTTTTCATAATAATGCCAAAAAGAACTGAGCAAGCTGAGAGCAAACGTATACATGCGCAGAGTGGGATCTGACGCCAGTTTATTATTGATATGCCCCGTACACCAGATAAGAGCAAGCAGCCTGTATAAATACAGAGTGTGCGTCTGGCTCCCATGACGGCACGAGATACCGAAGTGGCTGGGCTGGGGAGCAGCTTAAGTAGTTTTCTGCCTTCCGATGGGCGTAGTTGCCAGAACACTTGGTCGTCGACAGCTGGTAGCGCTGATAAGTCCAGTTGCTCTTGGCGAAACCAGACATCGATGAAAGCCGATGAAATCAGGCGTCGGTGAAAGCCGCTCGATGAAGACCGTCGATGAAATCCGCTTACCTGACGTCATCAGCAAGAGGGCCCGTAGCGTCGCAGTTTTGATGAAGGGCAGTCACCACCTGCAGAAGCTGTAGAAATACAGCGTGTAAGCGCCTGGCGTCCATGGCGGCACCAGATTTGTGGAGTAGCGTGTAACCACTAAAGTAAACCACCGTTATATCGAACTAGGGTAAACTGAATGATCCTTTCTACCGAACTATTTTCGAACGCGGCAACGTTTTAACGTCAATGTATACGGAAAGGTAGGGCTACATTAAACAAAAATAGCCGGTACAGTTTGTATACCTAACATCGGGAAGTGTGATACGCCCTAATAAGGCGGCTTTCCCTCGCGCACTCTCACCACTTTCCCACATGTGGTGAGAGTGAGGAGTGTGATTAGGAGGGCGCGACACCGAGCATGTAGGAACTATCGCTTGCCGTTGCGTGCTGTTAACGCCGAAGCTGTTTAAGCTATCGCTAACTTGTGCTCAATCGCACAAAACTCTTCAGGTGGGTATGCGCCACAGGAATTGGGCAATCCCCACTAACCTGGACAGCAGGTGCGAGTGTCAAAAAAAAACGAACACTTGAAAAAGAAAGAGAAAGAAAGCGATAGAAAGAAAGAGGAAGAGAAAAATAGAGATACATAAAGGGAATAAATACACAAAAAGATAGAAAGACAGAGGGAGACATAGAAAGAGAGTAACAGATAGAAACGGACACGATAAATAAATAGCAAAAAAAGAAAACGAAAGACAGAAAGAGCAAGAAAGACAGAGACAAAAAAGCAGATAGAGAGAGAAAGAAAGAAATAGAGAGAAAGAAACATGCAAAAAAACATGGTTGACCCCTCCGTCATAGGAATCGGAATAACACGAAAGTAGAGCGTACCCTTACAGAAGTAACTGAATGCTCACTGTACATTTATATAAGAGAGTTTGCACAACGTATATTGATGTCTGGCAGCTATAGCACCGTTTAACGTGGATATACCCACTTTGATGAATGGTGGTACATCTCCATCCCGACGACTAACGTCCATGCTAAGTGATTAAACAAACCCTTGTGGTAACTGTAATAGTTAGCGGTGAAAGCGTAATCAATAAACGAGGTGTGATAGCCAGAAGAGCATCGCATATTAGACGCAGAAGTTGGTCGCCATGCCGCGGCGTGTTAAAATGTGATTGAACGCCACGGCCGGACTAAAGAGAAACGCAAAGCGCGTCTTGCCACCCCTGCAGACCAGCCGCGATTTTTCTCGCGGCGAACGCGTGAGCGGGGAACGCGGTGTTACAGCCAGGCATACAGTTTCTTAAAATACAATATTTTAGGTGACACAGGCGCGCGTCGCAGAACTAGTTTTGGTTTCGATTAGGACGCTAGGGCTAATGTCGCCACATCGCGGTGTGTTAATTCATTGACAAAACGCGCCGAATGGGACGGGCGTGTAACGCGTTGCAGGTGCTAGTCGCGGAGGCCACGGTAATGACGAATTACTCCACCTTACCGCTCCCAGAGGGCCACCCCACCCCGCCGACCGGGTGAGTAGTGCATATAAAAGGCGCGTTTGTAAAGCCACTGCAGTCTGTGACCGTGGCGCAGAGCGGATTCTGCTTTCGGCCACGGTAGCGAACGGACGCAGGATGCAGGGCTCCGTTGGAGCGGCAACAGCGGCCCTTGTTGGGCGCGGTAACAGGACTACTGAAGAGTACCAAGTGATTCTGCCTCAACTGCCAACAGGACGTGTCACTATGCATACCGTGTTTTTGCATGGCGACGTTCGAGCGAGACCCTATAGGGTTGAAGACTTTAGAGACGCCATAATGCCCACAGGACTACTGCCTGATGTCATCGCGCTTGGAGCCTACCAGATAAACCACGTCTGGGCGGTTACCCTGAGTGGAGAAGAAGCAACAAGGAAAATGCTCTCTTTCAAAGAACTTCAAGTGAAAGGACATCGATGCCTCATTGTGGATCCCCAGGACCGGCAGATAAAACTACGGCTGCACTGGTTGCTTCACGGAGTCGCCGATGAAGATGTACGGACGGCTTTCGCTGTTTTCGGCAATGTAGTTGAAGTGAACCGGGAACGCTGGCGCGTCGACGGCGTGAGTGACAAAGGATCGACAACAAGAACTGTACTCCTGAAGTTGAAGAGCGGAATCTCAGTGGATGACCTTCCTCACCAGATCCGCGTGGCAGGAGAGTTGGCCTTGGTAGTCGCGCACGGAAAGCCCATGCAATGCTTACGGTGCAAAGGAACCGGTCATGTTCGGCGAGATTGCAAGGTGCCACGTTGCTCCATTTGTCGGCGATTCGGGCATCGAGACGCCCAGTGCGTCCGATCGTACGCCGCCGTTACCAGCGCGGCAACGAACGACGAGCTAGGCGAAAACCCATGGACGCAGCCGAGGCCGAGGACGCGGCGAAGGGTGCAGGAGATGCGGCAAATGCGCTTGCGGAACGCAAGCCTTTGATGCCTGAGGTAGACAAGGGTGCGTCGGACATCACGGCACAAGCAACTACGGTGGACAACGAGACGAGCATCGCAGAAGACGCGCAAAGCCAACCAGTTGACATGACAACGAAAGCAGTTGGAAGACGCGAGTCGCCAGTGCAAGGAATGGCACGCGCGCATAACACTGGCTCGGCGATTAAACGTCCGTTGGAGAAGTCGGAGGACACAGCCAACGACAGCAAAGTAGAAGGGCCACCAGCGAAGGCGACGCTGGCGCGTCGTTCGGGCATCAGGACGAGGCCCAATGTACCCATTGACAGAGCGGCTGGAAAGCCTACGGAGATGCCGCAGAAAGACGCCGGACCACCGGACGGCACCGGAGGCGTCTAGCAGTAAGCTAGACGTATACGGTAAGCACCATGCTCCGGGCCTGACTTCTTTTCTTTTAGTTTATAAAAAGGGGTGGCAACTTGTCGCTTAGCTTCGCTACCTTAAACGTCCGAGGTTTGGCCTCAAGGAAAAAAATCACAGCATATTCACGGAGTGAATGATGATGAGTGGGCGAAGCTGCGGAGGTTCATCGGTAAACCGTGAATCTTCCGTGAATTCTGCCCCAGTACATCATCACCGACGTGAGATCGGGCGCGTTTATACTAAAGGTTCGATGAGAGTTATGACGACTTGCAGCTCACTTTAATTTTACATGTACGCTGTGAATTTTCATTGTTTTTCAGAAAAGCATTGCTTTAGAAAACTTCTGGTGTCTTTCGTTAAGCAGCTGGCGTCTTTTCGTTTTGCTTTAGAAACATCTGGCGTTCTTTCGTTTTGCTTTTAGAAAACAACTGGCGTCTTTCGTTGGTTTATTTCATCAATCAACGGAGTTTTGAACAAAATTTTTATTGTTTAATCACGCACAGGAGAAATCTCACCAGGCACTACCTTGGAGGTAAACAATGGCTGCTAATGGGAATGAGAGACAGAAGAAGCCGGCTTTTAGCTAACACTTACACTTCTACTTCTACTAACGTTTCCTACTGGAACATGCCAATGGCTGCTAATGGGGAATGAGAGACAGATGAATTCGGCTTTTAGTTAACGCGCACGCTGCGAATTCTTTATTGTTCAACAACGCACAGGAAAAATCTCCCACCGGCACCACCTTGGAGGTCAAGATCTGGTACTAGCGTTACCACTGGTTACGCACTACGACCAAGGAGGTTTCAAAAAATTCTGGAGTGGAAGCTCTCGAAACGCCTTGCCAGAGAAAGTGAAGCCAGCTTTTAGGGGCGAAGCTCCTTAAGGCGGCACCCGTTCGTCCCTCGTAGTCGTCGTGGTCGTAGTAGTGAGTAACAAGTCTTACGCTTTGACCTCCAAGGTGGTGCCGGTGGGAGATTTCTCCTGTGCGTTGTTGAACAATAAAAAATTCGCAGCGTGCGCGTTAACTAAAAGCCGAATTCTTCTGTCTCTCATTCCCCATTAGCAGCCATTGGCATGTTCCAGTAGGAAACGTTAGTAGAAGTAGAAGTGTAAGTGTTAGCTAAAAGCCGACTTCTTCTGTCTCTCATTGCCATTAGCAGCCCTTGTTTACCTCCAAGGTAGTGCCTGGTGAGATTTCTCCTGTGCGTGGATAAACAATAAAAATTTTGTTCAAAACGCCGTTGATTGATGAAATAAACCAACGAAAGACGCCAGATGTTTTGTAAAAGCAGAACGAAAGAACGCCAGATGTTTTTCTTAAAGTGTAGTAGTAGTAGTTGCATGTAGCCACCTCGCCCGATCGTCAACGGGCGAGGTGGACCGGCAACGGCGCGAGAACCCTGCCGTACGAGAGTTAAATCACACTAAAAGACATACTTTGCGGGCGATACACTCTAGTGAGCTTTCAACTTTTCGTCTTAATGTACATGATAAGGAAATTATTTCTACGAAAAACGCAAGGCACACCTTGTACAATATATTTGGTTTTGGGACGCTAAATGGAACCATGAGGCGATGCGAAGCCGGAGCACTTGCACGATCGCGTTCCGTTGGCTTTCGTTGGGCATGCTACCGACCTCGCGTCGTGGAACTCTTCCCTCTAGCCTTGCCTTTAATTCGCACAGGGCGAGCGGGGAATGCGGTCGCTCTTGGCGCTCTTTCGCTCGGGAGCGGACTTCTTCCTTGCATTTCACCGATCACAAGTGATAATGAAGGGACAACGTAAACCAACAGTACAATAAAAGTTTGATGTTTAATATATACGCGATGTTTCACACTCTTTATATTATGTACTGGGCGCATTTCAAGGAAGAGTTTCACGGTTTACAGATGATTCCCTCCGTAGCTTCGCCCCACTCATCATCATTCACCCCGTGGATATGCTGTGATTTTTTGCCCACCAAAGAGCTCGGAAACACGCTCTTTTCTGGTGGTGCCTACTTAGAGATCAAATGGCTTTCATGTGTTAGTGTAAATGCTACGTTAATTACAAAATAAAAGATCGTTGTTGCCGACAAAAGTAACCCATCGAGAGAGGTATTGACGATTGATGACCAATAAAATTTGCCATGACTTTGAGGCTTACTTACAATAACTAGTAACACAAAGACACACTTGCAGCAGTATTTGACCCGTAAAAGTAGGCGTATTTAAACTTATCTGGCGTGCGTGGATGACGCTCGCTTTCCTTCGCCAAACGCCGATGGTTTATCGTGCCCCTAGTAAGATGGCGGGCGCAGCCGCCATCTTTTGGTGGGCACGGCTTCACTATTGCGCAATAATCGCCACTCCATCAATTTTTTTTACCTTCTTGACTAGGACTACTACGACTACGAGGGACGAACGGGTGCCGCCTTAAGGAGCTTCGCCCCTAAAAGCAGGCTCAAGTTTACCGCCTGGTAATTGATCGAAATATCGACGTGCTGGCCGTACAAGAGACAAAAGTTGAAGGGGAGGAGGAGACCCGGAGCATGATGCTGCGTTTTACGTCGCAGTATTATGCCGTTGTAAGCCACGCAAAGGGTGCACCCGTTGGCTGTGTGCTTTTTGTTAAAAAGGTTCCAAGGTTGATTGTCCAAAATTACTTTTCCTGTGACTCGGGCAGAATAGTTCTTTGTGATTTTACTGCAAGCACCATCGAATGGCGTGTCATTTGTGTCTATGCGCCAAACGTGGAGGCTGAGCGCGAATGTTTCTTTGCCATGATTAAGCCTCATCTATGTGTGCAAAAACAGCTAGTACTATTGGGTGATTTTAACTGTGGATTGAGCGCGAATGATAGGATTAGTTACCGGTCGGTTCGCGACAGAACTGACCTCCTCAAAGATATAGTTAACGAATCCAATTTGGAAGACGTAGCTGAGTGCCTCGAGGCAGGACGTGAAGTTCGTTTTACTCATTTTCAGGGAACCAGCCATGCACGTCTGGACAGGATATACATGGAAGGGTTCGCGGTATCCAAAAGCAATAGTTACGTAGTTGTACCTGTTTCCTTCTCGGACCATTGCCTCGTCCAGTGTAACGTTGGATTGAAGCAAAAGGACAATGAATTTAATTGGGACTTATGGAAGTTAAGCACGAGATTACTTCGTGATGACGATTTTAACAACTACGTCATTGACAGCATTAACAATATTAACTTGATTCATGGCTGTAATATCGGCGAAGAATGGGAACTTTTAAAGCAACGCGTTAAAATGAAAGCCATCTCGAGATCTTGTACTTTAAACTATGAGGAAAAAATGAAAGAAAATGAACTTAAAGTAACGCTTCAGAAATTGACAGCACTGGAAAGTAAACAGCCTGGCGCATTTAAAGACGATATACGAACCATAAAACAGAAAATTGAAATTTTCGAACAGGAACGCTACCGAGCAGCACTCCTACGTGCAAGAGCGGAGGCGTGGGCGGTGGACGAGACGCCCACTAAACGCGCGTTTGGTATCGAAAAAGCACACGCGCGTAGAAACCACATCGAAGTAATAGAGGAAAATAATATCGAACTAACTACTACCAGCACTATCTCAGACGCCTTCTTTCGCTACTACAAATGTCTCTTTGCTACTGCACCAGTAGACGTAGAGCGTTTCAAGGACGCGTTCCTTGGGAGGATGCCACAGTTATCTCAAGAAACAAAAAAGAATTTGGAATCACCCATAAGAGTTTCGGAAATTGAAAACGCAATAGATCGTCTCCCTCCTGGAAAGTCGCCTGGACCAGATGGTCTGGGTGCGGCATGGTATAAGGCGTTTAAAAAAGAAATATCCTCACTTTTACTAGCTGTTTTCGAGGAACCTTACAAAGCCAAATCATTACCGCCGTCATTTGCGGAGACACACACAGTTCTCATTCCAAAGACCGAGGAAAAAGCAAAGCTAAAATTAGTTACGTCGTACAGACCCATATCACTAACTTACACCGACTCTAAAATACTCATGAAAGTACTTGCAGGGAGATTGCAGTCCGTTATTAAAGAAATAGATGGTGAGCACCAGACGTCTGGCATCAAGGGGCGTTCCATTTTGACGAACACACACACGATGCGTTGTGTCCTGGAATGCTGTGATGCTTTTCATTCAGCTGTAGCGATATTACAGCTTGATTTCGAAAAGGCATTTGATTGTGTACCGCATGATGTCCTATTTACGATACTTGGCCATGTTAATGTTGGATCGGTAATTACAGAGGGAGTGGTCCTGGCGTACCAGAGATGTACCACTAGTATAATCATTAACAAGATGCCGGGAGCTCCTATAAGGCTGGAACGTTCTGTTCGCCAGGGATGCCCAGCTAGCCCTCTGTTGTTTGCCCTTTACATCGAGAGTTTATGCTTGGCCATTGTACACAATGAAAGCATTCGCGATTTTAGGCTACTGGAAGCCGAAGTGAAGGTTTTGGCGTATGCCGATGACGTGGCAGTATGTTGTACATCGAAAGAAGGTGTTCAAGAGACAATTGACGTCGTTAAGAAATTTGGCCAAATTACCGGAAGTCGAGTGAACTGGGGGAAGTGTCTGGGGCTATGCCATAGTGAATGGTCATCGGTCCCAGATGCTTTTGCCAATATTCGGTGGTTCAGAAGTCCAGGAAAGTACCTAGGTATACCCCTTCAACACTATAAAAGCACCGATGAATATTGGACTGAGCAGGTTCAGCAAATACGAGAAAAAGCAACACGGTGGAACGCCACTTGTCTCTCAATGTTTGCGCGAGCCACTGTATGTAATATGTTTTTTATGAGCAAGTTGTGGTATGTGATGCAAGTGCTAAGTTGTACACGAGTGAATGTGCAAAAGTTTCATAGAGTATTCGCTGTTTTGTGTGGGGGTCAACTTGGGAAAGATGCAGTAGATCGAATCTGTTCAGACGAGTGAAAGCAGCGGGACTTAGCTTTTCGCATCTATTTGTGCGGCAGCTAGTTAATCGCTTTCTCTTCTTTCGGGACGTGCAAGATCCTTTTCTGCGAACAGTGTGCCAGCTACGCCTTTGTCGCGTGCTACCTAACTTTGTTGTTAGCACTGCAAACATGCCTGGAGCCACGCGACGCATTTTAAAGGAAGTTGTGGACAGCGTCCATTTTCTGTCAGTGAGGTTCTCAAATGAATATCTCTTTACAGTCACTCGAAAGAAATTATATAAAGACATATGTGATATGATTTTTCCAGTGCCTATGTATAGGTCAATAAACAGTGGAGGCGAAGGAAAAGATGTACTTAAACGAGTGAAGAAAATGCAAATTCATTCAGGGGCGAAAACTTTCTTTTTTAAATTACATTCGGGTACTTTATCGGTGCGGACATTCTTGGAAGAGCGGGGTTTTTACATGCCGTGGGGTTCTCATTGTCTATCTGTAGAAAACCGGAGACATCAGATCACGTATTTTTGCACTGTTGGGAAGGGGTCTACTTCTGGGATGTTTTACAGAGAACGCTGAAGAAAGAGTTTCCTCTGCATCCACTTGGAATCAGGTTTTTGCAGATAGAAAACGAGGATGGGATGCCTTTTGACCTTATTATGCTTCTTGGCCTCCACTGCTTATGGCGGGCGAGAATGGCGCGGTTTCACTGCGACCCTGACAGGCGACCTGCACGTGTGCTTTTTCGCGAGAATATTGTTCAATACATAGATGTGCTCAAACAACAAGACTTTATTCCTGACTGGCTGGCCAGGGTTGAACATCTGGCATACCTTAAGGAATTTTAGAAAGCCACTCCCGTAATTTATTTTTTATTATTTTATTTCATTAATTTTTTTCATCTTGACACATTCTTGTAGCAATGTGTATTATTACTGTAAGTGGTGTCTGTTATTGATGTACATGTGACGTTAATAAACCGGCAATAAAGAAAAAAAAATGACCGTGGCGCAGTGGATAGCGTGCCGGGCATTTCTTGTTGCTGACCGCGTGGTCGTGGGTTCGATGCCCGTTGATGGAACATTTTTTCTTTGCCATCTGATCGTGTATATTTTTTCGGCGTCATTACCGTGACGGAAATACGTCACTGAAGTCTTGGTGGACCCCAGCATAAAACACTTTGGTGTTAAAAACGGTTACAAGAAACACAAAGAAAGAGAAAGAAAAATACACAAAGAAACGCCGGTCCTGCGCTGAAATCGCAGCACAGTCACAGCGAAAGCTGGAAGAGCAGCGTTTCTAGAGCCCGTTGCAAGCTCTCTTGGGGCTACAATAGAAGTACACCAGAATGGTACCTACTACGCAATAAATCACAATTTTTGTGAAGTTGGGAAGCACCTACTGAGACAATATTCGTCATTCTGCGGAGAAACGAGGCACCAGCTACACGTCTGTAAGGCATTATGTGCACTTTGTTGACGCGACGACTGATGACAATGAAGAATTATGGCTCAGTCCTTTGTAATGGGTTGGAAGCTTTAAACGGCCCACCAGTTGTGCAATTTGCATTGGGTGACGCCCGGTCGCTATTTCCCTCTCCCGTCATGCTGTATAACATACGCTGACGTGGGAGAGAGGCGGGGGCGGGGG
The DNA here is from genome assembly GCF_013339695.2 of Rhipicephalus sanguineus. NCBI lineage: Eukaryota > Metazoa > Arthropoda > Arachnida > Ixodida > Ixodidae > Rhipicephalus > Rhipicephalus sanguineus. The sequence goes on along the minus strand of NC_051183.1, from coordinate 123,689,129 downwards.
GCAAAGACCTTTACTGAGACCCCGAGGAAATGGATCATGCGCTTATGGGCTTCCTTGGCAACCAATACAAGTGCACTTGCGAGGAACCCACAACGCTATAAATCATTGTAGTTTTTGAGAAGTAGGGCAGCGGGCACTGTGCCATTTTTCGTCATTCTACGGAGAGTTGTGGTACCTGCTAAACACATGTAAGGCATTATGCGCATTTTGTTGATGCTGTGCCTGATGACGACGAATTATTATGGCAGAGCCCTTTGTAATGGGTTGGAAGCATTCAACAACCTACTCGTTGCGCAATTTGCATTGTGTGACGCCTGGTTACAGAATTCGCGTTGTGCTACGCTTTGTGCTTATTTTACTCTTCTACCACGCTATATTGCATATGATAATGTGGTTCCTTCCCGACATGAAGCCTGTATAGGACCTATTTGCAAAGCAGTTTCAAGCACCGGCATGACTCAGAGGTTGAATACTGGGCTCCTACGCAGAGGGCCCAGGTTCAAACCTCGTTCCACCCTGGCATTTTTTTTCTTATTTAGTTTTTTTTTTCTTATTTCGAGCGATACTGGTTACGGACACTGGCGGCGGCGGCGGACAACTACGGCGCCAAAAACGGCCGGTGAAATGATCTCATAACAGCTTTCGCTGTAAAACAAGGAAGGTCACCTAGCTGCGCTCTTCCTTCAGGCTTAGCACCACTAGTGCGAAGCTGCCGTACTTTTTCTCCAATGATTCCTTGTCGCGGTAGACGTGCGGGGTCGCCGTTTGCCTTTCAGCTCGCCTTGTTAACTCAGTGCTTGCCGTAAAACGAAAGAACCTGTCTGTTTTCCTCAAAGCTGGCGATAATCAACACAGTCGAACGTAGAGAATAGGATTGCGACGTTGCCGCTGCGTACAGAATCCCAAGCAGCACGCCCCGTATGATACTGAAAGACAGCGCCGAAACAACGCCACGCACAGCTGCTTATTATTTGGACGCTCAGTCGCTGTTTACATCGATACCGTATTTTATCGCCTACTACACGCGCCTCCAAATCACCTCCTCCCCAACTACAAAGCGCGGGAAAATAAACACTTAAAAAAATTCCGGCGTATTGCCGTACAGGTTTTCTTGCCTTGAGGTCAAGCGGTGCCGCGAAGTAACCTGCGCACCGGAATTCTCACCGAAAGTGCGGTAAGTTCTTCAGGGGTTTTATATACAATTATACAATACATTGAGCAAATTCCAGTGTGACATATACGGGTTCTTCTGTACAACATAGTTCATAAAAAACAAGCAGCCCTAGACCACCTAGAGTACACCATTGAAAATTAAGGTACACAAAACACAAGGGTGCAATAATATAGAATAGCTGAAATTGTTTTTTAATTATTATTTTCTGCAATTTTTACAATAAGACTATAATGATTTAAAAAGAAACTGAGAAGATCATATGATAAGGATTAATGACATTCGCAATACAATGGAAAAAAGCCAATGAGATTTATTTGCGAGGCTTGTGAGTGAATATCATAAATGCAAAAAAATTGCTCATTTGGACAAAGAAGATAAATTGTTCCATTCTCTAGTTGCGAATGCAAAGGCGAAAATCTAATACTTTTGGCAATTAAAAGGTAGTTTTTCCGCGTTGTGAATGCTTATGACGTGTTTGCGTTGTTTTTTTATTTGAACGTTAAGCGGGAGCGATGCACAAGCATCGCTCCCGCTACCGCTAATATTGTGCATTAGTTGGTGAATTCCTTTCAGGCGAGCTAGTTTGGCACGACTTTCTGGAGTCAGTAATCCGGCTCGGTTAATTAGTTCAGGTGGCGAAGCAGTTAGGGTGCACTCATTGTAAATAAATACGACTCCTTTTCTAAACTCTCTCTAACATTATTAGTTTATCAGTTCATGGAAATCTGGAGACATTAGCGTATTCTAGGATAGGTCCAACGAATGTAGTGTAGGCGAAAAGTCTGATTTGCGGTGCAGAGTGGTAGAGGCGCCTCCGAGAGAAGAAAAGTCTTTTTAACCCTTTCCCTACCGAAGACAAGCTGAGTTTGTCCGCGCTGAAATAAGCGTTTGGGGGCACCGTAGTTAAGCTACCCTGATACATTTTGCTGAGTACTGTTTGGATTTAACAGATGGTGCAGGAAAAAAAATTTAAGAACGAGCACAAAGCATGCATTTTGGACGAGGAAGGCCTTGATTCTGGTAAGCAGAATTAGAAAATGGCGCCCCCATCTGTGTGCGAGCGGCACGCGCGTGCAGCCCTGTTCAGCAATGTTCAGAAAAAGCGAAAAAAAAAACTCAGCTTCGCACTAGTGGTGCAAAGCTTGAACGAACCCCGGACCTTGGCGGCCTTCCTTGTTTCTGTATGTTTTTCTTTTTCTCGTCAGTGCATCGCTTTTTTATAGCGACACTGACGCCATGACCCTAGGTCCGCTTGCGCAGCTGTGCGGAGTGGATCGAGAATCGAGATCGGATGTGCACGCGCAGCCCCGCACACACACCACCTGCTCCCTTCCGAAGGTTTTGGAGTGGCGCGAATTTTTCGCGCGGTTTTGCGCCGTGGGCCGTGCCCGGGCGCAGTTCTGAAAAGGTATAGATTACTTTAGATTTGGATGTAGTACCATGCTTCCCTAAGCAATACTAAGAATTTCCTGAAATGTATTGGTTATTAATCGACTATCGACTAGCTATCGACTGGCTATGGATTCGCCTATACTATGCGATACCAATGCATGTCGAGGCGTTTGTAAGCAATTCCCAGATATTTAATAAATGTTCAAATTGGTTCGCTATCGATTTCAATATTCTCTTAATTCTTTCTGTGTATTTCTTTCTCTTTATTTATTTAAATTTACATACTGTAGCCCAATTAAGGCTATCGCAGGAGTGGGTTTTCTGTACATCAGCACACACAAGAATACACTCTTAATAAACAAATCGCAAATAAATACATTCATGCACATTACAACTCTTAATGAACAAATCGCGAATCAATACATTCATGCAAGAAATCTTCTAAAGGCAATGATCTAGTTGACCCAGGCAATAGATTCCATTTTTCTATAGTGTGCAGAAAGAAGCTGAATTTAAACAAGTTAGTACGTGAATGGAACGGTGTCAGGTTGAGTGTGTGGCTATTCCTTTAGGTTTGAGCTTATCAGGAGACAGATATTCGTTAGTTAACGTGTAGCGTGGGGTATTAACAAGAATATGGAGCAACTTTAAGCATTCGAGATCGCGTCGCTTCGACAAGGTTTGTAGACCTAGCGTAGCAAGATGAGAGGAGGGCGAGAACTTCCAGTCGTAACGGCGGAAAATGAAACGGATGGCTTTCTTCTGAACGGATTCTAATGTGGTGATGTCCGATTTTTTTATGTTTTTCTTCCCAATCTTTCTCTCTTCCTTTTTGTTTCTATGGTACGCTTTACTCTCTCCCCTCCTCCTCACATCTCTCCTCCTCACCCTTACTTTCCTACCCCTATGGTGTACTATACTGTACAAGCCTATGTTATGCTCTGCTGGCGTGTCTAGATAGCCGAGCGGTTACTATGCTCGCCATCGGATGGTAGGTATCGGGCTTTGAATCCCGCGGCGGCCGTATTTTCGATGGAGGCGAAAACGCTTGGGGCCCGTGTAGTTAGATTAGGTGCAGGTTAAAGAACACCACATACTCAAAAATTTCTGGAGCCCTCCACTGCGGCATCTGTCATAATGAAATTGTGGTTTTGGGAAGTTAAACCCTGACAATTATTATTATATTACGTACTCAACCTTTCACCCATGAACGCTGTTCCATACAACGCCGGATAAATCGGCGCACATGTTCTGGGACGAAGGAGCAAAGGAAGACGAGGAAGAACATTACAGACATAGCGCGTGCTTGTTCGCCTGTTCATGATGACAAGTTTCTGTTGGCGGATCACGACCAACAGCTGGCATAAACAGCTACGCTCTTAACAAAATGTTTGTTTGCAAAAGTTTCGTGGAATGAAGAATTTTACTTCTCTTGCTGGTGCGGAAGCGACGACACAGAGCAATAAATTTTCTCTAAAATCATCGAATAGGAGCGAAGACCGCGCCTCAGCGTATCGGAAGTGGACGCCGATATATATATATAGATGTCAACAATCCACTACCAGCGCATCCAAGAATTTTTCGCGGGCTGTCTTGTCCCTGCGCTTTCTTTTTACAGCAGAGCTGTTATGCCTTTCGCTTTGCCATTACCGTAAAATGCTGAGCAAGCGCTCCCCCCTCCCATACGGTGAAGAATAATACCACCACAATAGGAGGGGGGGTGCCTGCTCGTTCCCGGACCGAAATTCAAGATGGCGGTGGGGGAGGCGCTAACAATAAAAAAAGAAATGCCCATCCATATTTCTATAGCAATGCTTTATTTATTTACTGTTTTTATTCCCCCTCGTCACTGTCAAACCACTGAATCATTTCCACTACCCAACACCATATTCAACTTCCCGCGTGCAAACACCAGACAAACAAGTCAGTTAAATTTAAATCTTCCTCCCTGTAACAACGTTTATGGCGAACGATTGCTAGAATTCTTCGGAGCTGTAACCTGGAACACTGTGCCTCTGGAAATAAAAACTACGCGTAACTTCAACCTTTCTTGCAAACGCTTTTTCTTGTCTAATGAATTGTAATCACCTTTCCGTACGTAGATTGTACATCACTGAAACTTCCATATGTATAAAACCAATCATTTTTCATGACCAATCATGTGCGCTGCTAACTTTTATGTATTTTCTCTATTGGACCAGCTACTAGCCACGCAGGCTATTGGTCCAAATATTATGTACGCATTTTTGTATACATGTCTTAATAAACACATTTTGATTTGATTTGATTTTGATTTGACCGGTTTGACCAATATACAACCGGCCACATGACAACGGAATTTCATATACAACATTCGATACGCATTCAGTGTACTTATTCTTGTGGTTTCTTTTACACAAGCGATGCTTGTCTTGAAAAACAAGTGGCCGCAGGGGGAGGGGTGGGAGGCTAAAGTCCCTGTATGTTTTTAGGAAAGTACCGTCTTTCCTTTAACCTAGCCGCCACGCCGAGCACCCTCCTCTCCCGCCTTCCATCTACCCGCTTCACGGGCCGTCGCCCAGGAAACGCGCGCAAACTTCTTTCTTTTTTTCTTAGGTTTTATTTTTCGCCGAACCAGACTTCACGTTCACTGAAGTGACGCAGCGCAGTAGCGACAAGAAACTGAACCGTTTATTGCTTGGCACTGGGCCTTTTTATCCTGAAACCCACGTGAGTCTAGAACACGGGCTGTGGTCGATTACATCGTGACTTGCTTACAGGTGATAAGGAACTCGGGCCGGTGAGTGCGGTTTATCGACGACGCTGCAGTCACCAGCGTTGCGCGCGTTATCAGCGTAACATAGCATTCTTGATAGGAAAGTGGCGCGAGCCGGGTTATAGTGCCGGCGCCCGCACGGTGGCCGTTTGGGAGAGGATATAGATAAGGTTTGGACACTTGGGAGATGAGGGTTGGACACTTTGGAGAGGATATGGAGGCTGCATCACAATTTTTATGCGTCGCGTCCATAGAAGAACACATAAACGATGGCAACACACCGGAAGCGTCAGCTGTCGTGCTGCGGCGGAAACCACATTTCCTCCGTGACGCTACTGAGCCACCCTCGCGCGCTGCGGCGGCCGAGCAGTTTCTCCTTTTCAAGTACTTCTTTCTCCGCGGTCAAAGTAGACCTATGGAGGCACAGACACGTCTGATGCTCATGATGCTGTGGGAGTTTTAGAAAGCCGTCCTCGTCCGAAAGGACCTGGAGACCGAAGATGGTATACTGGATCAATCCGGGCGATCAGCGGTGGTCATGGTTTCCTGGAATGTGGCACCCACCCTGGACGTGTGCCGCTCCTACCAAATATTTATTCTGTTTTCCTCTCAATAAACGTTTTATTATCCTCCAGTTTGTATCAACTGATACTTTGGAGATCTTAAATGCATCTTGCTGAAGGAGCCTGTGTCGCACAAAATGCCGTGCCAGCGTTGGCGGCTCTGCCGATGGATGGAATATTCCGATATCTCAAAATAGTACAAGTCACACGTCCTGCCGGAATCTACCCCATACTCTCTGCATGCAAGTGAAGTATTCTACGCACCACCCCTGTGTTTTTTAAACGTCAGTGGTTGGGGAGTAAGCTAAATTTTAATAGTAAAGTAAATGTTAGTAGAAACCATCGCTTACAATCGTACATTAGGACACAAGTAACCAATACTGCTTATTCACGGCTCTACCCTCTGTTCGCCGCTAGCTGTGTAAGTTTGATTGAACAAAAAATCGGCCTTAACAATTGACCTGAGGTAATCTGTCATCCTTGTGTTTCAGATTTGTCCAAGTTGTCGTCCCTGCGTAATTGCCATCTCTATTATGCCACTGGTATTTTTATTTTACAGTGGACACGCATTTTTCGTCCCATTAAACGAGTGATTACTGTCGTTTTTTGCCATACAAACTGGTTTCTTTGAATGCAGAAATGTCTCACGTGACAGGGTAGCAGGTTAGAAACACGCATGGAACCCATACCAAGGCTCGACAGCGTGAGATGATGACGTGCTTCACGTAAATTCTATTTCCAGACCACATGGCATTCGTGCAGCTTTTCCTTACTCTAATCACACGCACGCATGGTCTGCTTGCTTTAGACTGCATAGTATGAAAATGTGCGCGAAAATATGTGGAATATCAGCCACCACGAGTCAAATAGGTGAGCATCTTGGCAGTCATACATTGAAGTTGTAGAAACTTAGGTTGCGCAATTTATTTGAGAATGCTGCCGTCGTGTGCCTTCGTTCTGCAGTAGGCAAAAATGACTACTGAAAAGTTATTGGCGGCCATTTGGGCAGGCATTCTTCCCGAACTGCACATAGAATAGGCTGATGATTATGGCAATAGTAATCACGATGATGATAATGTCAGTAATGAGGACCAGAGAAAAGAGCTGGACCATTCAAAATAGGCCCGACTTCTTGAGATCTTATCATCACTTCAAATTTCTGTGCAAATTTCCGTGCACGAATTTCTGTGCATGGCTCAAAATACTTTCTCTAGTTGTAGACGAACGCTTTTTCAAGTAGCAAGCCGCGATGGAATGTGCGTCACCAAAGGTTTTAAATGTTCGCGAAAATATTTCGTATCTATAGACAAGCACTCGTGGCTCGGCGTTTTTTATTGATCTCCTCGTGCAAAATACGCGCTACCTACTATAACACATCCGTACTACCAGTTCGATTTAATTGTCAGAGAGGTTCCCCAGCCCGAATAAATTGTGAAATAACTGCGCACAAGGTACCGTACCTGTAAGCGATAGTAACGACCACAACTTTTCCAAGGGCAGCCAAATTTCCTCCATCATCCAATTGCATCGCTGCCGAACCATCAAGGAAACTGTCTCCGTGTATCAAAGCCATGACGGGAAGGTTTGGCGAATTATCCAGCGTCGATGTTCAAACATTCAAGTACAGGCAATATTCGCTTGTACTTACATCTGCGTACAACCACCAGCTTTTCGCCGACGTAACTCAAGCCGCATGAAGCACTCACAACAGCAGTCTTCAGTCCATGCCCACTGACCTTGGATGCAGACGTCAAACATGGTACTGTCTATAAAGCAACCCCATTTCCTTTTCCATTTCTTTATAGACAGTACCATGTTTGACATCTGCATCCCAGGTCAGTGGGCATGGACTGAAGATTGCCGTTGTGAGTACTTCATGCCGCTTGGGTTACGTGGGCGAAAAGCTGGTGGAGATACAAAATTTCAAAAAAATATTTCTCAAGTGAAAAACATAATACCCTTCTGTAACTTTGCCACTGTTCAGCTAATACATAGCGCTTTTAAATGAAGTAAGGTGCATATTTTTAGTCCGAACGCCAAGGCAAGTTTTTTGATGCTGAATACAGAGCTTTTCTCAAAAAAAGTGAAATTGGCAATTTTTTTCAGACGATCTGCTAAACCTTCACCGATTAAATTATTTTTCTTTTGTAGTATGTCGAACAGGCCACCTGTACATAATTCATTTCTACCCTTTGAGTTTGCCTTGTTCCTGTAAAAAATATCAAACTTTGCAACTTTATTCAATTTGCTCGTGCGAAAAGCCCTCGAAGAATCGATATGCATAAATAAGTCATTATTTTTACAGTTACATCACTTCATTAGCTTGCCGGAAATACCATTTTATCGAGTGCATGCCATAAATGTCCTTTGAAAAAATTGCTGTTTGATGCCCTTTAGATCAGTCGGCGCAAAACTACAGACTCTCACAAATGGGTGGGAAACTTATTGGCAAAAGAAATAAACGAGCAGTACGAGTTTCGAACTTCAGGAAAAACGTGGAAATTTTTTCAGCCATATTTGTGATAGTCGGAAAAACGCTGGATGATTTGGCATGCAATGACCCAGAGGCTATATTTGCACTATTATTCTATAAGGGCTTTGAGTTAAAAACGTATATTCTGATTCACCATGTGCAGTTTAGCATTCATGTTTTTAGGATTTTTTTCTTTTTGATGCATTTTTGATTGTGTGATAATTCTTATAAAAGTGGAAATAAAGATGTTGTTTGAAATTAATACTGTGAGCAAGACCAATTCTTCATGTATCATGTTATACCCTATACTTTAGCATTGAATAATTTCTGTGCAGAAAAAAAAATATCCTAGACTACCCAAAAACAATCGATTTTTCTGTGGTCACGAAAGTCCATTACAGGGACAGCAGTGGACGATGCAGGGGCGTTTGCAGGAGTTGATATGGCGAGCTCGTCAGCCAGCTCATTGCCATTGATACCACAATGCCCTCGCACCCAGCATATTAAAACATGCTGTTCGGCCAAGTATACGGTGCACAACAGTGAGTATAACGAGACAATAATAGGATTTCTGTATGTTTTGAGGGTTCTTAAAGCTTTCACCACGCTTAAGGAATCTGTATATATCACTGCATTTCTTAGTTTCACTTCTTTAATGTGTTTTACGGCTGCGAGTATTGCATAGGCCTCTGCTGTGAATATGCTTGTGTTAGGGCGCACAGTACCAGAGTGAGAATAGGATTGACCGACGACTGCATAGGACATGCCAGCATGAGACTTTGAGGCATCTTTAAAAATGTCTGTGTAAGGGTATTTGTGCTGCAGTTCACGGAAATGCATCTGGATGTGTAGAGGGGGGCACGCTTTGTGACATATACAAAATAAGTATCACAATCTACAACCTGTGATTCCCACGGCGGGGCCTGTAAAGTAGGAGCCATTAAGCGGTGCTCGAGCAGTGGGACGCCTGTTATCTCAGCGAAAGCTCGTACACGCAGCGAAAAAGGCACTTTCACAGCGAGTTTTTTGTGAAAAAGCTGACAACTTGACAGGTTATTTGCAGCAGGATATGCGGGATGATCAGTGCTTGCGTTCACTTTAAAAAAATACTTAAAAAATAGGTATGACCTGTGTAAATGAAGAGACCACTCGTCGTATTCTACGTAGAGGCTTTCTGCAGGGCTTGTTCTGCAAGCACCTGTAGAAAGACGAATGCCTAAATGGTGGACAGGGTCCAGCATTTTCAGAGCAGTTGGCGTTGCAGACTGGTAAACCATCGCTCCATAATCTAGACGCCTGCGTATGAGGCTCTTATAGAGGTTCATCACACATTCTCTGTCACTGCCCCACGTTGTGCGTGACAGCACTTTTAGGATGTTCATTGTTTTCATGCGTTTATGTTTAAGATTTTTGTGTGCTGTACAAATGTTAAGTTTTCGTCTAAGATTACGCCTAAATAGTTATGTTCTCCGTTGAGAGGTAGACGCTCACCTCGCATGAAAATTTCAGAATCAGGGTGAAGGCTTCCTTTTTCAGAGAGAGGGAGGCAAGTGCTTTTTTGTAGGTTCAGTCTGAAACTGCTCTCATCAGCCTATTTGGAGACCTTGTTGAGACCAAGCTGGACCTGTCGCTCACAGATTGCGAGAGAACAGGATTTAAACCCTATAAGCACGTCGTCAACATACGTAGAATAAAACATGTTACGTGAGATGCACTGACGAAGAGAATTAATTGTTATAATAAAAAGAATACAACTGAGCACCCCACCCTGAGGCACTCCGGTTTCCTGCACAAATTGCCTTGATAGGACACTGCCCACTCGGACACGGACTATGCGGTTCGACAAGTAGCTTTCTAATACATTTAACGTTATACCACGCACTCCTAATTTCGAGAGGTCTCTCATATTTGCAAGCCGCCACGTTGAATCATAAGGATTTTCCATATCGAGGAACAAAGACAAGAATAACTGTTTATGGACAAATGCTTCACGAATTTGTGGCTCGATACGTATCAAATGGTCAGTAGTGCGCCGACCCTCTCGGAACCCACACTGATAGGGGCCAAGAAGGATTCGAGGAAATGTAACGACCGGCGGTTTATCTGTTTTCAAAAACATTACAATGAGAACTTGTTAAGGCTATAGGCCTGTAACTGGAAATTCAGATGGATTCTTGCCCTGTTTCACAATTAGAATTATAATAGCCTCCTTCCACGCAGAGGCAATCTCGCCGGACGACCATACAGTGTTGTAGAGACAAAGGAGGGTGTTTTGTGTTTCATGTGGCAGATTTTGTTTCAAGATTTCGTTTATTACATGGTCGGCACCTGGGGCAGACTTGTTGCAGCAAACAAGTGCTTCCTGCTGCTTTGCTAAGCGGAAAGATTGATTGTATCGCTCGCTTTTTGCACTTGCCGTTCTGTCTGTGTTTTGTACCTTTGAAAGGCTTCGGAGTAGTGTGACGAACTGAACACATGTTCGGAGTGTGTGCCCAGGATGTGTGCTTGGTCTTCCAAGGTGTCTCCATTTGTGTTCACCAATGGGAGAGAGAATGTTTGTCGACTTTGTATCCTACTAACCCTGTTCCATAGCCTCATGCCTGTAGGAGTTGATACTTGATATGTATCTTTATCAACTCTCTCTTCTAGCCTGCCGGCGCGTTCTCCGCCCTTGGGATTATACCTGCTTAAAACTGACAAATTTTCTGCAGTGGGGAATCACGCAGTAGCCCCCAAGCTTTGTTCTGCTTCTTGCGAGTTTCACGGCAGCCGTTGTTCCACCAAGGAACACAACGTTTTCCTACCGCACTTGTTACTTCAGATATACTTTGCATGGCAGCGTCAATTATAAAAGCAGTGGAATATTGAACTGCAGCGTCAATTCCTAAGGAAGACATGTTGGCCCAAGAGATTCTGGCAGTAAGAGTTCGGTACTTTTCCCAGTCGGCTGTGTTGACCTTCCACCGCGGAGCTTGTGGTGGAGATTCATTTTCTTCTGTTGTTCTCAGCAGTACTGGAAAATGATCACTCCCAAAAGGCTTCTTTTATAACACTCCAGTTAGGATGGGGTAAAAGGATGGGAGAAGCAATGTTAAGATCTATGGATGAATAAATTTGGTTGGCAACGCTATAAAATGTTGATTCTTTTTTATTCAATATACATGCACCAGGAGATAGCACAAATTGCTCAAAGAACCGGCCTCGCGCATGGCTGCAAGAGTCGCCCCACAAGCTACTGTGTGCATTGAAGTCATTGAGAACAAGCTAAGGTTCTGGCAACTCATCTATAAAAGACTGAAATTTATGTTTATGTAGCTGATAGTGTAGGGGTATACAAAGTGAGCGGATGGTTATGAGTTTGTTTAAAAGAACAGCCCGAAGGGGCCAGCGCATCCAGTGCTGTTTGCAGCTGCATACGTTGACACGCTACACTTTTGTCTATTATGATGGGAACATTGCCAGACGGCGTGAGCGCATCACCACGATATTTGCGGAAAATGATATAGTGTGTAAGGAATTTCATATGCTTCGGTTTAAGGAGTGCTTCTTGCACACACACATCACTTTTGCGTTATGTTTGTGTAGGAGGTCTTGAACGTCATCGAGGTTCATAAGAAGACCCTTGGCGTTGCACTGTATAATTTGTGTTTTCATTTGAAAGCGAGTTAGTGCCTTGTGTACACAGGAAAGAGGTACTACTTAAGATTACAGGGCCCTTTCTGGGCCCTGCGACGCGGCTCTTATCTTTTTCGAAGCGGTCGAGGAACGCTCGCCGCTCCTTGGGCGCTTGATACGTCGTTACGATAGGTGTAGTGTCCATTGCCTTCTGCGAGGCGCCGAACAGGTGCTCGTACGAGCGAGAACTTTGGCGTGAAAGTCCCGCCACAGAGGACGAGATTTTTTAACCCACCAGCCCGAAGGTCGATCGGACTGTATTCGGGTCCAGGCGGCGCCAGCTGGCGGCGCCAGCTGGTCGTTGACAGCGCCAACTGGGGCCGAAGAGCGAGGCAGCTTTGGCTGTACCCACCGTGACAGGTCGCGGCAATCCTTCGCTTTCACTTCGAATAGCGCCGGCTTTCGCCGACGGTTGTGTTAGTGCCAGCGAACATAGGGTAGCGGGACGTTCTTGCTGCATAGGTGGTGCAGACCTTACTGCCTCCACCACGGGGACGGAAGCCACAACTGACAGCTCGCTGTGCGCGAGCTGGGCTTGTGGCGATGGCAGCTGCGGCGCTTCCCCTCGACGTCGCATCAGCATAGAATGTGCCATGAAAAGGTGAACACCGCCTTCGTGCTTCCCTGAATGAGATATTTTCTTTGCATTTTAGTGTGATAATGTCTTTTTCTTTTTCCCATGCAGGACAAGCTCTAGGGTACGCCGCGTGCTCCCCTTCACAGTTCGGACAGTGAACTGTCAGAGATGTCGGAGGAGTATTCATGGTTCCCGCGTTTCGCACAAGTCAGTCGTCCTCTGCAACTCTGCGAGCCATGACCGAAATGTTGGCACTTAAAACATCTACGTGGGTTAGGAATTGATGCTCCGATTGTAGTTTTTGTGCACCCAGTTGCAAGGGAATCTGGCAGAACGGTTGAAAAAAGAGTGATGATCAACAATTTTGTCGGAATTCCTTTGATCTCGCGCTTGATCTTAATTCTTTGCACCTGGGTTACGTTCTGGTCCTTCCATCCTACGAGAAGCTCTTCTTTACTCAAGTTTAGAAGGTCATCATCGGAGGTCACTCCTCGAACGGTGTTCATTGACCGACGAGGGGTCATTGTGATTGGAACAGCGCCGAATACCAAAGGTTTCAAAGCTTTCCGTGCTGTGCACTGTCTCGTATTTCAAGCAACAAGACGCCGCTAATCATTTTAGCAGCCTTAACCCGGGTCCTATTGTGACAGCAAGGAACTTGGCAGCAATAAATGGGGAAAGGGTTCTGACGGTCTTCTGAGGATCTGTGCACTGGGTTACATGGAAACGAGGGTGTAGCGGTGAAAGAGCAAGGCATTCTCCAGTGGGACAATCTCTTGGTGCGAGGCGCAAGCGCTGACCGTGAAGGAGCAAGGCTTTTACCAGTGGTACCATCTCTTGGTGTGAGGCGCGAGCGCTGATCGCGAGCTGTGGTTGCAAAGCCTGTTTGTTTTCTCGCTGCGGTCTGCCTGCTACGAGACGTCGTCAATAAACCCTCTTTCAAACTTGGGGAGAAGATGGGTAATTAAATCTGACACTTCGAACCCGGAAGCTGCCCACTGCGCCTACAATTCCTGATCAGACCACCGAGCAAGGCACCGCCCAACCAGTCACGGCCTAGTCGCCACTGGTCATCGTGCATACCACCCTGCGCCAACGCGACCCCCCCACCTTATTCAACGGCAGCGAGGACCCAGATGTGGAATATTGGCTGCTGTTATTTGAAATTGTGAGCGCCGCCAAAAAGTGGGACGACCCTTCGAAATTGGAGTATGTTTCTATCTCAAAGACCTCGCCAGCGTGCGTTTCTACAAACACAATTCGGAATTTTCCACGCGGCCCGCTTTCAAGGCCATCTTGGTAGCTGTGTTTGGTCGTCCCGCAGTACGCAAGCTCCGCGGCGAACAGCGCCTACGCGGACGTTCGCAAAAGCAGGGCGAAAACTTCGCCAGCTGCATCGACGATGCCATCGATCTATGCAAGCGCCTGAACACTGAGATGACTGAACAAGACAAGGTCCGACATATCTTAAAAGGCATAGACGATGATGCTTTTCAAATGTTGCTGGCGAAGGACCCACGTACCGTGTCCGAGGTTGTGACCTTGTGCCAGAGCTTCGAAGTTCTTCGGAAGCAACAAGTCTCAGTTCGGAGGTCGACGACAGCAGACGACTCCGTCGCCGCCCTGGCCGTCGGTGTTGACAAAAGCCTGTTGTAGCAGATAAAAAAATATGAACGCGAAGTGGCTCGACAGCTCTCGTGCCTGCCATATTTACCGCTCACCGAAGTGTCCACGAACTGCCTAACGCCGACTATCAGGCAGGCTATTGAAGAGCAGGTCTCCGAGGCGTCGCCGTTGCCGTCCGCCTCTACACCGACACCGGTCGCGCCAACACCGATTTATGCAGCTGCCGCGGCAAGGCCGCCGCGTCGTCTGCCAGTGTCGCCCCCACAACCTGTGCAACCGTCCACCATGCCATTTTCTGCTGCACCGCAGCACTCCAGAAATCCCTGGCGCACTGCAGACAACCGGCCCATTTGCTACGCTTGCGGAATTTCAGGACAGGTTGCACGCCTATATCGTCGGCCCTTCGCGGTGAACCCGGAGGAACCAAGGTATCCTGACTACTCGTTTCGGCCGCCATACAGCGCGCCGCACACGCCACCTGAAGTTTACGAGCGCGACTCGCAAGCTTCTCCCGATATCCAAGCCTTCGCTTGTCGACGCTCTGCTTCCCCTTCACCACGTCGTCGTTCTGTGTCACCTATGCGTCAATGACCCACACCCACGGAGACGGAAAACTGACTGCCGCAGCTCCGTAGGCACGAGCTGCGTCATCGTCTATTCGTGTAAGTCCTCGCCTGTCTCCTGCCAATCTTATTGATGTAACTGTCGAAAGTGTACGAGCACTTGCGCTCATCGTTACTGGTGCCGCAACATCCGTGATCAGTCAAAGGCTCTGCCGCTCTATTCATAAAGTAACGACGCCTTCTCCCGTCGTTTCCCTCAGCACTGCGAGCGCACAACAAATTGAGCCCGTTGCGGCATGTACAGCCTTAAGTGGTAATTCGAGACGTGTTGTACATCACTGAATTTCTTGTGTTGGCTTCATGTTCCCATGATATCATTCTAGGATGGCATTTCTAATCATGACATCACGCCGTTGTCGACTGCGCTCGGGCCGAAGTGGAATCTGCGTTTCGTGACGCGTCTCCTATCAATGTGACCATATTTACTGTGACCAACCTTGTCGTCGCGACGGACATTGACCTCCCTCCTTTCAGTGCCGTATTTCTTCCTGCCTGCTGCGCTTCCCTTTTTGACGCTATCGTTCTGTTCACGCCATCTGACATCTTCGGTAGCCGCCACCACACGTCGCTGCCATTCGCCGTTCTGGTGCGTCGTCAAGACAGCACCGGAATATTTATTTGTAATCTCAACTCGTGCCCTCTCAATTTGCGCCGCAACGAGACGCTCGGCCACATTCAGTCTATCGATGAAGGTGTTATCGGCGCTATGATTTCTTTGACACCAAGCTGAATCCGGAGCCGAACGCGTTGGTTCCTCACCTTGCTTTGGACATCGTGTCCTCGGATGCATTTCACCGTTCTATCGACAGCCATCTCACTGCTCTCATTGAGGGCAGCTAAGAAGCTGCTCTCCTCAACGAGAGCAGCTTCTTACCCTGCTGCACGAGTTCAGACGTTCGTTTGACTTCCCTCGAGCAGCGCTATGTCGAACAAACACCGTTGTTCACAAAATTGACACTGGGGACAATGCTCCTTTGTGCCAGCGCCCCTATCGTGTGTCATCAGCGGAGCGTCGCGTCATTACACAGCAAGTTGACTACATGCTACAGCGCGGAGTCACCAAGCCTTCTTGTAGTCCTTGGTCTTCCCCGTATGTACTCGTCAAGAAGAAAGATGGTTCCATCCGATTCCGCGTTGACTACAGGCGCCTAAACAACTTTACGAGGAAAGATGTTTACCCTCTTCCCCGAATAGACGACGCCCTCGATTGTCTCCAAGGTGCCAAATTCTTTTCTTCGCTAGACATGCGTTCAGGTTATAGGCACGTCCCAATGGCCGAGTCTGATCACCCGAAAACAGCGTTCGTCACACCGAATGGCCTCAGCGAATTTAAAGTAATGCCATTGGGAAGGTTTAATGCGCGCGAAACGTTCTAGCGAATGATGAAGAGCATTTTACGCGGTCTCAAATGGAAGATACGCTTATGCTATCTTGACGGCGTTATCGTTTTTTCACCCAATTTCACCTCGCATCTCACTCGTATGCTTAAGTTTCTTCAGTGCGTTACCAACGCAAGCCTGCAGCTTAACCTGAAGAAATGTCACTTTGGGGCTCAGTAACTCACCATACTTGGTCATGTCGTTTCAAAAGACGACATCCTCCCCGACCCTGACAAACTTCGCGCTGTTGCTGAATTTCCAATGCCGACTACACCTAATGAACTACGGAGCTTTGTGGGCCTGTGCTCTCATTTTCGTCGCTTTGTCCGGAACTTTGCTTCCATCATCGCCCCGCTCACCAAGCTCCTTGCTGGCCCTGCGGATCTTTCGAATTGGACACAAGCCTGTGACAAATCCTTTATTACGCTGCGCCAACGACTTACTTCGCCGCCCGTCCTGCGCCATTATGACCCAACGGGGCCAACCGACCTACACACGAACGCCAGTGGCGTTGGCTTTGGTGCAGTACTCGCGCAACGCAAACCTGGTTTTACGGAGTATGTGGTCGCCTATGCTAGCCGCGTCCTCATTAACGCGGAATCCAACTACTCTGTAACCGGAAAGGAGTGCCTCGCGCTTGTGTGGGCGTCGAACAAGTTTCGCCCCTATTTGTCAGCCAAACTTTCGACGTGGTGACTGACCATCAAGCACTGTGTTGGTTGGACGTTGGGCACTTCGCCTACAAGAATTCGACATTCGCATCGTCTACCAATCGGGGGAAAGCAGTCTGACGCAGATGCTCTCTCACGATCACCCGTGAAATCCGATGAAAAGAAAAGCTCAACCATTGGCTGCAAGCGTCACCGACATGCCATCTGAACAGCGAAAGGACCCTTGGATTGACTCTCTCTTGAATATGCTCTCCGACTCATTAACTTCCGGATACCAGCGGGCTCTTCGCCGCCAAGCAACGCGTTTAGAAATACGGGATGCCCTGCTATATCGTCGCAACTATCAAGTGACGGGTCGTAAATGGCTGCTCGTCCTACCCACCCATATGCGGTCTGATGTCTACGCATACTTTCACGCTGAACCGCAACATGCACACGCTGGTGCGCTAAACACTTATGAGCGGATCCGCCAACGTTACTACTGGCGGGGTATGTACACATTTGTGCGAAAATACATTCGCTCATGTTCATTGCGTCAACAATGGAAGACATTTCCTCATTCACCCGGTCAACGGCAGCCTTTACCATGTCCTGCACGCCCGCTTGACCGTGTTGGGATTGACCTATACGGTGCACTTCAGTGCTGTGTTACTGGTGATCGATGGGTGATTGTAGCTGCCCACCATCTGACAAGATAAGCCGAAACGGCAGCGCTACCTTCGGCTGGCGCTCGTGACGTTGCCACCTTTACATTGCATCGGTTCGTTCTTCGTCATGGTGCACCACGGGAGCTACTGAGTGGCAGAGGTCACGTGTTTTTGTCTGAAGTTCTACAACAGATCCTTCATTCATGCCGTACAGTGCACCGCACATCAACGGCCTACAACCCTCAGACGAACGGCCTAAGGGAACATTTACACCGCACACTGGGAGACATGCGTACTATGTATATTGATTCTGACCACTGCAATTGGGATGTCATTCTCCCTTTCCTGACGTTCGCATACAATACTGCGACATAATCCACAACAGGTTTTTCCCCATTCTTTTGTTTCTATGGCCACGAGCCATGCAGCACCCTCGACACAATACTACCGTACAATCCAGATGCCTCAGAATTCAGCCCAGTTTCCGAAATAGACAAATATGCTGAAGAGTGTCGTCAGCTCACACGCTCATTCACCGCTGATAACCAAGCCCCCCAAAAAGATCGTCATGACCGTAACATAGTCCAGGACACTTTCCTCGTCCGCTCTCTCGTGTGGCTTTGACTGCCTTTTCACTCTCCTGGCGTGACTCCCAAGTCTGCACCAAAGTATACCAGCCCTTACCGCGTCATCAAATGCCCCTCTCCTGTCACCTATGTGATTGAGCCGGTCAAGCCTTCCATTGAGAAGCGCCGTCTTGGTCGTGAGATGGCCCACGTGAGTCGCCACCTTGAGTCACCATGATGGGCTCCTCTTCATCGCCGGGGTGTTGTAGCGCTGAAAGAGCAAGGTATTCACCAGTGCGACCATCTCTTGGTGCGAGTCGCAAGCGCTGATCGTGAAGGAACAAGGCATTCGCCAGAGGGACCATCTCTTGGTGCGAGGCGCGAGCGCTGATCGCGAGCTGTGGTTGCAGAACCTGTTTGTTTCCTCGCTGCGGTCTGCCTGCTACCAGACGTTGTCAATAAACCCCCCTTTCAGAGGGAACTTTCTTTCGCCTTAGCAAAGATGCTGTGGGTTTCTTCAGTGTACCATCTCTTTGCGCCATCTCTTTGCGAACTCGGTCAGGAAGTTTTGGAAAGGCATTAGAGGTCATAAGTGTACGACATATTTCAGCCACCAACCCCAAGGGGGGACGCTGCGGCTTGTTATAGAACCACACACGCCAGCTGTACATGGCCACTATAACCTAATATATAAATTCAAAGGAATGACATATACACAAAGTTAACTCTCGCCGCCACGAAAACTAGAAGTAAATGGGAGAGGAGAGGACAGGAAAGATGAAAAGTGGGAGAAAAGACGAAGGTGAGAGTAGAGAGAGAGACGGGAAAAGGCGACTGCAGATTTCCCCTGGGTGGGTCAGCCAAGGGGCGCCGTCTACGTGAAGCTGGGCCTAAGAGGTGTGTTTTGTCTGCCGGGGGCTTTAAAGGTCCGAACACCTGGTGTCGGCCCAACCCCCGGGATCCCCTTTTCCTCGGGTATGGCAAAGCCACACACGACTAGGCATGGGAGGGGGTCGAAACCAACCCGTTAGCTCGGGTCCGTGGTGTCACTACACACCAAACGCCTGCTTGCGCAGACGCCCCTGTGGCGCTTAGCACACACTCCTCAACCTTACCAGCCAGTTAGCTGTCACTAGCCAAGATTACCGAGCACTATTGTAAGTAAATCGAAAATTAACCAATAAGAGCCAGTGCTGGCTAAGACTACCGAGTACTAGCCGACAAATAGTAAGAATAAGCCAACATTACTTAGTTCAAGCCAACACTTTGTTAATCAGCGAGCGCTAGCGCACACTTGTCAGGAGTTAGCCAGTATTCGATAGTTTTTGCCATGATAAGCCGCTACTAGCCGTCAGTTAGCGAATTCCAGCCTTTACTAAGCCAAAATGAGCACGCACAAGCCAGTATTACCCAAGAAGAGTCCTAAAATAACTAAGTTTAGCTGGCAGTATTCCGCACTACCCAACATAAGCAGACAGCCCGCCGGTGTGATCTAGTAGTTATGGCGCTCGACTGCTGACACGAAGGTCACGGGTTCGACTCTCGGCCACGGCGGCCGCATTTCGAGAGAGGCGAAATGCTACAGGTCCGCGTACTCAGGTTCAGGTTTCAGGAGCCTTCCGCATAATCATATCGCGGCTTTCGAACTTTATTATTATATTATGCATGAGACCAGCCACACGCGACGAAGATGCGAGTAGGGCAGCGATAGAGTAAGTGGAGCGTTGGGTGATAGCTTTGCGCACAATCGGTATTCCCCTGATCTGCAAAATGCTCCTTCTCGGCTTACATGTACTAGAGAGGGTCTGTATTATGCATGAACACTGAAAGAATTAGCGCTAAAAATTGATGAGCAGAAAAAGGAGAACAAACAAGGGATTTTTTGTGCTGATCAATTTTTACCGCTTATTCGTTCAATTTTCGTGGATAACCAACTAGCCCAACAGTCTATTCTGTCTTATACCATCACGAAAAACGAAAAAGGTGCTTTACAGCTGAAGCTGTATATGGCTAGGCGAAACCAAAATCCGTCTGTCCTGATGTTTCTAGAAATCTCTCCATTGCCAGCGCCGTCATTTACGTCGTTATCTACGTCGTACCCACGCGCACGAACCATTGGCTGCGCCGTGAGTGACGTACATGCCGTCACCGCCATGCCGCCGAGCTCGCCCTTAGCAGTTTAAACTTACATTTTCCGCATGGATAGGCCTCGGGTCGTGCAAACTCCCGAACAGCAGAGAGCATTCGAAGAATAGCGCCGACAGCAGAACCGTCAGAGATTTCGTGGTTGCCGGGCCGATGTTGCAGTCTGGGCAGAAGTACAGACCCGGGCGGCCAAGGGCAAGCAGCAACTGCGTACCGAGTATCCGGCAGCCTGCCATGCCACACTAAATCGAGAAGCAGAATGCAAGCGCCAATGGTGGGCGGATACTGCTTAACACGACGCCGAGCAAACTCGAGAGATCGAACGCAAGCGACGTAGAGTTTATATTTTCACGAGGTCGTCACGTCGACGAAGGCAGCAGTCGGCGTGTCCAAGATGAAACTCTTTATTTGGCCGAACTTCTGGCCGGGGATCGGAAAGTCAAGCTACAGCAATACACACTCCACACTGATAGCGGCAAACAGAGCATCGGCCGTCGATAGTTTGCCCTGCGGGAAGTCGCGTCGGCATTTATACATGCAGCATCGAACATTCGAGCTTTGTCGCTGGTGGCCGCATTAGTTGGACAATAATCTCAACTGTTCGCGTTCACGCGCTCAAGCCTATAAGAAGATTTTAAGACAATCTGGAAGGTTCCCAGATATTAGGGCGCGGCTTGCGCAAGGCGGCGGCTACGCGTGCAACGGACTAGTTACATAAAAATGACAAAAAGAGCGCGCGTAGCATTTCCCCCCTCTGAAAAAGCACCGTCTCGACGCATGTAACAGAACATGGACAGGAGGAAAATAAGTGCATACACAAATAAAATACAATCGTAAAGGAAAAAGCAGTCCTAATGTTCGGTAACCCGTGTGAAACGGCTTAAGGCGCACCACATGGGCGACTTCCGGTCGTGCGCGACGCCGCTGAGAGTTCATGATGCGGTCCGGGATGACCTCGTAGTCTAGAGCACCGAGACGCCGATGAACCTTCTATAGTCCTTCTATAGTCCGATGTACTTATGGTCAGATGTTTTAATAAATCCACGTCGCGGTAGCGGCGTCCAGACCCAAACACGGTCGCCGGTCTGGCATTCCACGAAGCGTCGTCGAAGATTGTAACGGCAGCTGTCGGTCGTCTGCTGATTCATGATGCGTAGGCAGGTGAGATGTAGGGCTTCGAGGCGCTGAAGGTAGACTGTCACATCGAGATTTTCTTCGTCGGTGTCGTTGGGTAGCATGGCGTTGAGCTTCATTGCCGGGTTTCTTCCGTATACCAACCTGTATGGCGTCATCTGTGTCGTTTTTTGCAAGGCTGTAAGGCGTGGCCAATAGTACTTTTCCTGTATCCTCGCGAGCGTGCGGGAAAAGCCGAGGTGGCCAGCCGTCGGGTCGTCGTGCAGGGCACGCAGATCTTCTGGTCGCCATGCCGAAGGTACATCGAGGCCCGGGCCATAGCGAAGTTCTTCTGTACGACGAAGTCGTTTTTCAAGAAAAATGACGCCAATCCTCGCCTGAATACCTTCGGAACAACGGCGGTCCTGCCCTGGAGGTATTCCATAGGGCCCCTGAGTTCCGAATCAGCTTGCTGCCATTCAGCGAAGTCGTCGGCACTTATGGTTCCTAAGAAGCATTCATCATCGTGGTCGTCCTGCGGCGGTGCGTCGATGGGGACACGAGACCGGCAGTTGGCGTCGGAGTATATCCTTCCGGACTTCTAAACGACGGTAATGTCGAATTCTTGAGGTCTTCGGCTTCACGGTGCGAGGCGACCTAAAGGGTCCTTCAAGTTAGCTAGCCAACACAAGGCGTGATGGTCGCTCACAACCTTGAACACTAATATTCTTAATAAACTATTAACTTGACCGACAGGGCTCAGTCATAGGTCCTTTGCTGTTCATTTTATATTTTAACGATCTTCCGGATTTTCTCAATTCATCCGACAACGATCATTGCATTTTATACGCCGATGACACTACCATATCTTCATCTGATCAATCTATTACTGTTCTCACTTGAAGGCTAAATACTGCATTGAGTAACATCATGAACTGGTGCAGCAATAAGTACTTAGTTCTTAATCCTTCAAAAACAAAATACAGTGAAACCTCGGTGATACGAATCTCACGGAACCACCAAAAATATTCGTATCATCCGAAATTCGTATCACCAGAAGGCACGGAAAATTAGCATGCGACAATAGAAAGCGGCGTACATTTTCATTTATTGCTTTTTAGGGCCGCAGCAACGTGAGGAAGAACCATGAATGATTGTCAGTTAAGATTTAGATGTCGGCAATCATACCTGCACTCGTAAATATACGGCCCGTACGCGCGTACTTAATTAATGAACCAGGTGCGTTGTGACCCGCGACAGCAGTAGCCCCTTCCAAATTTTAGTATGCTTTTTTGCATGACAACAGAGTACTGCAGCGAAAGTAAGAAAAGAAGCGCTTTGACGCCATGGATCAAGGCCACAAAATTACACAACCACGGTCCTGTGTTATGATTCCGTTATCGTGGAGGTGTTGGGAATGTTTTTTGGGAGATTTACGGCCGTGTCCGCACAAGTCCAACCTCAACGGTCGCGCATGTTGAAGTTGTGAACCATGACTCCTTCGCCAAGACCATCCTCGCCTTCTTTCGGTCCTCGTCCACCTTTCATAGGATGTCTGATGCACGAGGCAGGCACGTGTAACACAGTACAGTGACAGCAGCCCACGTCGACGTGTTAGAAAAAAAATGCATGGCGCTAATGTCTTCTGTAATCTAAAAGAGCCTCAAAGATTCAAGCACATAATCAATCTCGGAGGCCGTGACGCGTCTCTAAAGGTTTATTCTGACCGTAAGAAAAGTGTTTTTCTTACACCGTGATTCTCATGATTTGGCGGTGCGGTGCGCATGTCCACACTTGCGTTCCCGCGCTCGCACGTGCTTGGCGCGTCTTCCGCGACAGCGCGGACAGCACCTCTTTTTACCTGGGCGGTAGCGTACGTTCGTATCAAACGTCGCTGGGTGAAAATCGGTTCGCAGCAACCATACTCCATTACACTGCAGGCCAATGGGCCTTGGCCGGGACGAACGAAAAATTGGTATCACCCCGAAATTCGTATGAGCTGTGATCGTATCACGGAGGTTTGACTGTATATGGTGTTTAAGACTGATCAAATATCCTTAACAATTATTCCCGTTCTAACAATTGATACTCATTCTATACTCGCTTGCGATGACGTCACGTTTCTTGGCATACATCTTGACCCTGTCTACATGACGGGGTGAAGACTACATGTTTGAAACGCTTGGACTGGACTTGTTCACCCAAGTACTACACTCAGAAAATACGCGCACTGGTTTAATCTTCGCGAAGAACATGTCTACTGTAATAATGACCGATCCTTTAGGTGTGTACCAAAGTGATCACAGAGGAACCTTGCTTACGTGTGTGGTTAACAGACTTCGTGAAGAAGAACCCAGTAACTGTTACGGCATGGGACAGTAAAGCGCTGTGCTTACTAACAACCTAGCTAACAAACATCGTGAAGAAATAGAAGAAGAACGGAGTGACGGTGACATGATGGGACAATAACACGCTGTGTTTAACAATAACCGGCCCGAAAAAACAGTTTACCTGTACTTCATAATAAAATCAACGCACAAGCACTGCGTGCAGATGGTTCATCAGTGACGCTGAAACGTGCGGCCCCTTTTGTCACCGGGCTGGAGGCGCATTTAGTACTGACCTTTGTGATTAACGCATTACTAAACAGAATGAACCGCTCAATACACTCCTCAATGACGGTGATGCCGTAAGGCACAGTGTGCGACATCAAGTTGTTATCAGGTTGGTTGGTTGGTTGAAAAACATTATTTGGGTCCTGCAAAGCGCGCGTCAGCGCGCAGCGGGCGACTCCCACGTCGGAACCGTCAGACCAAGCCTGCCGGCCGCTCCGCGGGCCTGCTGGATAGCCCAGAGCTGGTCAGCCAGGAGGGAGCTGCGGAGGGCCGCCTCCCACCTGGCCGAAGCAGTATCGGGGTTAGTGTGCGTTGCCTTGCACTCCCAGAGCATATGTGCTACATGGAGCTAAAGAAAACTTCAGTTGTGTAAATTAAATATCAACCATTTTGTTTCCATTGTTCCTTATTTGAATGCGAATTTCTGCTTGTTTATCATGTTCTGAAGAATGTAGTATTATATTGCTGTATTTGTGCACTTTGGACTTCCGCCGTCATGAATTGAGTCACTGTGTCCAAGCTCTTATCAACCATCTCCGGCACGGCACCCTGCTGGGCATCATAGAGCAAGGGGCGCCAACAAATACACAGACACGAGTCCGCAATATAGTGTTTATGTTCCTCACTTGTGTCTACGTATTTTTTGCGATACCTGCTCTATGACGCATTCTTACAAACTCGCCCACATTTCCGTTCTGCAGGACAGCAAACAATTTCCCTTTTCAACGCACACCAGCGCTTCTTTAGTGAAATTCATTCTTGGTGCTTCCTCTACAAAAGTTACCGCTTGCTCC
This sequence comes from Rhipicephalus sanguineus, assembly GCF_013339695.2. Classification (NCBI taxonomy): domain Eukaryota; kingdom Metazoa; phylum Arthropoda; class Arachnida; order Ixodida; family Ixodidae; genus Rhipicephalus; species Rhipicephalus sanguineus. The sequence goes on along the minus strand of NC_051183.1, from coordinate 123,664,341 downwards.
TCATTTGCTTCTTTCTAACGTAGGACGCACGCCAGTCTCTTCAGAAGACAGAGCGGCGCCTGTCTCAACTCGTGAGTCACAGGTTACGTTGTCCTTAAACGCAAAGCGCTGTCTGTGCCCAGTCTTTCAGACCATTTCTGATCAATATTCACGTGAGAGGCATCGGATGGTGCCACGAAATATGTTCGCACAACTAAAATGCCCTATGCACTAATTTCGTTTACCTGAAATGCGTTAGCACTGGGTCAAATGCACTCCGGTGAGAGATTTAGAAAAAGTTCGTACAACTGAATAGCTCGTTGAACTGACGTTCGTTCAAGTGGTATCTTACTCATATGTATTTATCAAGCGCGGTGGGTGAGACGGGTTTCTGAGCGTATGGCGGTACTTTCGAAACTCAGCCCAGCAATGAACATGTATTTGCGTTTACCTAATTCCTTATTAGTGATTTGTAGAGGCCGGATTTAAAGTAGACATGTGCGCCGGTCTCAAAATAGCCGGCGGCGGTGCGTGAGCGGCGCGGGGTTCATCGGATCGGCTGCGGCGCGGCGCGCGAGGGGAGGGGGTAGATTTGGAAGTTCGTGGGGAGAGAAATTTGTCCCTTGAAGTTCGAAAAAAATAGGTTTCAACGAAAAAGCGAAGCTGTAAATGCAACAGAAATATGTCGTATTGTTGTGCGAACTATGGCTAGTAGAAAACTTTTTAACCCGATCTCTCGTAACGCTACAAAACGCTGGTGTATTGGAATACGGCCGCTCCCAGGAGAGAAGCGGTTTTCGTTAAGTATAGTATCGGTGGTTACAGCACGAATTGGTGAGATCACAACGCGTAGAAGGGTAATCGAGCCGTTTGCTCATAACTGCCGAGATAGCGCACACGCCAGAGCTCCCTACTGGGCCTATAGTGAATGTTCACAGTTGCTACTCGAGCCACGCAGCCCCCCTCCCCCGGCATCCGTTCATACTCCTTGGTCCAGCGAGAGACGGGTGGGGCGTTTCGTTTCTCGTTGAGGAGCAATCGACGGCAGGCCTCGCACACGGGCTTATGTTATCGCATGCACCCTCCCTGCAAAGGAGATGGCCTGCTTGTTTCATCTCTGCGGCAGCCGTATTCCTCGCCAGCGCTCGGCAGCTTTTACTCGCGGGTAGAACATAAGATGCGCGGAGCGATGGTATGGATTTGGGCTTTACACGGAACATGACGGCGACGGTTAAAACCTGCCCCAAATGTCTATAAAATTGCTATCGCAATAAAAATATATGAAAATTACACCATCTCCCGCTAAAGGGGACCATGAGGCGATGCGAAGCCGGAGCACTTGCACGATCGCGTTCCGTTGGCGTTCGTTGAGCATGCTACCGACCTCGCGTCGTGGAACGCGAAGAGGGACGCTACGCGCGTCGTATCTTCCATCTAGCCTGGCCGTTCTCACAGGGCGAGCGGGGAACGCTGTGACAGGCGGGCGAGAGGGGGGCAGCGTGGGAGAGGAGAGAGAAGCGGAGGGGACGCGCATGCGCTCGAGCTCATCGCGGCGTTGCGCAGGAGAGAATTTCGGCATGTCTAGCCCGCGTTTCAGAGGAAGAGTGGAAAGGGGGAGGGGAGAGGGGGAGGGGGAGAGGGAAAGTGGGGAGGGGAAGGACAGAGGGAAAGTGGAGAGGGTGAGTGGAGAGGGGAGGGGAGAGGGTGAGTGGAGAGGAGGTGTGTGGAGAGGGTATGCGCATGCGCAGTAAGGGTGGTCACGCCGCACACCACCACCACCACCGGATTGAGCTCCGCCTTAAGATACTTCGCATCTAAAAAACCGTGGATGCGGGCTCGCTTTTTTTCTGGAGAGCCGCATTGCCTTCGCTTTAAAAAAGTTCGTCCACTGGAAGAGCCAAATAATCCGGCGCCATTTTCATTAGTTTCGTTCTCGCCTTCACTGCCCTTGCTACAGGCGATAACTCCTCGCCACTTATTTCTTTATAAAACACGTGTACAATGTCACCACTAAGCATTGAGCCTATGAAGATTTCGCGCTTGTCCACTACACCCTGTTATATCCGCTTGCGCAGTCGGAAACGCACAGCATGGAGCGAAAGCAGTTGATTGCGCGCGATGGTGATGCGAGACAAGAACGGATCTGCGACTACATGGCAGCGTATGGTGGGAGACAATTGACAATGATATCTCTCGTATGTGGACCTATCGAGAGTATGTGCCCGAATGATGTCAGTTGAATCACCGTTCTAGCGTCACTAAGTGCGCCACAAAGACGAGAAACGCCAAGAGAGAACAAGGCGCTCGTTTTTTAACAGCTAAGAAGTTCTAGCTCGGCGTAAGGAGTTCGACCGTGCCCAAAAACCATCATCATCATGGACGGGTATGTTCCACAGAATTTCGGCAGACCAAACTACGGCGGAGCCTGTAAAAACCCTAATGGGGGAGAGAACGAGTTAGAGAGAGAGGGAGAGAAATAAAGAAAGAAACAAACAGAGAGACGGAAAGAAAGATACAAAGAAAAAGAAAGGGAAAAAATACACCATTTCCCGCTAAAGGGGACCATGAGGCGATGCGAAGCCGGAGCACTTGCACGATCGCGTTCCTTTGGCGTTCTTCGGGCATGCTACCGACATCGCGTCGTGGAACGCGAAGAGGAACGCTATGCGCGTCTTGTCTTCCCTTTAGCCTGGCCGTTAATTCTCACAGGGGGAGCGAGGAATGCAGTCGGCAGGTGTGCGAGAGGGGGGCAGCGTGGAGAGTAGAGAGGGGGGAGGGACGCACATGCGCTGGTGCTCATCGCGGCGTTGCGCAGGAGAGAATTTCGGCATGTCTAGCCCGCATTTCAGAGGAAGAGTGCAATGGGAGAGGGGAAGTGGAGAGGGGAGAGGAATAGTGAGAAGAGAAAAGGGGAGAGAGAAATGAGAGAGGTGGAAGGGAGAGGGGAAGTGGAGAGGGGGAGGCGAGAGGGGCAGTGGAGAGGGTATGCGGATGCGCAGTAAGGTTGGTCACGCCGCACACCACCACCACCACCCCCACCGGATTGAACTCCGTCATAAGATTCTTCGCATCTAAAATTCCTCAAGATCACAGATTCTAACCCGCCTACCCTCGATCCGACAGCGGTCGAGCAGCCTACCGCTCAGCTATTCAGGCAAGCTAGAAGAGCATAGCAAAACCTTGTACAATATAGATGATGGTGATATGTGGAGTTTAATGGCGCAAGGGCCATGCTTGGCCAAAGAGCGCCATGAACAGTGATGAAAGAAGTAACATTGATCCTTGAGTTCTGATATGTAAAGGATGTGAACAATGGTTGTGTTGAATGGCTGTATAGGGGCCTTAAAATTGCTCGCGCTAAATGCGGGCAAAACATAGAGGTATTAAAATCATGACAGTGACGTGAAATGTGTGCAGTCAGGATCAATGTCAAGAGGTCGTGACAATAAATCTATGTACAGATGGCATCAGCACGAATACCTCGTCGACGGCCCTTGTGTCCAAGGGCCGCGAGGTAGGTGCTTTTCTAGTGTAGCTGCCGCAGGCACTACCTCTATTCAGAGGTTGTGCTACGGGTGCCAGGATAGATGACGTGGAAGCTATGTATATCTTTTAAGAACGCTTTGAACGCTTTGAATGTTTGAAAAGTGGTTCCCTACCGATGAACATTGATGGGTGTAATGGTATTTGTTGTCGGTAGGGGAGTGAGAAATGTTGTACAATATAGAGTAGCAAGGCGGTTGGTATAGGAAGTGAGCATGTGGAGGAGATATGTGATGGTGAAGAGGAGGGAAAGGAGGAGGGAAGAGAGTAAAGTGTACCACAGAAAGAATGAGAAAGAGAGAAATAGAGCGAATGAACGGCAGAACGAAAAGGAAGACAGACAGAGAGAGCATCAACGAAAGAGAGACAAAGAAGAAGAGAGAGAGAACAAAGATAGAAAGATAGTGGAAGTAAGCATCGCGTTGCCTAGCTACCAGATAACGCACCCCTTAGTGAAGTCGCGCATGCGCGGTATCTAAGCCATGCCCACCGACGGAGACATCGCCTGCAACCTCCGCTCTATGGTGCATAGCCTGGCTGCGCCCGATCGTGTCCAGAGTCATGGGGCGTCCGAAGAAAGTGTGCATGGCCGTACCTAGGAATTTTTTCCGGGGGTGTTTGTGTGTATAAGGGCTCGCTTTGGCAACTAGTGGGCGCTGTCAATGCGTGAAAGTATTTTATTGCCACCCGAAAAGTTAAAGCACGAAAAAATTTCGGGGAGCGTCTTTACTCTCGAAGAAGCCGCGGATCTCGAAGCTTGACGTGTCGGTCGACGGAGAGTATTAGCGGCGACGGGCCCGTACTTCGCTGTGCCAAGATTTGCGCTACTTAGAGCAAACTGGCCGTATTTTTTTGTATTTTAGAGGCTGTTTTCGGGCCCTTTAAAAAGACAGGGCGACAAACACGGACCCAAGGGAGTAGTCAAGGCCCCGCAAGCGCCGCTAACAACTGAAAAACCATACAGCGGCGGAAAAGGAGGTAGACGCAAATACTTATCTGCGCATTCCCAGGCAAGAGGCAATACCTATAAATCGGGTGCACGTGGCAGTCTACGTCAGAAATACCTGTTCATTTTCTTGACTTCTCTCTTGCGTTCGCGTTGGCACGTCCTGTCTTTTTAACATGAATACCTAACAACTACCTCCGCTGTCTGCTGTCTTTTTTACTCCGTGGTTCAAGCACATTCCGTCCCTTTCACTTTTGTCGAGAGTTGTGAAAGCTTCGCGACGTCAAAATGACGTTGCAGAAGAAAACCGGAAACAGAGAGCGCGCTGCTTGCCGAGCTACAGCCAGTAAGCGGCGGCTGAAATGGGCAGTCCCTTACATAGACACATCAAGAAGAGCTTCCCCGGTGCAGTGACGTATTTTATGTCCCGATTGCCTGTTCCGGTTAAAAGAAAACACTAACGGCGGCGCGCTGTAATTATTGTGCGGCGGCGGCGGCGGCGTGATCTCTCTCGGCACTTCAGCGGCGGCGCCAGAGGCGTGAGCAAAAACCGGCGGAGCCAGTTGACGTCCCAGTTGACGTCCGAACCGCCGCAGCACCAATTTAAAGTCATTAAAAAGGGCGTTTTAGGCATCAAAAATAGGCAGGCAAGAGACCTTTTAGGCCTGCAACGCCGCAAATGTAGACGCAATGAATTTTTACATAAATGCAAATACTTTGAAACGAAGATGTGCGTGACCTGTATCTACGAGAGGAAAGCGAGAACTCGAAACTTCTGAGGCTGAGTGCACGGGTGTGAGCAGGAATACGGACACACGAACTGAGGCCGCATAAGTGCCCCAGCGGCGGACAATGGCATACCGTCCACCAGCGATTCGCGATGGTCCAGGGTTCGAATCCTAGTGTCATCTAACACACACCGACTTTTCTACAAGGCAGAAAGGTACCCCGATCTGACACTCGGTCATGTAAAGATACTCATTTCGATAAATTTTGCACTAAGTCGTGCAAAGCTTCGTACAACGAAGCACGGACCCGTCGCCGCTATAGAGCTGGGCGGCCTACTTTGTCTCTTCTTAGTTTTCACTTTCTTTCTCCCTTTCTTTTAGATGCGGTCTCCTAAGGCAGAGCTTAATCCGGTGGTGGTGGTGGTGTGCGGCGTGACCGCCCTTACTGCGCATGCGCATACCCTCTCCACACACCTCCTCTCCACTCCCCCTCCCCCTTCCCCTTTCCACATACCCTTTCCCCTCCCCATCTCCACATACCCCTCTTCACTTCCCCTCTCCCCTCCGCCTTTCCACTCTTACTCTCAAAGGCGGGCTAGACATGCCGAAATTCTCTCCTGCGCAACGCCGCGATGACCTCGAGCGCATGCGCGTCCCCTCCACTTCTCTCTCCTCTCCTACGCTACCCCCCTCTCTCCCGCCTGTCGACCGCGTTCCCCGCTCCCTCTGTGAGAATTAACGGCCAGGCTAGATGGAAGATACGACGCGCGTAGCGTCCCTCTTCGCGTTCCACGACGCGAGGTCGGTAGCATGGCCCAATGAACGCCAACGGAACGCGATCGCGCAACTGCTCCGGCTTTACATCGCCTCATGGTCGTCTATCCGCCGCGTGCGCTGCTGCTTTCAGTGGTACTGGTGGCGCCACCAACGGCGGACGGTGGCGATAGGTGGATATGCGCGGCTCATAGAAGCCGTGGGTATAGCGCCTGTTACTCTCCGTTTTTCTATTCATGTTTCATTCGGGTTTGATATTTGTACTGCCGACGCTGCTCCACTAGAGAACCATGCCGTCTGTTACGTCGATTGTTCTATATTATTTGTTATAAAATGACAGGCCTGTTTTTTTATGCGTGCGCGCGATGCACTGCGTACGTTTCTTACGTGCATGTGTCCAAGTTGTTTGCGTGATCTGTTAACACAGATGAAATAAAAATTGTTGCCGTACAAAACAGCATTCTTGTTTTATTGAACACCCCAAACAGTACAACAATGACTATTACGGCTGTATGCCTGCTTAAGAAACGCACAATTAAAAGACACGCGATTTTATCTTCGCCCAACACTCGTAGCACTCAACTAGGCCAAGAAAACCAAAATCTAACTTGCTGAACGTTTTAACAGCCGTCACACAGCTGCATAATAATGCGTGAAAGTACTGTAGCAAATGACCAACAAACATTCGCACAGCGTTTTTTTTTTTGTTCACAGACCGTATTAACATATGAGGAAGTTCTAACTGCATTGCAATCACATATTTCGGAATATCTAATCACTTTCACCATTGAAGCCACAATCCTCTAACACATGCGCTTTAAATTGAGCATGGCATTACTCAGACTTATATAGGAAATGCGCACGCGTGGCATTACCCAGATTTATATAGGAAATGCGCACGCGTGCAATGTATCTCGTATGCTAGATTCTCCTTTGGTACTTGCAGCTCAAAATAAAATGCGATTCTAGAAGTAATGTTCGTGGAGTAGCGAGCATATAGCAGAACAACTACTTACAGCTTCACTAACCTTTGCAAAAACGGTATTCCAATCGCAATTCAATATTAACCGACGCAACAACGATAACAAGACGCTTGTTGCACACAGGCGTACCAGGTTGACGCTCGAGGCCAAGCGCGGTATTTTAAGTGTAGCACAATCGCACGCGTACAGTACGCTAGAATATTCTGGCCCAATGTCGTCAAGCTTGCAGTCAGTTCAGCGGTTCCCACGATGTAGCACCAGTTGACGTCCTCGCGTCATCAAACTTCTACGACGCCGAGAACTACGCACACAGCTGACTTGGAAAAACGCGGTCTTGCAGGAGGCCATCTTGTCCCGCAACCAACGGACAAAAGTACAGAACTGAGGCGTCTGAAACATTGCCGTTGATGAGATGGCAGGTGAACGAAATCAGGGCTCATCGTCCGACGTGTGGCCACCGCTTTAACACAATATTAACGTTGCAACGTTCAATGAAGACGCGACGAAAGCGACGAGCCCAGCCGGTCTTGTCGGGTGCGCTACAGCACAGTGCACAGCGCGCGCTCTCACGGCCACCGAAAGAAATAAAAGAAAGTGGAGAGAGGAGTTAGCTTGGAGCATGGCCAGTCGGTGGAAGCAAGAGGACGTGTTGCGTCGTCGGTGTGGCGTATTGTCGAGAGATGGCGCTAGTTTGTTTTTGCGCAACGAAATCGCAAACTTGATTCAAAATGCATAGGATCCCATGGGGGGTTGGGAGAGGGTACAACCGCCTTAGCCGAGCGGTGGCGCCACCATACCGATGCACGAGGCGGATAGCGGGAGATGGTGTAATTTCTATGTACTTGTCTCTTCTCTCTTTCTTGTCTCGGTTTATTTCTCTTTCATTATTTCTCTATCTTTTTATTTCTATTTCTATCCCTTTCTTTCTCTTTCATTCTTTCCTTTTCTTTCCTATCTTGGTCTCACTCTCTCTATATTGCTCGCTTGCCTCTTTTTTCTTCCTATCTGTTTCTCTCTCTCGATCTTTTTCTCTTTCTTTCATTCTCTATATCTTTCTCTTTCTGCATTACTTTCTCCCTATTTCTCTCATTCTCATTCTTTATGTGCTATGCTTTACTTTCTCCCCTCTTCCTTTCCCCTCTCATCACCGTGATCTATCTCCTCCTCACCCTCGCTTCCCTTTTCTAACCCCTTGCTTTTTCACAGTATAGCACTATAGAAGGCTATGCAGTGTTCTATCAGCGTGCCTGCGTAGCTGTGCGGTTAAGACGCGCGCCTTCCTATAGTAGGTTCGCGGGTTGGAGTCCCGCCGGTTCACGAGGATTATTTTTGCCAAGTCTTTCTGTTTGCTTATATCTGCCTTTCTGTTTCTTTCTGTTTCTTTCATCGACCTCCTCCTCACCTCACATCTTTCCTTCGCTTTATGCTTCCCCCTTGCAGTACGCCGGACAAATCGGCGCACGTGTTCTGGGAGCGAAGCAGAAGATATGGAGGGGGACTGAGAGGAAGAAGAGGACGAAGAGAGCTCGTACCGGCTTATGATGATAATTCTGGGTAACGACATTTTACGCTGAGCTACAATAGGTTTGATGTTAAGATAAAAAATTGGCCGCGTATCTGCGTGCTTCGCTGCAAATGTCGTCTAAAGACGATAGAAGAGGCGCTGCGTGAGATATGGACGCCATCTGGCAATACGTCGGGAAACATGAGTGCTGTGTTGAGGGCTGGTAGTCCCGGCACAGCAGCAGGCGAAGACCAGCGGTGACCAACGCGACCGGCGAGGACGCCGCCAGTCTGAACACGCGGTTTGGCGCGAAGCGCTGAAGCAGAAGAAACGTCCGCACTCAAAGAGTACTCGCCACACACTCTTTTATTTACACGTCGCTTGGATAAAACAGGAATGCCAGAGCGGCGCCCCATGCATTCGTACAGTGCAATAGAGAACCGAAACCGAAACACAAGAATGAGCTCGTGCAGAGGGCACGGAGGAAGGCAAGTTTCAGCGCAGTCGCATTTCCAGCGCAGCTTAAGAAAACAGGAATGCCAGAGCGGCGCCCCATGCATTCGTACAGTGCAATAGAGAACCGAAACCGAAACACAAGAATGAGCTCGTGCAGAGGGCACGGAGGAAGGCAAGTTTCAGCGCAGTCGCATTTCCAGCGCAGCTTAAGAAATTATGGTCTTTAGAATTACGCATGTATGCATTTTCTAATAAATGAAGACACCACCTAATACTTACCTAGTGATGTTGCGCCTCAGATATGCGTAATGTTTGCTTTTTTGATCAACAATGTACACAAATATGAACCTAGTCAGCCGTTCAAGATGGCTGGCCCTTGGGCAAGTGGTTCAAGTTTGGCCGAGTGTTTGAATCGAGTGACGTGCCGACAAACAGAAAGACAGACCAAAATTTCTCCGTTTAAGTATCCCAAGAAAGACTATCATCTTCAAAATGCTATTGTTTATGATGGCACAAAGGCGCCAACCGTTGAACATAGCCGTGCAATTCTCCTCTTAATGCGAAGCATTTCTTAGCAAACTTCTGCGACCTTGAGCGCATCTATCTATCTATCTATCTATCTAGCCGCCTACGACTTTGTGCTCTCCTGGCCGTTTCGTTAATCGGATGTATACCAAAATTGGTGTGTCATAACATGGCCTCATTACGAACATAAATGACAGGTCATATCATGAAAATCATGACACGCATGTCATTAACAGCATTATTTACATTCCACAGCCTTTGGGCTCTTGCGGCCGTTCCGTTAATTTCATATATTCCAAAATTAGTACAGCATGACAAGAGTTCATGACGAACATAATGACCGGTCCTAACATGCAAATCATGACGCGCATGTCATGTGCCGCATGATTTACATTGCATGGTCTCGGGGCGCTCGCGGCCGTTTAAATGAAGAGATACATACGAAAACTGGTATGACCAGCAATTTCTGTATGATGAACATAACTGACACGTGGTAACATGAAAATCATGATATGCATGTCATGCATGACATGATTTACATAACACACTCATGGCGCACACGCGGCCGTTTCGCTACATTGATATACACCAAAATTGGTACTGTGCGATGTGACTTTATAAAGAACATGAATAACAGGTGGTAGCATGAAAACCATGAGATCAATGTCATGTATGTCATGATTTACATGCCATGCTCATGGTGCATTCGCGTCCGTTTCGCTTGCGTGATATACACCAAAATTGGTGTTACGCGACACGACAGTATGGCGAAGGTAAGTGAGACGTGCTAGCATGAAAATCATGACATGCAAGTCATGTACGACCTGATTTACATGCCACGCTCATGATGCGCTAGCGGCAGTATCAGTAGGTTGATATACACCAAAATTGGTATTGCGCGATGTGACTGTATAAAGAACATGAATGACAGTTGGTAAGATGAAAACCATGACATGCATGTCATGTATGTCATGAATTAATTGCCACGCTCATGATGCATTCGCGGCCGCTTCGCTAGCTCGATGTACACCAAAATTGGTATTGCGCAAAGTGACTGTATGACAAAGGTAAATGAGACGTGGTAACATGAAAATCATGACATGCATGGCATGCACGACATGATTTACATGTCATGCTCATGACGCACTCGTGCCGTTTCGCTTGCTTGATATACACCAAAATTGGTATTGCGCGACGCGACTGCATGACGAACGTAAATGAGAGGTGGTAACATGGAAATCATGATATGCAAGTTATGTATGTCATGATTTACATGCCGCGCTCATTGTGCATTCCGGCCGTTTCGCTAGCTTGGTATAGACCAAAATTGGTATTGCGCGACGCCACTGTATGACGAACGTTAATGAAAGGTGGTAACATGATAATCATGACATGCACGAAATGTAGGACATGATTTACGTGCCATGCTCATGGCGCACTCGTGGCCGTTTCGCTAGATTGATATGCACCGAAATTGGTATTGCGCGATGTGACTGTATGAAGAACATGAACAACAGGTGGTAACATGAAAACTGTGACATGCATGCCATGTATGTCATGACTTACATGCCACGCTCACGGTGCATTCGCGGTCGTTTCGGTAGCTTGATATACACCAAAACTGGTATTGCGCGATGAGACTGTATGATGAACATTAGTGACAGGTGGCAACATGAAAAACCATAATATTCATGTCATGTATGGCATGATATTGCATGCTCTACTCATGGTGCACTCCCGGCCATTTCGCTCCTTTGATATACACCAAAAATGGTATTGCACGATATGGCTGTATGACGAACATAAATGAGAGGTCTTAACATGCGAATCATGTAATGCATGTCATGTACGGTATGATTTACACGTCACTGTCATTGTGCGCTGCCGGCAGTTTTGTTAACGTGATATATATCAAAATTGGTATGGCATGACACGAGTGCGTGATGAACACAAACGACAGGTCATGCATTTATATACCAGAATATGCGTTTCATTGGCATGGTGTACACTACATTGTGCATGCATGCGTGCATGGCAAACATGCGATATATTGTGGACTACATGCCATGGCATGAATGATTTCATTTGGCTCAAAGACAAACAAGGCGATGTATGCAGCTCTTTGCTTGCTTCTTCGCATTACATCGATTCCCACAGTGCGTGGGATCTGCCGATTTTTTTCCCGTACGGTTCCCAGAATACGGCCTCTCCTTTTATTCTGTAGCATGGTGAGTCAAGTGTTCACTGTCGAATAAACACACTCCTGGCTCTCTTTATTTTTGGCGTGGCTGAGAAGGGAAGAGCAGGAGCATACCGCTAAAAGACTAGAAGGGAGAGATGCCACGTATCGGTCGGGTCTAATCGCGTAGGCATAATTTCTCCCTAGTCTGTGAACAGCTTAAGAAGGAAATTACGCAAAAAACAAAAGCCGCGTGCGCGTACAATCTTTACTTTTTTGGCTCTTCACTCTCTTTTCGCGGGACGGCTCCCCACGGTTTCGCAATCGCCAACCGCTCGTGCCCAAGGAGGTTGCTCTTGCCATGTCAGCGCGGTGACGTATGCTTGCCGGCGCGTCCCACTCCACTTTTGCTAGCCTTTGTTTTTCGTAAGCTGGTTGAACTAGAAGCAGGGCTTAGTCTCCCTTCTTAGGAAGGGGAGAGAGCATCATCATACGGCGGCAACGACAACAAGGGTATATATATATATAGGTTGCACGAATTGTCAGAGGCTGCTCCACGCACGAAGGTCGATTGAGCAGGCTACCGGTGACTCGGATGGACGCTAAACGATAATAGGGGCGTACCGTCTAAAGCAAAAAATCTACGAAGCAGCGGCCGCCACGTGTGAGTGAATCTTTTATCTCGGTCCTTCATCACGCTGTCACCCTCGCCCATTTCTCTATGTTTTTTTCATCGGTGCGAAAAGAATAGAAAACGAGCCGTTAACGAGCCGGGATGGAGGCTTAGTCAGGAAACAGTTTCATCTGTTTCCTTTTGCCTCATCTCGGTGACAAGTAACTGTCTTGTACACATGCCAAAATGAAGTATTATTATAATTATAATGAAATTGCCTACGCTGCATCAAGTGCTGCCTACCGTCTCACGTAGCATTTGCTCCGTTGCTGCCACTTTTTCGTTGAAGATTTTGTTATTTTTCGTTGTATAAACGGTAGGCTCATTTTGTCGCTTAACGTCAATCGCTTCTTCCATGGATCTTCGTGCGCGAAGCAGCCTTTGATAATTCGTTCAACCTCCACTTGAGGGCACTAAAATCGCGGCGCGTCTGGCGGCAGTCACGTGGTATTTTTTAAAATTCGCGCGCTTTACAGAAAGGCTAAAAAAATTAAGCAGGGGAGTTATCTTAGCAAAGACTGAAAAATTCGATGTTTCCGAACAAGCGCTACACCTTTTCTATGATAACCTTCCTCGAGAGTTTGTATTTAAAAAATTCATTAAGCAATCTTCCTTAATTTCCGAGCTTGCGGGATGGGAAAAAAATTCTGACGTGCTCTATATGGTTCAGAAGAATACTGCGCTAATTGGAGACGTGTAGCGCCTATGCTTAATTGCTAATACTTTGTGCTTTTTAGCTCAAACACCCTGTATATCAAAGTGGCACGATAGGAACGCAAGGAACAAAATAGGCATTTGCTTAAAATTCGGTCTCTACTCGTTTGTGTTACGCAATAGAGGCATGAACACGCTTCCTCGTTGAGTCGGCTTATGAAAGATGACGCATTTAAATGTGAGCAAAAACTGAAAAGCATCTAAAGCAGCTAAAGCAGCACTTGAGATACTGATTGGCTGTAAACAGGACACTGCACTTTGTTGACCTTAGTATTGCTATTCAACGCTGAAATTATTCATAAATATATTTGTTGTCGACTATGTGGAGTACAGCAACCCATGGGCTGTGGAAACCTGTCCAATAAAATGAATTTATAGATTGCTTTACAAGTTAACGAGACGTGGATGTTCGTCTACGCTTTACGCAGTAATTAACGCCGCGCGTTGTTTTTGGTCTTACAGTGCAGTTGTCCGAAATGCGCAGCACCATTAGCTCTAGCTATTGTTGTGCTGGATAAGAAGCTTGCTGGTTTAAAAAATCAATGCCAACACACGAAGGTTGCCGGTAGCCACTTTCTCTAGAACCGATATTTGTCCTTGACGTAAAGACACATTTAGGAAGAGAAGGCCCTGATATGGAATAAAGTTCAGCAGTGCGGCGGTTTGGGCACGTTGGTATTCCATCTTGAAAAACTATGAGTGCACAGAAAACACGGACGACAAACATTTACATGACAGGTCTGACAGGTCGCCAATACCTTGTGACACAGGTCGAAGGCCTGGCGGCCACTCGTGCAACAAGACAAGACCTTCGGAACTACCTCAGTATACTCAACAGGACAACAGGATTCTTGTGGCAACAGGAGCTACAGCAACTTCGAAGGCGGCTTCTTGTCAGGAGGCCTGCACAAAGCAGTCCTGTCCATACGGCGGAGGAGGTCCATCTACCGGAACCGGTCAGCAAGGTCCTTTCAATGGGCCCCAAGTTTGCCGTGGAAACTCAGCGGTCACGCCCTGAACTGCTGTCCTTGGTGAGGCAGGTCTCGGAGCCTGCGCCAGAAGAAGAGGCCTCCCGTGTTGTCTCATCTGGAGTCGACGTCATATCTCGCTGTAAGATGGCTGTTCCAAAAGTTTCTATCAAGCGCCTAGCTACCTTTCTAGTCGATCACTCATTGTGTGTCCTGCCAGCAGACAAAGAGGGCGGCTTTGCCGTCTTCCCTTTTGAACAGTATCGGAAAAAGGCTGGCGAAGCCATTTCCACTACTTTGACAGTCACAAGACGGCGGTGATTCCAAAGATAAAGGCTGAGGCTAGGAAGCTTTGCAACCGTCTCAATTTAGACAAGTTGGTTAAGAGTATTTGGGGGAGTAAACGTGACTTTCCAGAAGTGTTTTTTGCTGCAAAAACACACAAAGTGGGTGTGCCTTTTAGAGTCATTATCTCTGAGTATGACACATGGCAAAAGCCAGTCACGTTGTTTTTACAGGCCAAGCTTGATGTTTTACCCCTATGTGACCCATTCCTGATTAACAAATCGGAAGGAGTTGTTAATTTTATGAGACCGAACCACGAAAAATGCATGCAATGTTTTTCTATTGACGTAAAGGATTTGTTTTACTCCCTTCCTCATAATGAATTGTTACTCTGTGTTGAGAAGGCCATTGATGAATATGGTGTCATTAGCTTCCTGAACGTGACAGGTCTGTCATGTGGGCGTTTCTTGGAACTTCTCCAGTGCTACTTGAAATGTACCTTTATTTGTGGGATGATACCCCGCATTTACAGAAACAGGGCATTTGCATCGGGTCTTGCATTGCCCCCCGCCTTAGTGACTTCTTTTGGGGCCATCTTGGTAAAAAGCTAGCTGAAAAATTAGTGGGAACTAAGGTAGAAAAAGTGTTTAGATTTGTGGATGATTTTCTGTTTTTTTGTTGATTGTCATGACGATCTGTTTGAACCTGAGGTGGAAGCGTTGTTGCCGATTATTCAAGATAGCCTGAAACCCCTAGAAGCGACACACGAATTATCGCAAGATTGAACCATGCGTTTTTTGGACCTATGCTTGTCAAGTAAGGGAGATCACTCTTGTTGGCATTACGAACCACGTGCAAATAAAACCTTGCTTCCTTACCATTCGGCACACTCTAAATTGGTTAAGAGGGCAATTGCCAACATCTGCTTCAAGAACGCCTTGAGGAAGTCGTGTCACCACTCGGTTTCCTTGAGCTTTGAATTGCAGCAGAAAAGACTGACTGATGCTGGCTATTCACAGCCTGTACTCGTATCTGTAGCGGAGCGCATCTTGCGAGACATGAAAAGTGTACAGGAACCTCCGACTAACTTGTTCGAGCGTGGACGACGCATGAGTGTGTTGCCGTACATACACACTGTCTCCCATAACTTGAAAAAAATCGCACAGCGAGCCAATGTGGGGGTTGTTTTTTCAGCCCCGACAAAATTGAAGAAGCTCTGCAAGATGACAGCTCCAGGAGCACAGCGAAAACGCGTCTGTGAAAAGAAGCACAAAAACAAGTTTGTAGAATGTGCTCAAAGCGTTGTTCATTGCCTACCGGTGTCGTGTGGCCGCAGCTATATAGGACAAACCGGTCGCTGCGTCAACGACCGCTTACGTGAGCACTCGTACAATGTCCAGAACGTGGCTGGTGGCTTTTTAGGGATACATTGCAAGAAGTTGCATCGCGGCTGCATCGCGGATGCTAGTTGCATCGCGGCTGCTACCTTGCGCACCACCAAAGCGCAAGCGCACTCATCGCCGAGCGCAGCGCCCTCCCATCAACTATAAGAAGACGCTTCGACAACTTCCGAACGGGATTTGCGGCCAACTGCTTGTCGCTGACCAAGCCTGTTTTGTTACATTTTAGCTTTCAAGCCAGAAAGCAAGGGCATCGGGAAGCCTGCGCTGTACGCGATCTCGGACAACATCTGCAACGGACCGGTGCATCACCGTACGCGGGCCTTATCTCCCGCCACGTGGTCATCGCGGCTGCTACCTTGCGCACCACCAAAGCGCAAGCGCACTCATCGCCGAGCGCAGCGCCCTCCCATCAACCTTCGACAACTTCCGAACGGGATTTGCGGCCAACTGCTTGTCGCTGACCAAGCCTGTTTTGTTACATTTTAGGTGAGTGTGCTTTGCCAACAAAGATCGTGTAGTTGTCTCTTCGGCTGCAAATCCCAACTGTGTTTGTTATGGGTGTAGACCTTTGCACGTATCGCGTTCGTGTTGGCCGCTTCGCCTGTAGCGGCAGAGTAAAGCGAACATGTACCATTGTGTGGTTGCGTCCGGCTAGCGTCTGTGCTAAAATTTGCGTTGCGGGGCGGCTATCACTTGTGTTGTTTTGTGTAGCGCACCTGTTGCTTCGCGCGGGAGACGTCGAATTGAACCCTGGCCCTGACAAGGTCGACCAACTTCTCACCATTGTCAGGGATATGGTTGCGTCTAGCGAAAAGTTTCAGAAAGACATCTTAGGGAAAGTAAAGGACGTCCAAACAAACATAACATAAAGACGCGTCTTTCCAAAATAGAAGGGTCCTCCGGAACGGACGAGGTAGTTCAGATGCTTTAGGACACCCACAACAAACTGGAAAGCATAGAATCCAGACAATCGCCACACTCCACTTTGGTGGTAGACGACCTTAACAACAGAATGCGCCGAAATAACCTGATCTTTAAGGGAATCGTTGAGCAAGACTCGGAGACATGGCAGGAAACAGAAGGGCTTGTAAATGAGTTCGTTTCTAAAAACTTAGGGATTGCAGCTGATGAAAGTGTACGTGCTCATCGAATAGGACAGAAAAGACCAGGTTATACTCGGCCAATAATTGTGAAATTCCTCAACTTCAAAGAAAAAACTGACGTACTGAAAAATTCATTCAAATTGAAAACGTTAGAATCGTCTGGCGTGTGGATTGAAGAAGATTTTTCGCCGAGAATGCAACTGATTAGGAAGAAGCTCCGAGATTTCGCTCGTTCCGAACCAAAACCCGGTGAAAAATTCAAGCTTCTGTTTGATAAGCTTCTACTCAATAACACGATTTATGCCTTGGATCATACCACAAACGAAGTAACTGCTCTGCCGAAGCGTCAAGACCCCACGAAAACCCAGTGACGCAAGCGGGAATGCTGTGATACGCATCTGTCCATTCTTGTGTCAAACTTTCGCAGTCTGTTTCGTAAGCAGGATCACCTGTGTTCTTATGTTGAATCATGTTCGGCAGACATAGTTCTAGGCACTGAAACCTGGTTGTCACTCGGTATTTCTGATAATGAATTGTCCCTGTCTCGTGAATTTTCGTTGTTTAGGAAAGATAGGGTTCAGTCGAGAGGGGGCGGTGTGTTGGTCGCGGTAAAAAATAGTCTGGAAGCTTGCGTTATTGAAACCAATTCCTGCCTCGAAATTTTATGGATTGCTCTTTGTCTGCCCGCACGTACTACTTGTGTCATTGGGGTCTGCTATCGCCCACCTGATTCGTCTCACGAATTTCCTGATTACTTAAATGAGTCTTTAAGATTTGTTCAAGACAAGTACCCAACATCGCGAATATTTCTTGCCGGTGATACCAACTATCCTAATATTGAATGGCAATCATGCAGACCCCTGGATGGAACAAGAAAACGTGAATGTCAATATTTCCTTGACGTGCTCTCATCGTTCGATTTGCACCAAATAGTCTCTGCTCCCACTCGTAATGATTCTCTTTTAGACCTTATATTAACTACGGAACCAAATAATGTTTCGGTAAATGTTTTGGATGGCATCAGCGACCACAATATCTTGCATTGCGCGTTCGTATGCGCTCTGCAAAAGCGTGAAAACAGAGCGAACGTTATATTTGATTACAACCGGGCGAATGTAGACGGGCTGATCACTGACCTTTCCGCCTTTTCCATCGACCTTTTGCAATCATTTCACCAACGCGACGTCAATACAAACTGGGCACTCATTCGTGACAAATTGATCACGCTTAAAGAAAAACATATTCCTAGAATCAAAATAACCACCTGCACGCAAAGCGCTTGGTTTACGACGCATGTGAAACGTACTATTAACAAAAAGAAACGTTATATTCCAAAGCTGAACTATCTGCATCTGAGGAAGATTGGAGGCTTTATCACGAGCACGCGCACTTATGCAGAATTGAAATAACAACAGCCAAAGACAAATTTTTCAACTACGACATTTCAAACATGCTTCGTAACGATACAAAAAAGTTTTGAAAAGTTATTAAGCCTAATTACGCAACAAATTCGACGGTGTCGTTGTCCAAGGATGGTAACATTCTTTCTCCAGCACGTGTTGCTGCAGAATTCAACGAGTTTTTTTCGTCTGTTTTTACGGATGAGGCCCCTGTTCCAAGTGACCTTGAGGTCTCCATTTTGCATTCAAACATGCTCGACATTACTATCACACCGGAAGGGGTACATTCCTGCATCGATCGTCTTCCGGCTAATGCCGCTCCTGGTCCTGATGGCATCTGCCATAAGCTTAAATGCAAAGGTTGTTAGGTGGATTACCAACTTCCTAGCCAACCGATACCAATCCGTATTCGTTAATGACCATTTGTCTCCGTTAATTCACGTCAAATCTGGAGTACCACAGGGTTCCGTGCTCGGGCCTATCTTGTTCTTAGTTTATATTAACGATATTAGTAACGGTATGCATTCCACAGTTAGATTATTTGCGGAGGACTGTGTGATTTACAGGCAAATCAGTAACCCTCAGGACACCAGCTTCCTTCAGTCTGACCTTGAAAATCTTAGTAAATGGTGCAACAATTGGCAAATGCAATTTAGCGTTAACAAAACAAGAGCTATCACGTGCGGGACAACGGCTAACCTCGTGTTTTACGACTACACGTTGAACAACATGCCCATAGACACTGTATCCACAATAAAATACCTTGGTGTACATTTGTCATCACACCTGTCATGGAACACCCATATAGACGCAATTGTCAGTAAAGCATCCAGATCACTTGGCTTCATAAGGCGTAATTTGCATCCGGCGAACTCCGAAACTAAACTTCTTGCTTATAAAACCTTAGTACGCTCAAAACTCGAATATGCCTCCTTCATCTGGAATCCGCATCAGGCCTACCTCAGACAGAAACTGGAGTCGGTACAAAATAAGGCTGCTCGCTTCATCACAAAAAACTACTTACGAACATCAAGCGTAACTGAAGTAAAATCTTCACTCAATTTAGCTCCTCTAGAAAATCACAGGTTGCTAACACTATTGTCGTTCTTTCATAAGCTTCACTTCAATCAGTCATCCCACGATATCTTCAATATCAGGCCAGCTCGTCATATATCTTCGCGACTCGATCACCAACATAAAATTGAACCTATTTTCGCCCGCACTAATCTCTTTTTTCACTCCCCACTTCTCCTCACCATTCGTGAATGGAATCTTCTTCCTGCTGACATTGTGAGCATTGTGAATCATGACTCATTTGTAACTAGCCTAAAGTCATTTCTAGGACAAAATGGAAGCCTATAGAAAAATTCTATCCTCAATTCACTAGTGCTGATTTTCTATGTTCTTTTCTTTTTCTTTTTTTTTACATTGCGTTTTATTTATTCTGTTCCGCTTGTCTATTTAGTGTTGTTTCTATTAGTTTCATGTGATACTGATGATGTTTATTGTTATGAAACTTTATGATTGTTTTTTTTACGTATTATAATACTGTCACACGTAGCTGCTTTTACACCATTCAATGTTTACTTATTCATGTACTCTGATTTCATTGTTCAGTGTGTATTTTATTTATTTGCCACATTAACAGTATCCCCCCTCTATGTAATGCCTTCTGGGCCCTTAGGGTATCTGAATAAAAAAAAATAAAAAAAGTGTGGCTGTGTGCCTTTGTTTGACAAATGTAGAATTGTTAACAAGAATCGAAATCAGTTGACAAGAGAGATAATCGAGGCAGAGCAGATTGAAAAGATGGGCGAAAATGCGTAAGCGTGCCGTCCATTGCACTAACAAAAAAAGAGTTTGAATACCTGGGTATGACAACGTCAAAATAAAAAGTGTCATCTGGGAGGGTTTGGGAGTTCGGCGCATCGATATGGGCTGAATGTGTGCTATAAGTAGCAGTGGATCACAAGAATAAATTTTGTTGGAAGTAGCGCCTACGTGTGTGCATATGTGTGTCTTTTTGTCGACCGTGTTTTCTGTGCGCTCATAGTTGTTCGATATGGAATAACGTCATTATTATGGAAAAAAAGGGCGATGTGGGCTAGTTGATAAAGGTGGTATACAATTATGCCACGTGATGTTTGTAGCACAGTCGTTAGTGGATGTTCGCAAGTTCTGCCGTTTAATTCTTTTGTGTTAAACTACGCTATTCGTCGTACGCCCTCGCAAACGCTGTGGAACTAGTGCTTCTGCACTAGTTCTGCATATGTTATTACAGAAACTGCATTTGTTATTAGAGTCGAAATGATCGAAGCCAACAGCGCTTTCTGAGCCATTCGTCAACTCTGTTCCTTCGGAGGCATTACTACAGACAAACTGAGAGCGGTCGCGAAACCAACTTAGTACCATATGGAACCCAGATTAGGTGTCTTCGTGAGTAGACGCTCGCTTGAATGCACGACGGAGGCTTCTGCGTTGCGTCACGAATGTCTTTTCCCCACGGTTCTTCGGGCTGGGGTTTTCGGTATCGACGTTCACCAATGGGCGGCTTAGTGTACCTTATGCCAGTGAAGGCATAAACGTACCTGCCTTCCGGTGCTCTTCGTTTCGCACCACACATTTGGCCGACGATTGCGCTTATGACTGTAAACTCTTCGGAATCATCAACTCCACAGTACAGAAGCGGTAAGGAAAAGTATAGGCACAGCAAAAACCAGAAGAATTTTTTGCGAACACCCTTCGCCGTCATAGCAGGTCGGTTGTTAAAGGGACCGACAACTACCCAGAATATGAAATGAGTTGAATCCACTGATGTAAAGATTGTCCGTCGCACTGACTCAAACCAACCCTGTTTTTTCCGTGAGAGGTGGATTTATATTTTTATTTCTTAGTGGAAAGGCGCGAAAAATGACCTGTGGCGCCTCTGGCGGCAAAAACATGAATGATCCGACGAAGACGGCCATGTGACCGTTGAGTGCTGTTAGCGGTCGACGATTTTTTTGTTAGTATTGAAATATTGTTCGTTTCTTTATATCAAAAGGTATTACTCCATAATAATTTACATATAGGCATGCGTTAGTAGTATGCATTAAAGTGGCGCTGCCTTCGCGTGACGTAATGATCCCATGTTCGTCAGCGCATCTTGAGCAACTTTTCAGCGTGCTCATGCAACCGTGCACGCAGTTTCCAGGTCGCTAAGATTTCGGAGCGACATAGTTTTGCTACCTACACTTCGTCTCAGAAATGACGCGCGCTGCTACTCGGTGCGGCCGTGCATATGCACAGTTACGTTTTCGATTACTTGGCTTGGCTCGTGTATCGAGAGAGTAACGACGCCGGGACAAGCCATCCCTGACATAGGCGCAGGCAACCTTGGGCGCAGACGCACACAACACACATCCCACTGTAACAGCTTGCTATTTTCAAAAATTGTTGGAAAGCTCAAAATAAAGGTGGTTAAGCATAGTTACAGTAACTCCTGCGAAAGCAGAACAATGACAGCTTTCACAAGGGCTAGCGGCATCGCTATCAATTCTCAGCGTTGCTGGAGCAAGCATCCATGCGTGTTTGGAGCCTTTCAGATCGAAAAATGCTGCTTATAAAATAACTACTTGCTTTTCGATTAAACCACTGCAGCTACTAACGCTACGATGGGTGAGCTTCCAGTCGCGCCGTAAAAAACTGGGTCGAGAAAAATCAGTTGTCGGTCCCTTTAAAGAAGTGATGTCTATGCGTTCAATCAGTAATTGGTATGTGCTGCAAAGGTAAGCCTTACAGGTGAGGCAATGCCAGACGACAAGTACTGCAGTGGTACCAGTGTGCTGGAAGCATACTACCCAATATTTATATATCGCCTTTTAGTTTCGTAAACCTCAGTAACAACTGTTAGGAAAATGCGAACGGTGTCACCAAGGCCATTACAAACTCGGTTCCGTGAACCCTGTTACAGCTGCGCAACTAGCATTTCAGCGGACCTTTTTGTTTTTGCGTTTCGCGCAAAAAATCCTGAGCACACCTCTTTCTTTATCAAGTTCACAATCCACCGA
Organism: Rhipicephalus sanguineus; assembly: GCF_013339695.2. Classification (NCBI taxonomy): domain Eukaryota; kingdom Metazoa; phylum Arthropoda; class Arachnida; order Ixodida; family Ixodidae; genus Rhipicephalus; species Rhipicephalus sanguineus. The sequence continues at coordinate 123,642,129 of NC_051183.1, read as the reverse complement.
ATAGCGCTTATATATCCTTTCATGGCCAGTCATTGAGAGGACGTTGTCCTCGTTTGACTGTTCTAAGCTAAAAACATCAGGCAGATCCTACGCACTGTGGGAATCGAGGTAATGCGAAGCGGCCGGCAAAGAGCTGCATACATCGCCTTGTTTGACTTTGAGCCAAATGAAATCATTCATGCCATGGCATCTAGTTCACCATATGTCACATGTTTGCCGTGCACGCATGCATCCACAATCTGGTGTATGCCACGCTAATGAGACGTACATACTGGTATGTACAATGCATGACCTGTCGTTTATGTTCGTCACGCCCTCGTGTCATGCCATACCAGTTTTGGTATATATCCATTTAACAAAACGGCCGGAAGCGCACCATGACAGTGTCATGTAAATCACACCGTACATGACATGCATAACATGATTCGCATATTAGGACCTGGCATTGACGTTCGTCTTACAGTCACATCGCCCAATACCAATTTTGGTGTATATCAAACGAGCGAAATGGCCGCGAGTGCACCATGTGTATGGCATGTAAAGCATGCCATATATGACATGCATATCATGGTTTTCATATTACCACTTGTCACTTTTATATGTCATACAGTCGCGTCGCACAACACAATTAAATTTTGGTGTACAGCAATCTAGCGAAACGGTCGCGATCGGACAATGAGTGTGACATGTAAATCATGCCGTAAATGATATCCATATCATGATTTTCAAGATCCCACCTGGTATTTATGTTCGTCATACGGTCGCGTCACGCAATACCAATTTTGGTGTATATCAAGCTAGCGAAACGACCGCGAATTCACCATGAGCAAATCATGTCGTACATGACTTGAATGTCATTATTTTCACGTTATCACCTCTCGTTTACGTTCGTCATGCAGTCGCGTGGCGCATTACCAGTTTTGGTGTATATCATGCTAGCGAAACGGCCGCGAATGCACCATGAGCGTGGCATGTAAATCATGGCATACACGACAGGCATGTCATGGTTTTCATGTTACCACTGTTATTCATGTTCTTCATACAGTAGCATTGCGCAATGCCAGTTTTCGTGCATATCAATCTAGCGAAACGGCCGCGAGCGCACCAAGAGCAGTTCGTGTCGTACATGACTTGCATATCATGATTTTCATGTTACCACCTCTCATTTACGTTCGTCATACAGTCGCGTCGCGCAATACAAATTTTGGTGTATATCAAGCTAGCAATACGGCCGCGAATGCACCATGAGCAAACCATGTCGTACATGGCTTGCATATCATGATTGTCATGCTGCCACCTCTCGTTTACGTTCGTCATACAGTCGCGTCGCTTAATACCAAATTTGGTGTATGTCAGTCTATCGAAACGGCCGCGAGTGCGCCATGACCGTGGCATGTAAATCATCTCGTAGATGACATTCATATCACAATTTTCATGTTACCACGTGTCAGTTATGTTCGTGATACAGAAGTGCCTCGTCATACCAGTTTTCGTATATATTCGTTCATTTAAACGACCGCGAGCGGCCCGAGATCATGTCATGTAAATCATGCTGCACATGATATGCGCGTCATGATTTGCACGTTAGGACCTGTCATTATGTTCGTCATGAATTCTTGTCACGCCATACCAATTTTGGTATAAATTAACGGAACGACCGCAACAGCCCCAAGGCCGTGGAATGTAAATCATGCTGTTCATGACATGCATGTCATGATTTTCATGTTATCACCTGTGATTTATGTTTGTAATACGGTCATGTTATCCCATACCAATTTTGGTATACATCCGATTAACGAAACAGCCAGGAGAGCACAAAGTCGTAGGCGGCTAGATATATAGATAGATAGATAGATAGATAGATAGATAGATAGATAGATAGATAGATAGATAGATAGATAGATAGATAGATAGATAGATAGATACGCTCAAAGTCGCAGAAGTTCGCTAAGAAATGCTTCACATTTAAAAAGTACTGAAAGTGTCCATCATACATTCACCTTAGACGACTCGAAGGAGCAAGCCATCGTGTTTTGGTTCTCACTCGATGTACTCTGACGCTCCGAAAGCTTTGCGCACCTAACCTGGTTTTGCACTGCCTCATTAGCACCTATTTCACCAATGTACGATGCCATGTGATGGGGTCATCATGTGACGATACCTTACGTGACGTCACCGTGACGTCATTATGACGTCGTAATGACGTTATGACGGCGATCTGTGACGTCATGATGATGCCATATGGTTACGTCATCACGTGATGATATTTTGCATCACTCGTCCCTGTCGCGTATGGATGCCGACGCCGACGTGAACGGCAATTTTCGCGTTTGATGAGACATCTAAGATTTTCGCCCTGAAAAAAGTGAACTAGCATAAACTTTCTCAAGGTTATTGCACGAAATGTATATTATTATCGGCACTAAGTTTGAAGATAGCTCCTTTTCTCGGCATATTTGTCTGCATTCTTATTTCAAATAATGTAGCATAACATTGGACAGCGACAAGAGAGAGAAGTACGAGACAGGACGGGCGCTTACTCCAACTATTTTTCTTGAAATAACAAGTACTGCATTTTACAGCAAAAGAAGGCAACGAACGCACGCGCGATCATGCGCATGCGTCCGCTGCCTTCTTTTGCTTTCAACAAAAATAGTAGGAGTCAGCGCCCTTCCTGTCATACTTCTCTGTCTGATCCCGTAAAATGTAGCGGTACAATATTCTAAATACGAATGTATTCCAACTAGCCGCGCAACGTGTTTTGTTTAGTTTGTATGTAGTCTGTTTAGAGGGAAGCTGAAGTGGTTTTAGAAATCGGTAAAACTTTTTTGTTAGCAAGGACCAGCATTATCATCGTAGATGGCGTAATTTTTTTCGCTGTTTTGACAGCAGGAGCTTTATAATACGCGAAAGAAAAGTTCAACTTGCTCCGCCCACTCGAACGCGCCGAAATAGTGGGCGTGGAAACGAACTAACCAGAACTACGTCATAGTCGGTAGTTTTGTAGGAGCCGCGCAGCACTGTCGTATCTCCAATTGCGGTCTCCTTCACTACTTCCGGCAGCACGCTTTGGTGCAACTGATTGCAAAGGCCATGCATCAACAGAGCTGACGGCGCCGATAACATGGCACATCGAAGATGACGTCACCGCCTTCGCTCACCAGCTCAAGAAGCCCTGCCGCTGCAGCCGCTGATTTTTGCCAAGAAATTCTATTGGCGTTCATTTCTGTTACTTTTACATTGGTTGTCGAATTCAGCAGTGATCAAATTATGATTACACATTCCAAAGTCATTTTTGTAAAAAAAGTTCTTAAGCTTCCCTTTAACGTACTCATCGAACGCTCCAACTTTGAAAGGGACTGTGGGCGTAGTCTGGTTTCAGCAAGTACTGTTGTGCTGGCGACATGCACACACTGGTGTGCAAACGGGTGCATAACTGGTTTGTAGCTGATCTACCACCTTGCAGACGTCGTTTTTTGCATTAAAACATAGCATTTACCGAGATAGTGGGGCCTATGTGTAGCTTAGGCTACTATTTTTTCTTTCATTACAGCTGTCATCCTAATTTTGTCAACAATAACAAAATTTAAAAATAAATGCTGGAACAACAATCACACACAGAGTCTCAGTACTCCAATAGAAAGGTTCTAACAACGGGGGAGTTCACATAGCATAACAGTTCACACAAACAAAGCGTCCACACCTAAAAGTTCGCCATGATGTTCTCACAGCAGCAGATTAGGCACTTACAAAATGTCGCATAAACGTCATACTCTAACTGCAACAATCATGTTTATTGAAGAGTATCGCACAGAAACTGGAGAACACAAGTAACATGTAGCCAAGCAAACGTGTTCAGAATAGCATCGGGAGCAATATCTTTTTAATTGGATTTAGTATGGTATGATGAGCTTTATACGGGTCCTGAAGATCAACCCTAAGTTGACGCAGGCGGCTCCCACGTTATTGCCTTTATTATATTAGATGCGAAGTATCTTAAGGCCGAGCTCAATCGGGTGGTGTGCGGCATGACCACCCTTACTGCGCATGCGCATACCTTCTCCACACCCCTCCTCTCCACTCACCCTCTCCCATCCCCCCTCCACTTTCCATCTCCCCTCCCTCCCCACTTTCCCTCTCCCCCTCCCCTCTCCCCTTTCCATCTCCCCTGACCCTCTCCCACCCCCCTCTCCCCTCCACCTTTCCACTCTTCCTCTGAAACGCGGGCTAGACATGCCAAAATGTTCTCCTGCGCAAAGCCGTGATGAACTCGAGCGCATGCGCGTCCCCTCCCCTTCTCTCTCCTCTCCTACGCTGCCCCCCTCTCGCCCGCCTGTCGACCGCGTTCCCCGCTCTCCCTGTGAGAATTAACGGCCAGGCTAGATGGAAGATACGACGCGCGTAGCGTCCCTCTTTGCGTTCCACGATGCGAGGTCGGTAGCATGCCCAACGAACGCCAACGGAACACGATCGTGCAAGTGCTCCGGCTTCGCATCGCCTCATGGTCCCCTTTAGCGGGAGATGGTGCAATTTTTTGAGTCGGTGACGGTGGCCGTCCGACTGGCATCGTTAACCTGCTTGTGTAGTTAGGACATTTCTTCACTCTTAGACTGTCTCGAAAAACATTTATTCTCAGAATACGTAGGCGCTCTACACAAGTGATGAGCATTTCACTCCGTCTGACACAAGGGTATGTAACCAGGAGGATATCAAAACAGTAGCACACTTCTATTTATAGCATTCGAGACGCCTTCCATATTTCAGAGTAAAATAATAAAGCTCCTTCAGAATGCCCCGCAAAGAAAGTATGCATTTTCAACTCCTGCGATCTGCAGTAGGTGGGCACCCTCAGTCCAGGGTTTCAGCGGACCATATCGTCACCTGCATTCCCGGCCTATTGATGGCATGCCGCTATCATACCTTAGCAACGGCAGCAGCTTCCGGCAGGTCAGTGTGGCTTTCAGAAATCAGAGTGACGTCACGCAGCCGTGGTAGCTTTTCATGACTGGTGGAGTATAATTGCATCTTTATTGGGCTCCATAAAGAAACATATGCAGGGTTTTTCACGAAATATGTCTGAAAATCGCCAAAAATAAGGAAACTGAAATATTTCTTTGTCGACTGTATAGCTACCATTTTCTTACGGCAGCAGTCTTAAGCTGCCTAGAAGTATCGGTCACGGCACTAATTAAAGAAATTAAGTTGTTTGGCTTTTTACTTAGTGGAGACAGGCGGTCGTGCGAAGAGCCTATTGTCACTTTGAGATTTCGAAGAAGCGGCGGCTGATAATTTTGGCAGGGCGATGCAACCTGAGCGATTTTGACAGCGTACTAAAACCGCAACGCGGAATAGCTCAAGTGCCCTTTTCTTCTGAGACAGCCACAGTGCGTGAGCTTCATTACACCAGCGATCTTTCGACTTCGCTTGTCGTGTATGTGCCATGCGCTTGTCATTATGGCTCGCACGGCGCACGTATATTAACGAATGTGGAAGACACTACACCCATGCAACGGTTGTCATGAACTGCGGCGTCATCCTGGCCATTGGGTTCGTATATAAAAACAGCGCTAAAAAGACAGGACGAAAAAAGGACACATACCAGGCCACTGACTAAAAACCAAATGTGTTGATTCCTCCAGTAATCACATACTCCGCCAATATCGTAATGAAGCAGCAAAAAATGAAAAAAGAATTGAGGGAGAGGCGAAGCATTCAGTGTGCGCCGGTGTTTCACACAGCAAAATTACTGCTGATGGGCAATGAGAGAGACAGAAGAAAGGTTAGACACAGAAACCAGCAGTCCGCTTTTAGTTAACGTCTACGCTGCTAATCTTTAATTTTCAACTACGCACAAGAGAAATCAGCCACCGGTACTACATTGCAGGTCAAGATCCAGTGTTTATATGTAAGCGGTGGTCGGTGAATGGTTGTGCAGCACGCGCAGTCGGTTTTTTCAATTAAGAAACTCGCTAGCACACGCTGCCTGCCTCGGCGTTGTCTCTCGCGGGCGAGGGCGGGTTCTCGTTCCTTGCGAGCTGGTAGTTGGGCGTTCATCGTAGAAAGAGCGTGTCCATAGTCAACGCGCGCCGTACGCTCTCTCTCGCCACATGGCGAGCGCTGAGGCGGTGGCGCCCTCTCTTGCGTTCAAGCAATTGGAGCAGACGACGATGTACACGCGACAGCAGACGACGATGCGCGAAGCACGCCGACACGCCGATATCCTAAGGTGCTTCGCCCCTAAAATGAAGACTCAGACCCAATAACGGTGAATTATGTGAGAGGAATGCTATCTTCTTCGGAAGGCGGGAAATAGAAGGATGTCTTACACATATGTTGTCGCTATTCTGGATATGATAATCTTGAGAAATGAGATGCGCGTGTTCGTGATGGTATTTTCACGGTTTCTTGTACCGTCTAAATGCCTTGTTTTTCTAACCGTTATTATGAACCCACTAGCCCAAATGCGCACCCTACTGTCATCTGCAAGTTGCGCTCGTTACCACGTCGGTTTCGACTTCGCCGCTGAAATTGACCAAATTTCATTACTCCGCAATGTACACCTGCTCACTGTCTAGTTGCGGAGAATCAGTTTCAATCTTACGTTTTGCAAAATTCGGGCGAAAATTCCGCGTTAGCGTAAAATGTGGCAGTCTTAGAATGAGAGCCGTTATTCCTAAGTAATTTCTTGTTTTCAGGATTGTGCAGATGACGAATTTCCTTATTAGTGAAGTATATTAGTTCAGAATTGGCTGAACTCGAAAATATGCTATTCGCTTCCTTTAGTGTCACAACAGCGTATAGTGCACATTTATCTCTAAATTAGTTTCTTTCTAAGAAAGGTATTGTAAGTTAGAAGAACGGAGGTAAAGCATAATAGCTCTGCAGAGATATGTTATATTCTCGACTTATTCGCAGGTGAAACAAACAGCTGCTTATGAGCGAGGTATGTGACAAGAAAGATGTGCATCGTAACGAAGCGACTGTGTCAGAAATTACACGAAAAAGGCCGCTTCCACGATGGTCACTTGTCTAAGGGTTAGACATTTTTACCATCAATTGTTCGACCTGATTTCTATTAACAGTGATCGACAAACCAGAATTATCTTTGTTGATGTACATTATGTGTAGACGTCTCCATAGTTGTTCAGTAAACTAATATAGCCATAACTACTCGATTGGCATTCTCTCATGTACACACATACTGGCAGAAATCAAAACACAGGGGTTCATTTAAGATGCTATAATAGAACTACAGCGTGCTGAAGCCTCAACAACATCTCTCATCCCATAGCCCTCCCTGCGCGCGCTTACACATTAAATCAACAGACGTTGGATGCTACCCAATGCGACCTACGGAGACAAAGTTATCTGGCGCTAGTTCATTCGTAGAGGTATTTTAGTTCCATTTTATTGCAACACTGAGGTTTTGCTTTTATCAGACGTCAACCCTTGCGTGTACACATGTGGATTTCAAAAGAGAGACGCTGGCACACGCTCTCGTTGGGAAGGGTTTACGTGTGCTACTTCCCGTGTGTCTTGTGATCTATAGTCATAGCTGAAGCGATGCCACCAGGAAAAGACAGAAATGATAAATGAGTGTCGCGCTATTAAACTCTCTGAAAGCTTTTCTCTTTGTATGTGACCGAAAACGTTTAAGCAATATACCGGGAAATAAATAAACTTTCAGTAAAGGTTTTTGTACAACCTACGCGAATGTTGAAATATATTTACCGACAAACATTTTGTATACTTAGGTCACATCCTCGCTGAAATTGTTCGTTTACATCAACTTCAATTTCTTTCGTTGCATTTCATTGATGTGTATTGCTACGTGATAAATAATTGTCAGTTATTGTAGCCTTTATGTTTAAGCGGCGTCAACAATGTCTCAGGGTACGTATAGGGCAACGGCTAAAGAGACACCCGCCGACAAAAGGTGGCGCTACGTCAGCTACACAAAAATCGTGAATTATTTCTTTGTTTATGCCTGACCATTTTCGTTTATCAAATAACTAAAGGTCCAGTAGAGATGTACTGTATTCCAAGCGTATTAGCAGGGGAAGAAAAAGCCGTTTATGCGAGAGACACGTCACAGTATGCTGTGTATCAAATTATTGTGACTGCATCAGATATTATAAGGAAGAACGCCTCTTCCACGACGCACTTTCCTTTAAGCGATATACATTTTCATCATTCATTATGCAAATCCCGGTTTTTCATGAAAGAAAACAGCAATGATTATGTCGTGTATTAGCAGCGATGGATAAACGAGAAGTGTCTTGGTTGATGAATGTCATGCGTCGTCATCGCCGTTGTAGTTGGGTAAACTAATAGTCATAACTATTAGATTGATATCATCTAATGTTATTTACGTACATACTGGCAGACATTGAAACCCAGGCTTAATGAAACTGCAGCACGCTTAAACCTCAACAAAATCTCATCCCATAGCCTTAACTGCGTGCGCTCACACATTAAATCAACAGACCTTGGTTCTTAACCAAAGCAACCCATGGAAACAAAGTTATTCATCGCTATTTCTTCGTTTGAGATATTTTAGTGTTATTTTATGGCAACACTGGGGCTTTCATTATATCAAACGTCAACCCTTGCGTGCACACACATGAATTTCAAAAGGGGTTTCTAGCAGCTGCATTCAGGTGGTTCGTGTCCAACTTCCCGTGCGTCTCATAATCGATTGCCATAGTCGATGCAATGAAACAAGAAAATTATACAAATGAGAAATGAATGTCGCGTCATGGATGTGTCCTGAAAAAGTTCCCTCTTGTACGTCAGGGGAAATTTTAAAGCACTAAGGTGATTCCATGTAAGATCGAACGAAGGATAGCTGGTAAACCTTTCAAATTTATTTCCAACTTTTATATATTGTCGCTTGATGAGCAGAAAGAAGAGGTCCGCAATTGGTTTTGCCTGGAAAAATTTTTCGAAGCACCGGAAATCAATAATGGCGACGACGTCGAGTAGCGTGCTTGCCTGCTGTGCTGTTTTCTCAACTTTGGTTATGAATTACGCAAAATATATTACCTCGATCTACGTACCTCAAATTCTTTACCTAATTATATGCGTGGTTTTGCTTCTGTTAAGTTACTTTTTGTTTCCCTGGGTAGATTAGGTGTTTTTAAAAAATCTCAAAATAGACACAGGAAACAATTTTTTGTCTACTTTGCAGGTTTTTATCTAAAAAAAGGCTTGTGGCAGAGCGGCAACAATTTCGCATTACGTTTTAAGCATACTTATTTATTAAACAGCCAAAGCTTATATTTATATACCTTTTCAATAAAGAGATACGATCGGGCTAACTTCAAGAAAGCACCGAACAGTGGAAATTTCTGATGAAAATTAAAAAAAAACATTTTTGATATTTTACAAACTTTGGCCACTTATTCTCCTCCACATCAGCTTTCACAATCATTAAAAACATACTGCATAATTTTGTTCCACTAGTAGTTACGGCCACTCCAATGAGGCCCTTACGCAAGGATAGGCAATTGTGGATCCAACTTTCTGCCTGCTAAGAGTATAGAATGGAGGCTTAGATTTCTGCTTCTTAAAAGACCAGCAGTACTGGAAAAGATGTCACAGGCACTGAGTACGTCAATTTTGAAATGATTAGGCCTCCGGAGCAGCCATGAGTGCGGGGTTACGAGCAGGCGCGCAGCACAGGTCGGCGTTTTCCGGTGCCGTGAGAGCTCATTTGCGCGTCCACAGGCCGACCGATTGCGAACTAGCAACACCTCTCTGGTAACTTCAACGCACGTGCATTACAGCGTCGCTATTCTTTTAGGCAGGCGCTAAAAACATGGCGGAAATGGAAGTGTGGATGTAGCGTGAATTGTTTGCAAGATAGTTGGCGTGTTCACAAGTAAACAGAAATAAAGGCATGTCTACAACATTAAACTTGTATTTTTTTTTAAACAAAAGTGTTCCGAGGCGAACAAGGAAGCAGCAACGACGTGACTGACGCAACTTGGGCACGGCTGCTGGGATTCAAACGCACGTGCTTGGCGCATAAACAGATCAGCCAAGGTGACAGATGCGCTCGCTGCACCTCGAGTTCACCGGCCGCATTCAGCGCCCGCACAGCAAAACACTTCCCGTGGGGACGTAGAATTCTAACTTTCACTGCGTTCCCTCGGTGGTGCTGGTCTTCGACTTGAGGCTTCGAAGAATGGGACTGAGCATCTCGGAGGAAGGGAAATGGGCCAACAGTGGCCTCGTGTGGAGCAAACGACGTAAATACTACAGTGACCTCAGGTTGGCTGAGGTTTCTTCTCTCCGAGCAAGGCTGGCGTATCCAGCAAACAAAGGGAATCATTGCGCACTGATTCGTGTACATTGTGTGGGAGACGAAAGTTGGGAATATCTTGTTGCTTTATTTACTACGCTTTGATTTATGTGTTTCGTGTATTTACAGTCCATGTCTCTACAATAAGTCCATAAAGACTTATTGTAGAGACAATAAGTCTTTATTTAGCGAAGTGACTTTTGGGCAGGCGTCTTTTTTTCAGTGCGGCTTAAGTTCCAACTGAATCCTAGAAATTTGCTAGCAGCCACAGCTGATCACGAAGGCCAGAGCTGGAGGTGGCTTTCTCCCAAAGGTCATGCTTGCGGTGAGAAATATAGGGGCGGACTGGTTCAGTGGTTTTTATAGCTATGTTGGCTTACTGAGGGTAGCAGTAATTCGCTGCGATACAATCTGCCTGAAAATCTTTAGTTCAGTAGCTCGCCACGTAATTAAGTGTTCGCGACAATCATTTAGCATAGCATTGAATCGTTCGATGTTGTATGTTCGGATACAAGTTAAGGATGCATGAGTGGCAGCGCCCAGACGACTGAAGCATGACAAGCTATAACTTTGGCGACTAAAGGAATCTCCTCATAAGGGGATGATATCATGAGCCGTCTGGCTCATGATGTTAACCTATATTGGGCTTCCTTTCGTGCAGGTTGACATTCATGTCGCTTTGAGGAGCATTGGCCACTGCTTTCTAAAGTTCTACAAAACTATAGTTCATAAAATGAGCACAAACCACAATCGGGCAATGACAATAGGGTGCTCTTCATTTAGGCTGAGTAAGAACAAGCCCTTTAATGTCGTCAGAGACATTGAAAGTTGACGTTATGAAAATATATATGGAAAACCAATTGTATACGTTAGAATCCATGCTTTCATGGGAACCCATCTGCACGGTTCTGCTGGCAGTCTCTCTTTAAGCAGCTTCTTTGACGGTTTTTCTGAATGTCGTAAGCTGTGATAATATATCAGTACAGTTCATCTGCACGCACACCTGTAAAATATAGGGAACAGTGAATAAGCTAACAACAAACGAATTGTGAATGGGAACATGTACAAAGCAGCTGTGGAATGTACTCCAAAACATCTAACGTAGTACTGTTGTTGACAGACTGTTCTGATTATATTCATGTACTGTTTATCACATCACGCGAATTCTATGCGCCCCCCCAATGGGGAATGAATAAATCCTCTTTCAGGCGCTATGTTGTGCTCTAGCAAGGCGCTGTCTGGGTCCATCAATAATGGTGCTTTTCTACATCGGAAACTGCATAGGAAAGTACGGGAAAACAAAATTCCTTGCATGTTAAAGTTTAGACACCCGTTATTAAATAGTGAAAGAAAAAAGTGCTGGGTTAATGGGTTGTGCTGTTTTGAATTCTTAGCCTTGTCCTGTTGAAAAAGCCCTGGTTTAGTTTTTCTGGGAAATCTTATTATTAGAATACCGACTAATCGAAAGATGCACACATTTTAATCTGCACTCTTCATGAAGGGCCCGTACATAATCTGTGACTTTTAACAGCGAGTAACGTTAATACGACGCGACCATTTTAACAATAAAGTAAATCTGACAAATCTTACATGTAAGTTTATATAGGATATACTTGTTATCCAAGTGAACCAAATGGCGATTACGAAACTTTGTTGTCAATAGATAAGCGGGCTCTAATTTGCAGTTTTCTCTAATTAAATTTTAGTCGAAGAAAACTACATTACTAAACAACAATTACTTTTTTAATAATTTTACCAGTATGTATGTGTGTTTTGGTGAATAATTAATTAATATGACGCAGATTTTCCGATTGTTATCACCAGAGTATACTTAGCATTCGAATATGTGTGTACAATATATCGCTGAACGCACTGACATTCAAAAAGGGAAACGCAAGAATGAACGTTTTAATGTATTCCTACGTTAGGACTTGACTCGCCAACTGGCCACAATGTTATTCCCCTATGAGCTGTAATTCTTCGAAGGTAAAAAAAAAAGAATTGGCGAAGCTCGCAGTAAGCTCCCAAGGCTTGACACTGCGAAACTGGACGATTCTGAAGAATACTCTGGTTGCTTCCAGGCTGTTTCTAGGCCTTAGCTAGGTGCTGAGAGTGTTTCTAGGTTGCATCTAGGTCGTTGCTTTGGTTTAGCTGTGGCAAGTGGTGAGTAGTGGGATTTGCCGAATTTCTGTGGCACATACCCGCTTATCATGATGATAATTTTGTGATACTAGATGCATGGAACGATTTTCAAAACTGATTCGCTGTTAAAACTATAGACACATTGTATGGTGCCCAGCAATTAGGGATACTGTATGTAAACGCGATAGCGTTAAGGAGCTCGTTTCGTTTAAATTGCACTGTCGGTGTCGGTGTCGTTGGTTGTGAGCAAAAATCAGCGTTGTACGTAACGGAAAAATCAAGAAAGATGCAAATGAAATAAATAACAAAGGTCTTCGGCTCCAGTGAGAATTGAACCCAAGTCTTCTGCGTGGCAAGGAGGTATTTTACCACAGAGCCATGCCATTGCTTGAAACTGCTTCGGAAAAAACACTATATGTGCCTTAACACATTTATTATTGCGTGGTAGAAGCGTAGGATTGCACCAGGCGTCATACCAAATGAATTGCGCAACGAGTGGGTGTTTTAAAGGCCTCCCCATTAGAAAGCGCTCAGCTATACTTACAGATCATCCTCAGCAAAAACAACAACAAAGTGAACAGCTGCGTAGGTTCGAGTTTTGTCTTACCGACGCGTAGTGGGTCCTTCGCTGATTCACAAAAGGAAGAACTATGGCGCAGTGGACACTGCGCAGCTGTACTTGCCGTACAAATTCCAGGATAGTTTCAAACGACCAATGTTACGCGCACAGACATTCGTTTCCTTGCGGCACAGTTTCGAAATGCACCGAGAATCGAAGCAAGGCTAGCAGTTGAGAAGACGATGCGCACGGGGCCCGATTACGCTGTCGCGTTCTACTCTTGAAGGGGAAGGTCAAGCGTCCTCCAAGATTTTGATAATTAATTTCGGTGTCTTCCTTTGATACGGAGTTAGCTATTTTATAGCTTGGATGAATCGCTACCATGTACCGTTGCCGTTAACACTGACAAACAGAAGCTACAGTTCTTCGTGGATGTCAGCATAATCCTAGACTCTGGTTATTCGGCAGCGAATGCCCATGAAAATGTAACCATCTCGCGATATACCTCTACTCCGATTCGTCGCATGCTACCAGGCTTGAAAATTCGGAGCGCCTGCACTACATTCACATAATTTCCGCCATTGCTCCTACGATCGGTTTTTTAAGATAATGAGAGATAATAATATTCCTTATTTCTTACTTCTAGCACATTGACAGAAACACCAGTACATGTTAGTAAAAAATGTGTACGTGTTGAAGCTTTTTCCTTCGAACCATTGCTATATTGTTATTGCCAACACTCTTTGTTATAGAAGGTATGCGCTTCCTAAACACCATATGTTTGTCGAAAGAAAATCTGATCGCTGTTAGAAGAAAGAACTTCAGCGTAGCTCTGTGCTGTTCTTTTTTGTGAGAATATTATGTGACTGTCGTCATAGACCTCAGTTTGACAAGTGCGTTTTCATAAATGTAGGAACACAGAGCCAGGCCAGGTTGTTTTTGTATATGGCCACCGAAATACCAAATTGCGAGAAAGCCCGCGTTATCCCCATTGGAACGTTCCGTATGTCATTGCGGTAAGTTCGTATGATTTCCTCAAGATTTTGCGCAGTATAGGCAGATTGAATATCATGTGCAATAGGTTTCCGTAACAACCACATAGATAACTTACGGAATTCTTGAAATTCATACCAACCGCTTCTATAGGGCTCACTCTGGGCATATTCGGGGGCCCTGGCTAGTGCTCGTTTCACTGCTGTTAGATTAGGAGACCTTCAGCGTTATGTACCAATATTGTGCCATAGACAATAAGCGCAGCGTGAATTACAGGCATACTCCTAGAAAGCGAATCAAGTCCGTGGCTCCCGCTCTTTTCAATTACGACAAGCACATGGCCATATCATAAATTCCTTGCATTTAGTTTTCGATTGAGATTACTGAAGACACCTTTTTACGTTGTTCGACCAACAGCAAACCTACTTCTCCTATAAACCTAGAAAATGCTGGGCAGCGAAAAAATTCAGTCTGTGAAAACCTGCTTTAGGCGTGGGACAGCTGCAAGCCTTGACGCGCATAGAAGTGTTAGAATTCTTCAGAAGCCACAACGCTTCACTTCTGTGTACATAAACTCGACTTGCTTACTGCACTTATATTTCTGCTTAATATCTTGTTAAAACAATATCGTTGTACTTATATACAAAATAAATATGGCAATATACCTTCGTCCTGTTTTCCGCCGATATATCACATAAAGTGTATTCGGGAGCTTTGTGGCGATATATTGTCGTCACACCGCCACTGGTGTCCGCGCATAGGAGGTGGCACTTTTTAATATCGTGCTCATTGTGATTCTATAACACAAGAAAGGAACACTGTTATTTTGCATAGCATTCTGGGTGGCATTATAAAATATAATTATGTGGACTTTACTTCAGAAAGTTGCAGGTAAAAATGCTTAAGATATCCTTAGATATAGCTGAATAGCGCAACCAAAAGCAATTAGCAATGCCGTTAGCCACTCGGCATTGCTAACCAGCACGCAGAGACGAAATATTACAAAAAATATTTTATGTCTGCGTGCTGCGTTTTGTACCTATGCCTCTGCCAGAATACCAGATCAATGTCAATTTACTTTTTAAAGGGGTTGATGAATCGACTAGTGTATCGGGAACCAGCGGATTCGCAGTCATTAAAATTCGCCTTCCATAGTAATTTTTCTGTGCTGGATAATAAAATACAAGCATCTAATGAGGGCACTTGGAAAATTGTATGCATTCTTCTAGTTAGGCGCAATGACTACAAGGATTGATTGCTTACTGACATTGTCACATTGAGAGGTACAGTGAAAGTATGACAAAAGAAGAGGAAGACGTCGAGCATTTCATCAAGGCTAGAAATAAAGAAAAGGACGTCAAACGTACAAAAGAGTACGTGACGTGGGCATAGGGGGCCCGGGATGTTCGATGGTGAGCGTTTGAGCTGGGTACGAGCGTCGCGCCGGCTTTTGTTCCGGGCGCTCCGGCTCCCTTTGTTCTACGGCGTCGCACCGTAGTCTCGTGCTCATTGTCTCTGCGGCATCGCACCGTTGTCACCCCGCTGTTCAAGGACACGTCCTAGGAACTTGACGGCAGTCACGAACACCCGCAGCGGCCAGAGACCGTCATCGGCTTTTGCCTCGAGCGCATTGTCCTAGGCACCGCTCCGTAGCCCTCGCCTGAGTCAAGTCTTATTCCTGGGGAACGCTGGCCCGCTCAAATACCTGCGACGCACAGGTCACTGACTTCCGAGCCTCCACGCTTCAACTGCAACGCCAGCTCGTGTTCCACAACAGAGAAGCCTGCGTCATCGACTTGTACGCCGACGTTGACTGCAGTGCCCAACGCAACGCCTCGACTCATCTCGCAGTGGCACAGAACGCTGTGAGGTGATTATACCTGCGGACAACTTTTCCTGGCAATGCAGGGAAAGCTACGGGGGCAGAGCGTCTCCAAATGTACTGCTACGCGAAGTAGTCCGGTTTGGCGCGCGTCTCGTAACGCCGTGGAAAGTGATGGCTAGCGTTGCATTTCGACGCAAACGCTGCTTAAGCCGTGTTCAGACTACGTGCGCAACGTACGGATCGTCGGTAAGGATCGCGACCGTAAACGTAATCAACGTAATGAGCTTGTTCGGACGTTGTTGTATTAAGCGTAAAGTACGTAACGTTTCGGGCGTAAATGTTGGCGGGTCCACGACTTTTATGACCACTAATGATGCGACCGTTACGGCACGTCCAATGGACAAAGCAGTTTCGGTTTTCACTTCCCGTCACGGAGCTTCCGGTCTCCCCAGATTCCGCGTCTTCATGCGCGTCTTGGCATGGAGCAGCGTGTTTCTGGAGCTGGTTTGCCCGTGTTCGTTGTGTGTTCTCGCGGCAATTTCCACGACGAGTGCGGAAGGGCCTTCATTGTGCAGCGATGAGTTTGCTCGTCGATGAAGTGCGTCAAAGACCCATTCTCTACGACCAACGGCGCCATGTTGGAAAATCAGAGCAGTGATTGACCCGTCGTAAGAAACGTATATTACCGAAGTGCTCAATGTGAACACGCGTGGTCGCTAGCAAACGTAAACGGACGTTACAGCAGTTACGCGATACGACACTTATGAGAGATGCGACTGCAGTCTGAACGCGGCTTTAGCGTCTAAGGTACGGGTAAAAGGCGCGACTTTTTCACGCATGCAAAAACACAAAGTGACAACGTATAAAGTAAAAGAAATACAAATATCTCGCTTGTGTGCTCACAAAGCTACATGTAGAAGATGAAGGAGTATTCTATATATCTCACGCAGAAAATACGGACGCAGTTGTGGGACTACATTCATTAGCGGTGGGATATGTGAGTTGTGGCTCTGTAGCCTTCGCTTCATTGCCAAGAAAGGTTCTCCGCGAGTATAGGCGACGAGCGCTTTATACGTTTTAGTGACTTGTTTCTCTTGTTTGTTGTCTGTATGTGTGTTGTCTGTGTGTTGTATGCAGTGTATGTGTGTTGTTTGTGTGTGGGTGTTTAATGCCGGCATTTTTTATATGATTGCAGTGGTTTTGGGTAGTATTGTGCTTTTCTTTCCTATGTAATTAAAATCGATGTGTCTAACGCTTTCGCCTCGTCCGTTCCTTCTGGTCGACTGTTGTCCGGAGATCCGTCACATACATACATACATACATACATACATACATACATGCATGCATACATACATACATACATACATGCATGCATGCATGCATACATACATACATACATACATACATACATACATACATACATACATACATACATATATACATACATACATACATACATACACAATGTCACGCCCGCTTCTTTTACTTTGATGTGTTCGGGTTTCACCAGCAAGGGCGGTTATCAACGCTCGACGCGGACCGCGCCGCAGTGTTCGAGAAGCTTCGCGAGTGTAGTAGATCGTTTTGTTAAAGGGCCCCTCACCAGGCCACATAGCAAATTTTAGTTAGACGGTGGAAGTTGTTGTGTGCCGAATTAAGAGCAGTATGCCGCAAGAATTTTTCAAATCGGTTCATTACGAGCTGAGAAAATAATTTGTAGCTGCGCGAAACCATGATGCGAGGAGGCGAGTTTCAAACCCTTGCCACTCGCCCCGTGTAACCTTCGCAAGCCAAATCCCTTCCCTGCCCTCTTCACTTGACACATACGCATGAACACGTCATGAGCATGCATGGTCACGTGCGTATGATGTGCCCGAGCCAGCCCGAGCACGCGAGCAGCGTTGCACGGCCGCTACCTTTTAGGGGCGAAGCTCCTTAAGGCGGCACCCGTTCGTCCCTCGTAGTCGTCGTGGTCGTAGTAGTGAGTAACAAGTCTTACGCTTTGACCTCCAAGGTGGTGCCGGTGGGAGATTTCTCCTGTGCGTTGTTGAACAATAAAAAATTCGCAGCGTGCGCTTTAACTAAAAGCCGAATTCTTCTGTCTCTCATTCCCCATTAGCAGCCATTGGCATGTTCCAGTAGGAAACGTTAGTAGAAGTAGAAGTGTAAGTGTTAGCTAAAAGCCGACTTCTTCTGTCTCTCATTGCCATTAGCAGCCATTGTTTACCTCCAAGGTAGTGCCTGGTGAGATTTCTCCTGTGCGTGATTAAACAATAAAAATTTTGTTCAAAACGCCGTTGATTGATGAAATAAACCAACGAAAGACGCCAGATGTTTTGTAAAAGCAGAACGAAAGAACGCCAGATGTTTTTCTTAAAGTGTAGTAATAGTAGTTCTATGTAGCCACCTCGCCCGATCGTCAACGGGCGAGGTGGACCGGCAACGGCGCGAGGACCCTGCCGTACGAGAGTTAAATCACACTAAAAGACATACTTTGCGGGCGATACACTCTAGTGAGCTTTCAACTTTTCGTCTTAGTGTACATGATAAAGAAATTATTTCTACGAAAAACGCAAGGCACACCTTGAGCAATATGTTTGGTTTTGGGACGCTAAATGGAACCATGAGGCGATGCGAAGCCAGAGCACTTGCACGATCGCGTTCCGTTGGCTTTCGTTGGGTATGCTACCGACCTCGCGTCGTGGAACGCGCGTCCTGTCTTCCCTCTAGCCTTGCCTTTAATTCGCACAGGGCGAGCGGGGAATGCGGTCGCTCTTGGCGCTCTTTCGCTCGGGAGCGGACTTCTTTCTTGCATTTCACCGATCACAAGTGATAATGAAGGGACCACGTAAACCAACAGTACAATAAAAGTTTGATGTTTAATATATACACGATGTTTCACACTCTTTATATTATGTACTGGGCGCATTTCACGGAAGAGTTTCACGGTTTACAGATGATTCCCTCCGTAGCTTCGCCCCACTCATCATCATTCACCCCGTGGATATGCTGTGATTTTTTTTTATGTAGCAGCCATGGGCATTTTGTCGGCGTTCTCTGTGGTGTACTGCCTGTTGATGCGGGACGGGCATGAAAGTTGAGACATTTGTACGGGCACGAGAGTGCCGGTATCATGAGCGAGTGCCGTATTAACGTTTACTTGGACGCGGTAGAATAATGAGCATAACGAGTGCTCGAACGCGCCAGAACATTACTTTCGTTTCCAGGGCTCGCGTCTGCTCGATGCGCTAACCGCGGGGACACGAACGCATGGGAAACGGAGGCACATTAGCCCCGAATCTCGCTGCAATTCACGAAAAAAAAATGAAAAAGACGCACACATTCTCTTTGTTTGTCTCATTATTTCTCTCATGTTTTATTAATCTATTCAAGCAACAAATTACACAAACTACACTTGTCGTGTCAAATAATTATTGCAGCGTCACGTGCTACTGTTGGCGACGTCAGAGCACAGTCGTCTACGTAGAGGAGCGACCTAACAGCCCTACCATCTACGTAGGGCCATTTTCTCATGTACGTCATCCCCTCATTCTCCAAAGCGCGTGCCCGCGAGAGGAAGGGCAAGCAGCGTTCATCTTGAAATTTGACCCACTTCCGCGGCGCGTAGGGTTGCAAATTTTGGCAGACGTAATCGTGAGCGCCCAGTGTATGAATTTCGCTCGTTAGCTCAAAATTGTCAAACCTGGTGAGGGGCCCATTAAGATTGCACTCAGGACGCGAATAGTCTAGATTATTCCAGTGCTTGCGCGACAACCAGTGATAAAACTGGAAAGTTCGATGCGTGATGTGTAAAATACGGCGCATCCCAGCCATGAGCAGTTGATCGACGGTCGACGCTCCGTTCGCAGCTATCAGTAATTGCTATAGTTTGACTTTCAGTTTCCCGGCCACACGCTCGGCCAAATAAAGTTTCATCTCGGACGAGCTGACTGCTGTCTTCGTCGACGTCACGAACTAGTGACATTTGGTGGTGGTGCTGCTTCATGATCCGGACTCCATCGCGGGGTGCTGACCCAAGCCCAAGCTGCAACGGGGACGACGGCAAGGAAAAACCCCGATCGTCGAACAAGCCGCAGGCAGAAGGGACTGCAGCCAGAGCATGGGCTCCTTCCCGAAAAAGCCAGTTAGCCGCAGATCCCAACATCGACCGCAGCGGCGATGACCGACACCGTGCAGCCTGCGCCGATCCTTCTTCGGCAGCCCAAGGAGCCGCCAACCTTTCGCGGATCGTCTTTCGAAGACTCGGAAACCTGGCTTGAAACATACGACCATGTCGCCGCCTTTAACAACTGGAGTGATAAGACAAGCTGCGTCACGTCTACTTCTCCCTCGAAGACGCGGCAAGAACCTGGTTTGAGAACCGGCAGTCCTCACTGCAGACATGGGATCTTTTCCGCAGCGCATTCCTGCACACATTCACAAGCGTCGTCCGCAGGGAAAGAGCCGCTTCTTTGCTGGAGACCCGGGTGCAGCTGCCAAACGAAAACGTCACCATCTTCACGGAAGACATGACTCGACTTTTCCGTCAGGCCGACGCTGCGATGGCAGAAGACAAAAAAGATCTCCTGCTCATGCGGGGTGTAAAACAAGACATTTTCGCGGGACTTGTCCGCAACCCGCCCACGACGGTCGCTGAATTCCTCACCGAGGCTACGACTATTGTAAAGACACTGGACATGCAGACCAAACAGTACAACCGCTCGCCGCTGTCTTCAACGTATTCCGAAGTGCACTCACTAGTCACCGACGACTTGCGCGAAACCATCCGAGCGATCGTGCGAAAGGAGTTGCGCAAGATGTTACCTTCGCCGCACCCTCAAGTGGATTCGATCGCAGACATTGTCCGCGAGGAAATCCAACAGTCACTGGTTGTTCGTCAGCCGGCACCGCCTCAGCTTCAAGCAATGAGTTATGCTGCTGCAGCCCGACGCAATGCCCCCCCTCCTCACCCGCGTAAAGGCGCCGCGCCGCCCCAGCAGTTCCACCGCCAGGCACCACCGCCGCCATTACCGACGTCATACCGACCGCCAACCGGCCAGCAATACATGCCGAGGAAGATCGACGTTTGGCGCGCCCCCGACCATCGTCCACTCTGCTACCACTGCGGAGAAGCCGGCCACACCTACCGCCGCTGCCAGGTTCGAGAGATGGGACTGCGCGGGTTCGCCATCGATGCGCCGCGTCCACAGCAGGTTGAACGACCACCTGACATCGCCGACTATCTGACAGGAGCGCAGTGGACCCCTCGAGGACTTTCCCGATGGCCATCGGCAGGCCGCTACGCCTCTCCCCAACGCCGACGATGCACTGGCCGAACCCGGGGCCGGTCACCTAGACCGCATCCATAAAACAAAGGGCAGCAACCGATGGAGGTGCGGTTGCTGTACGACGAAACACCGAAGATCCTCCGCCGCCGACGACGACGCCACGACGAAACCTTCAGGACACGACAAGAACCAGACAGAGCCCTGACGATGAAACATCGCGGACCGTAGTAGACCTGACGACGCAACGATGAAGCAGCGGAACACACCGACGTAGCCGTGACCCGACGCCACGACCTAACTGCAACGCAAGACGACGAACTAGCGACCTCGACGTTCCTATCGACGGCCACAGCGTCAGAGCCCTTGTCGACACCGGAGCCGACAATTCTGTCATCAGTGGACCGTTCACCACGAGGCAGAAGAAAGTTAGGACAGCCTGGGAAAGCCCCGAAATCCGGACAGCTGGAGGTCACCTCGTAACGCCGGAGGAAATCTGCACGGCGAGACTCACCATTAATCACAGGATTTATCCCGCGAGCTTAATGGTGCTGCAGCGTTGCTAGAGAGATGTCATCCTTGGTATGGACTTCTTAGGCATTCATGGTCAGTCATCGACCTAAGGTCCAAGTCAATAACGCTGTCCACGGAAAAGGCACTACCGCCGCACACTCCGCCAAGAAAGCACGCCTTGAGTGTGCTGGAAGACCAGGTCACTATTCCGCCTCGCTCCAGCGTCATCATTTGCGTCGGCACTCAGAAATCAGCAGACCTGGAACACATCGTTGAAGGCGACCAGCGCCATTTGATTAACAGCAAAATTTGCGTCGTAAGAGGAGTAGCCGAGCTGCGGGCAGGGAAAGCAACAGTTATGCTCCCGAATTTCAGCAACGAATACAAGCACGTGAGCAAAGGCACGACGGTCGCCTACATCGAACAAATCGTAGAAGCCAGCAATGCTTTCGGCCTCACTGATTCTCCCGAGCCTACTCCGACGAATAAAGCTCCGCAACCAGCTTTCGACGTCAATCCCAGTGTTCCGAAGCACAAACAAGAACAGCTGAAAACCATGCTCGTGCAATACAAGGACTGCTTTTCGTCGTCACCAAGAATTCGGCAGACCCCCACGGCAAAACATCACGTCATAACAGAGGAAAGTGCCAGACCACTCCGTCAGAGCCCGTACAGAGTTTCGACGAGAGAACGCTAGGGCATAAAGAAACAGGTCGACGAAATGCTACGCGACGACATCATCCAGCTTTCTAAGAGTACGTGGGCATTTCCCGTGGCGTGAGTGAAGAAGACGGAACCCTACGCCTCTGCGTCGATTATCGTCGCCTGAACGAAGTCACGTAGAAGGACGTGTATCCCCCTCCCCGGATAGACGACACGCTGGATCGATTACACAGCGCAAAGTACTTTTCGTCGATGGACCTCAAGAGCGGTTACTGCCAAACAGAAGTCCACGAGAGAGACCGAGAGAAGGCTGCCTTTATAACACCAGACGGCCGATTCTTGTTCAAGGTCATGCCCTTTGGTCTTTGCTCGGCACCTGCGACCTTTCAACGGGTTATGGATACTGTACAGGCCGCCTTGAAGTGACAGACGTGCCTCGTGTACCTGCACGACGTCGTTGTGTTTTCCTCAAATTTCGACGAACACCTTCGGCGCCATGAAGCTGTACTTCAAGCAATCAAGACCTCAGGACTCACCTTGAAACCTGAAAAGTGCCGCTTTGCGTACGAGGAGCTCTTGTTTTTGGGTCACGTGATCAGGAAAGATGGTGTTCGTCCGGACACGCGGAAAACAGCTGCCATCGCTGCCTTCCCGCCGCCCACGGACATGAAGGCCGTACGCCGTTTTCTCGGCTTGTGCGCCTATTACAGACGCTTTGTCAAAGAGTTTTCACGAATCGCCGAACCACTGACGCAACTCACGAAGGCGTCGAATTCAGGTGGGAAACGTCGCAAGTTCGTCGCAACTCACGAAGACGTCGAATTCAGGTGGGAAACGTCGCAAGTTCAAGCATTTCAAGAATTGAAACGACGCCTGCAGACGCCTCCAGTACTTGCGCGTTTCCACGAATACGCCGATACGGAAATTCACACCGAGGCAAGCAGCGTAGGACTCGGCGCCGTCCTTGTGCAGAAGACCGACGGATTGGAAAGGGTCATCAGTTATGCTAGCCGGTCGCTACCAAAGGCGAAATGAATTATTCTACAACAGCAAAGGAGTACCTGGCCATCATCTGGGCTGCATCGAAGTTTCGCCCCTACCTCTACGGCCGGCCCTTCAAAGTTGTGAGCGACAACCACGCCTTGTGTTGGCTAGCTAACTTGAAGGAGCCTTCAGTTCGCCTCGCACGATGGAGCCTACGACATGAAGAATTCGACATAACCGTCGTTTACAAGTCTAGAAGAAAACACTCCGATGCTGACTGCCAGTCTCGCGCCCCCGTTGACCCACCACCGCATGACGACCAGGAGGATGACTGCTTCTTGGGAACCATAAGTGCCGACGACTTCGCCGAATGACAGCGGCCGGATCTAGAACTCAGGGTCCTTGTGAAATACCTCGAGGGCAGGACCACCGTTGTTCCGAAGGTATTCACGTGGTGACTGACGTCGTTTTTTCTCTCGCAACGGTGTTCTCCTCAAGAACTTCTCTCCGCTTCAAGCCGATTCCCTTCTCGTGGTGCCCTCGACCTATATATATATATATATATATATATATATATATATATATATATATATATATATATATATATATATATATATATATATATAGCTCGATAGCGTAGAAGAACGCGTTTCGCAGAAATTCCGGTGTCGGCCTCGGTGTCCTCGTCGGTGGCTGCGAGCGAAAGAGCGGTGTTGTAAGTGACAGAAAAATCTATAGAGATGGAACTGAACTAAATATTAAAGATATTACGTTCTAGTGAGAATCGAACCCAGACCTTCAGTGTTGCAGGCAGGTGTTCTAACACAGAGCGACACCATTGCTTGAAACAGCTTCAAAAAACACCCTATATGAAGTCGTCTAGTGGGAGAAGTCTTCTTTGCGCATGTAATATCCATTAGAATGCAGCACCTAAACAACACAAACACATGGGGCGAGAACGAGGAGAGCACCCGTCCCCATTCTCGCCCCATGTGTTTCCGGTCATTAAGCGCTGCATTCTAATGGATCCGTACCAACGAGCTCGCCTCAACACTCTCTTAAGTCAGCATGTAATATTGCGTTGCAGAAACGTAGAATCGCTCCAGGCGGCAAAACATGTTAATTGTGCAACGAGTGGGTGTTTTAAAAGCCAAACCATTACGATGCGCGCAGACATATGTAATCCTCAACAGCAGCAAACGCATCTACAAAGTGAGCAGCTGCGTAGGTTCACGTGTTGCCTTACGGAAGCGTAGCGGTCCCTTGGCTGATTCGCAAAAAGAATTATGGCGTAGTGAGCACTTCGCAACTATACTTGCAGTAGCCATTCATGGATAGATTGAATCGGCTAATGTTAGATGAGGCATCAACCGAGAACTTAAGCAAGGCTAGCAACAGGTAAGGCGATGAGCACGGGGCCCTATTACGCTATCGCGTTCCACACTTTAAAACGAAGCTCAAGCGCCCTACAAGTTTTTTAACACGAAGGTGTTTTATGCCAGGGTCCCCCAAGAGTTTCATGACTTATTTCCGCCACGGAAATACGTCAGCAAAATGAACACGAGCGGATGGCAAAGACAATGTACCGTTGACAGGAGTCCAACCCAAGACCACTCAGTCCGCGATGATAGCTGCGGGCGTTTAGCCCGCTGCACGACCGCCAAACAAATGAAGGAGGCTACACGAAATCGTCTTTTATCTCTCACACTTTGTTCTTGCAGTGTTCTTGGTTCGTGGGGTTGTGTCACCATATGGACGCCGTAGAGTGAAGTAATGTGCGAAATCCGCGATTAGCTCATTACACGCTCTTGCTACGACTGTGCCATTCGGCGCGTTCGGAATAGTAAAAAATGCCATTTCGACAACGCTTTAACTTACCGCGAGGTGGCGGCTTCAGCCCATGCCTCACTCACCGCATACATTCATGCTAGAAAATAGCTCTCTGACGCTCCCCTGGCTGTCGCACCGCGTTCCCCGCTCGCCCTGTGAGAATTCACAGCTAGGCTAGAGGGTAGAGGGGACGGGCGTCGCCTTTCTCTTCGCGTTTCACGAAGCTTTGAAATAGTGCATATCGAGTTTTATCGTTCATTATGTGCTTGTTGATCCCATCTTTGCGCGGGATTCACCATATGCTTTTTCAAGGTATATATCAACAACTTAAGCTGCCGCACGTGTTAAATCATGATCATGTGCCTTAGTCGTCAGGAACGAGATGTGCCACTAGGCGTCAGCGTGGGTGCGTCCGCATAAGCGGTGCTGTGTCTGCCAAACAGCAATAGACATTGCA
Source organism: Rhipicephalus sanguineus (assembly GCF_013339695.2). Taxonomy (NCBI): domain Eukaryota; kingdom Metazoa; phylum Arthropoda; class Arachnida; order Ixodida; family Ixodidae; genus Rhipicephalus; species Rhipicephalus sanguineus. Next base: position 123,616,572 of record NC_051183.1, on the reverse strand, counting down.
CAAACTCATATATCAATGAACTGTAAACAATATACTTATTTTACGATACGTTTAACTTTCGTGTTATACCGATTCCTATGACGGATGGATCAGCCATGTTTTTATTACATGCTTCCTTCCACCGCGGTGTTGTGCATGCGCAGCACCATGACAATACGCATTTAAACTCGGTCTGTGTGATCAAAATAAACAGTTTTTAGTACGCCGGCAGTTTGTCTGCTTCCTTTTTCTGTGTTCGTCGTTTTTCGCGCTATACTGCTTTAGCGTTCAAGGATCGTCAAATAGCTCAACAGTCTGCTCTGCGAAATGAAAGCTCTCGAGGGAAGCATAGTTGGGTTGTCTGGCAAATAACTTATCTACTTCTCTTTGGGTAACCTCAATCATGTGACCTTTCTAGCCCGCTGCTCGAAAAAGACACTGTCCCACTGACGCTTCCCCTCGATCCAGCTGCGTAGCACGCGCAGGGAGCTATATTGTCTTCTCCGACAGGGGCATGATCTTGAACGCAACGGCAACGGGGAATTGTGTTCAGGCAACGAACACACATGGACAGCGCTTGTCGAGAACGTTTTCAGTAGAGAAGGGCTAGCTAAGATATCCCACTTGAATTTACGCTGCCGCGATTCTCTCAAATCTGTGTCCGACATTTAATTTTCAATATATTCTATGAGAATGGAAAGAGTATCATTGAAGTCATTTTGTTGCTTCCAAGATGTACGGTTGCTTCACCGAGCAAATGATACGGTTGTCCACTTGAAAGACCCATGCAGCAGGCTCTAACAACTGCATCGTGCCATGAATGTAGCGACATGAAATGTAGCCCCACCCAAACGTGGGTTTACTATCATCCGACAATTGAACCTATATCGTCGTGCTCGAAGCACTATGTGTGCTTACTGAAGACTAAATCAGACTGCTTCAAGCTTCCTATGAATTATAAATACCATGGCATAAAGTACGATTGCAATACTCATACTGCAGTATTTTACAGTTTGTGAATATTCTCCAAAGTGAAGGTACGATTAGAGTATATTAAATGCGAAGCATTTCTTAGCGAACCTCTGGCACTTTGAGCCTTTCTATCTACGTATCTATCTATCTATCCGCCTACGTCTGGGTGCTCTCATGATCGCCTCCTTAACTTGGCGTAGACCAAAATTTGCATGTGAAGCTAAGAGGATTTGACGAATATGATTGCCGGGTCATGACATGAATAACGTGAAAATCCTGTCGCGTACGTCGCCAAACCCTTTCCTCCCGACACGTGTGGCTCATACCCGTTTACCACAGGCCGCGGTGTACGGGTATGCGCCGCAGGTGATTGACAGTTTATATCTACCCAGGAACGGCAAGAACAGACATTGGTAACTTAAATGCTAGAGCGTTAAGGAAAACCAACATCGGCAGCGTTGACTCAACGAATGGAAAGAATGAAAATTAGGATCGCAGGCGGAATCGAACTCAAGCATTCTGCGTGGCAATCAGGTATTCTACCACTGAGCCACGCCAGGTCTATAATCTGGTTTGGAAAAGCAGCCTACGCAGGCGTACTATCGCTGGATCGTCAATTGTGGTTGTGGTGCTGGCTATCTAATTTTACGAGAAATCAATAAACTCTACATGATACTCCTACGATGTGTACTCCTACAATACAGGCGTCATATCAGATGAACGTCTGTAGTTCCAGTGTTGGCTCCGCTTTTATAGCAGTCTAATAAACATTACATTTGTATTCCTGTGATTCAGCAAGCTATATTGAAGCATTGCTCGACCCCGTATGAATACATTAACGAAAGTTGCATATATCCACATCACCGCACCGTAAAGTGCACTTCGTCCACTAGAACGACGCAGTGTCCTCTTCATTTCTTACGAGGCGGGGCAATGGCCTCATGCTCACCGAGGATGATGCCAGATTAATTGGCAGCCGCTTTGTAGACTAGGCTACGTAGGCCACATACGCCCAGGTAGTCTACGAATACGACAAACACCATCCACTGAAGTTGGTCTACGTAGTACTATCCAGGCCTACCAGCCTCGACGGCCTATACCTCTCCAACACGAAGGGTGGCTTCAGGTTCGGACATGTCGCTGGCTCTGTCGACAGACAATTTGTCGACGAAATGACCGAGGCATCCACGACTTCCAACATCTCTACTATACCACATACTTCACTACACATGGACCCCTCGTCACCACGATCACGACGGGATCATATAACAAATCATGACCAGCTGCTGGTGCTCACTGATCACAGTGATGATGCCCTTGTTCAAGAACTGTCAAGAACTTCTTGCACACATGCACACGGGTTCGTGAAACGTGCGTGCTTTCTCGGGACACGTATAAGCCAAGGTCAATCTAAATAGGTCGCGAAAGTTGGAACGAAAAGTGGTCGGAAACCTATTGCGACAAACATCAACACCCGCGTGACGATTAAAGCGCTACTAGGTGAGGGGGGGACAAATAATGAAAACAAAAAAATAATTAAACGTTTATTATCATTAGTTTTAATTTTATTTGTCACGAATTAAATAAGTAGATTACTTTAATCAAACTTTAGTCTTGGGTATGTGGTTGAGTGGCCAATTTTTTTCGTTTATTTTCAGGAACAGCGGGCACATGCAGGCAGTCTGTAACGTGGGCCAACGGTTTTGCGCATTTTCAGATGCAAATGGCCTCGCTCGTTTTTGTGCAGTAGGTTTGTGCCTGTCGTCCGTAGGTGATTTCCTCGCATAAGCGTTGTTTTCTAGTCGTAGTACTTGGCAGAAGGTAATATAGCCCATCGCAGCCATCGGGAACCGTTTCGGTGACTTTGTTTTGTCAGCGCACGGCCGGCATGCTGTCGCCCTTCGGGACGATGAGTCCGCCACGCTACGCGAAGAAACGCTGCGCTGTCTACGGATGCAAGAGCAACACGTGTGCAAGGTTTGTGTGCACGTTGAATTGTTATGCTACTTCTGATTTCTGTGTTATATATTTTGGGGTAATATCCTCTTCAACCGCAATATTTCGCCAATAAAATACACCTTATTTGTCAAATCTGCCTTCTTCGTCTTCCCGTTATTTTGCAGGCTTCCATTATGGAGCCGTCATAGTGATGAGAAAAAGAACGTGCAGCTATAAAAAAAAGTAAGAAGCGGCGCCCTGTCAAAAAATTTCATAATTTTGCGCCCATCGCGTTAAAACGTGACGTCATTTCCGCTACCGGTTGTGACGTCATCTTTTTCTTTCTATTTAATTCGGTTTGTCCCCTCCTCACATAGATGGCGACTGTTGCAACAACTAGCCACGGGCTTGACACGTGGGCTTCTACGGAAGTTACGCTACCAGTTTACATATACCTTGTATAAGCACTACATATCACCTTACCGCTTCTGGTGTTGGTAATACCGACGATGCCATTGGCAGCGTTGCCCAACCGTAAACAACTGGTTATATAACACACATGCGGCTCCTCTACATATATATGTGTGCTTATAAAATATATACAAATCTTTAGCGTCATTTTGTAACGTGTCGCTCAGTAAAAAAAGTTACGCCACAGTCACCTACCCGCCACATGCTTCGCATAACATCGACTCCCACGGTACGTGGGATCTGCCGAATTTTTAACTGAGTGTAACGCTATCAAGCTCATTTTTCCTGCAAATGCATACAAAGGAAAAATAATGAACATATATGATCAAAATTACTGACAACGCTTACCCTTTTCTGAGAATTTGAAGGCGATTGCCTACTCGGAACTTTTGTTGCTCTGCTGCTTAAGTATCTGCTGATGGGCTGAACTATATCATGAAGGCTTCTTCTCATCTGTTGTTGAAGCTTAAGTTCTACTTTTTCGTGATGAGAAAGGGAAAATTCACAACCAGCTGTTTGTAGCACGCAGCCACAAGGAAATACGTACGGATTTTTCCGAAATTTCTGTTGAAGAGATTAAGGCAAATTCGCACTGGTTGGCACCAAGCCTGAACGAACAGCAGAGCTGGGAGGCCTTTGATGATGATGATGATGATGATGATGATGATGTCCTCGACTTGATGGCGCTCACCCACAAAGGGGGATGGGCCAAGAACCGGGCGGCAGGATGCTTAAGGTAATCACCAATTATACTAAACAAATCTTTAAAATTAGGGTAAAATATGTAATTGTTGAAGGAGCAAGCGGACAGACTATGGTTTCGGTAGTTTCTAAGATAGATTTCGAATCAAGATTATGGACACATATAAATAGACTAACACGGTAATCTTTTTGTTTCAGTGATGTAATCGAACACAGCAGAGCAGACATCCCTGTGGCTATACCCTTTGTTTCTCTCAATTTTTCTCTTTCTTTCTTTCTCTTCCTCTCTTTTCTCTCTTTCACTTCTCTCTATTCACTTTCTCTCTATTCACTTTCGGTGTCTTCATTTCTAATTATTTCTTTTGGTCACTATATATTTCTTCCTATTTCTCGCTGATTCTTTCTTCCTTTCTCTTTCTTCTCTATCTCTCTCTATTTCTTTCTTGCTATTTCCATCTATGCTATGCTTTGCTCTCTCCTGTCCTCATTTGCCTTGTCCGCACCGTTACATATCTCACCGTCACCCTCACTTCCCTCTCCCACCTCCTTGGTATGCCTATGCTCTGTTAGCGTGCCTGGATAGACGAGCGGTTACGCTGGTTGCCTTCGGATCGTGGGGCTGCGAGTTGGAATCCCGCCTCACCAAGTTATTTTTTTTTCGCCAGAATTTCTCTTTCTCTATCTTTATTTGTATTTATTTCTTTCCCCTCCTTCTTTTCTCTCTCTGTAGTTGTTCTCTCGCCCATCAGTGTTATTGCATTCCACGCTCCACAATTCGGTGCCTATGCTCCGGGAGCAAAACAGAATATGTCGAAGAGGAAGAAGAGGCTGAACAGACGGCGTGCCAGTTAGTGATGACGCTCATTTATGGTCACCCATCACGGACCAACGCTCGCTTTTAACAGCGCATTTGTTAAAACTTGCCGTAGTCCGGCGATCGAACCCGGGACCAACGCTTTTGCGGGGTGGTTGCGCTAGCACTTGAGATAACCAGGATGCTAGCAATAACTTGTGGCTCCGTGCTACGAACGGGTGATTGTCAATTATCCCATTCATAACCGTTCCGCGAACTTTAGGGATTCCGAAGAATTCATTCGCTATATTTTATGCTAATGTGCTGTCGAACTTTGTAACGGTATTTATGTCAGATCTTACGTTGAAGTTTGTTTCAACTTTTTTTAGGCTTGTGAGGATCTTCACACTGAGAATCATTCTGTTATGCTGAAACTTACGAACTGCAATATCGGCGTTCCTGGAACTTTCAAGTATCCTTCACTTTACCTTCTGCCAGAGTCGTGTGGCATGGATGCTTACTACGATCACGCTCGCATGTTTTGCTCTATTTTTTGCAATTACCCCATTCATGTAGCCATAGGAGGTCCCCCTGTCAGTTTCTCGGAAATTTTGGGACCTGCTGCTCTAATACGCAACCATGTGACTCAACTGAAATATTTCCTAAAATTGACTTGACGTACAATAAACGGTGTATGTTGTGGGATCACGCGCAACCCATTGTCTTCAACACAGCAGTGCCTCGGCTTCAAACAACGTTTGCACGCACAGTGGCGAGGGGGTTACGTGAGAAAGGGCACTGAGCCACTCCCGCAGCCCTTCGAGCTCTGCTACCTGGCTGAAGCCCAGTTGCCCCGTTTTCCTCCTTGTCCTTTTCTGGGGAGACTGCTCTCAAGGCCCCAAGAACGCACGTCGCTTTCCTGGGGCCTCGTTGTCTTTCGACTTGGGGAGCGGTTACGAACACAGCTCAATTGAGTCGGGAGCCACCCAGCCACCATCACCTCCTGCGCACCGCCCGGCCTTATGTGGGTGACTTACTGCCACAGGGCTAGACTGCAAAGCCACGAGAGGCGAGTACGATCATTATCGTTCTCAATCTCGTGTGCTTCCCATCATGTTGTGTTTTTACCGTTGTCGTGCGGAACTGCTCCACCACTTCTTTCCAACCTGCATATTTTGTTGCGTTGGCGGCGCTTTGGTATGAACAAAAGGTGTCAAGCAAAGAACTTGTCTCTGTTACCACTGGCCTGAAACCCGCCGCGGTCGCGACTCAACGCTAACCGTGGGTTAGGGGTACAGCTCTAACTGTTAGGGCTGCTGCGTAGTACTAGTAGCGAGTGACGGACACTCCACTAGCGCGTGGTGAGGCCCAAAGACGGAACAGTTCGGCACGCGCAGATGTCTTTATGAAATAGTAACCCCTAATATGTATAAACTCTCAGACCACTTTAAAAATGAAGTCAGAACATGCAAGCGCTACTGTTTAGTCGCATCTTGTATTAACGCTATATGAAATCCAACATTCCCAGTAGACATTTCAATGAACATGGCACATGTCGTCCACCTCTAATTTCAACGATATATAATCGTATGAATCACAGTGCAGGTGGACACACCAACCTCAGCATCTCTAGGCGAACTATCGGCGTCCAAACCAGGGGAGTGAAACTTCCTATACCACCCATGGAACGCGATATTCGCTCGCAACGCCAGACCAACGCCTGGTGTTTGGGGGCGCTACTAAAACATGGCGGCGCACTGAAGACACGGACTGGGGGACGCCATCTTGATGAGGACTGAGGATCCGAGTGGCGGGGAGGGGGGAGGGGGGTGATTTAGATGGGATGCACCAGCAAGCCAATTTGAGCGAGTGGAAGGTATTCAGATGGCGAGCGCGCGACCTTCTTTCTGTTGCGCAACCCGCCGCATGATCAAAACGACAATCTTTGCGTTCTGATTGATGAAGGTTTGCTCATCCACCTATTTTTACGCCACTTATTCTAAGTAAGACCTTGATTTTGTTTACGTGTACACATAAATTAGACAAGAATAAAGAGCAGAGTTTGTTTGAGTGTTTTATTGCCTAAACGTACCATTCATACAGTAAAAACAAAACTTGAATATTTTACGTTTTTAGTCGCATACAAAAGTCGCGTCCTGATATGCCGTGCAAGCGTCGAAAAACAAAACGAGCAGCATGCAGATCGTACCTTTTGTCCGCCGGGATCCGAAACAAGAATTTCGACACTACTCAGCACAGCACGATTTTTGATGACGGCGCGAATTCATTCAAGCGTCTGTTTCGCTGAAGCTTGCAAGGGTTTCGCTGAAACAAACCTTACGGTGGTAAAAGCGGCCTTTGGGACACCGTAGGCCGTAGCATTCATGGGCGCGCGACAAGAAACGCCCCTTTTTCGCCGTGAGAGATAGGACGGTGTGGTTCCCGTTTTCCACTCCGGGTGGCGCTAGTATTTTCGCATTCTCGAACTGCAACCTTTAGTTTCACTTGCGCATTAAAAACTCTGGAGTTAATAAGTAACCTGGTAATAAATATAAAATGGAATAACGACGTTCGTTTATGCTCGTAGGTAGTACAGCCCCCAAACATTAGGATAGCTGCGGTCACGGGACAGAAAAACCGCAAAGTTTCACCCCCCTGTGCAAACTCACAAGCGTTACCCTATGACCTGTGAAGCAGCATGAAGCCTACTGTATACCTTTCACACATTCCCCGTTGGGAGTGGCAAATCAGTACATGTGCTCCTATTGGTAGTTTACATTCATCACGATGTTCCGCATATCAATTTGAACAGCAGACCAACAGTATGTCCAAGTAGGCTTTCGCCGTAACATTCTTAGAATGTTATAGGCATGGCCCGAATTTTCATTTTATTGCGATAGCAATTATATGGACAGTCTCCGCTGGTTTGTGTCCGTCCCCGTCACCGTCATTCACCGTATACGTATAAGTATGTATGTATAGATGACAGTCCCAAAAAAAAAATAATTTAGAAAAATGCTTCCGAAGCGCGGAATCGAACCAGAGACCTCTCGCTCCGCAGCCCGAGGCGCTAGCCACTACGCCACGAAGCGCGGATCCTCTAGAGAGCTAACGGGGAGCGTTATATACACACCCTTTACCGCTGGCCCGACTCAGAGACGGCCGGCCCTTATAAGCGTTTCTTCATTGCCAGCGAGATAGCGTGATGAGCGCAACGAAGGTCTTTCGCTCCTTTCGCTCGCTGCAGCGGCCGCGTTTGCGAAAGAGGCGCGCTGTTCAAACAGAAATAAGTAACAACTGCGACATTTAGTTCGAGCTCGTCCTGTGTGTACCTCTTCGTTCGTTTCGTGCGTTCTGCTTAATGTTTTAGCAGTGCGCTTCAAGTATCGAGCTGTGACGCATGATAGTTCGCGCTCGTCCTGTGTGCGTTCTTTTCGTGCGTTCTTTGGGCTCGAGCGACGCGCTTGCAATTTCGAGCTGCTTTGAGTTCAGCGCGTTAGATTCCAATTTGTTGCTATCGCATTCAATGCTTCGCCGTTGCGGCGAAACTGTGACTTTTTTTTACAGCGCAGCTGTTAGGTTTTTTGTTGTGTCATGTCGCATAAACAGAAAACTATCATCATGAGCCGACACAGGCTCTCTTCGTCCTCTACTTTATACTCATGCTCTCCTTCATCTTCAGCTTCGCTCGCAGAACACGTGCGCCAATTTATCCGGCGTGGGACGCAATAAATATGATGGGTGAGAGAACGAGTACAGAGGGCGAGAAGCGAAGAGAAAGAAAGAGACATAGAGAAAGACAGGGAAGAAACAGAGCAAAAAATAGAATGCAAGAGAACGAGTACAGATAGGGACAGTGAGAGAGCGAGAGAAAGACAGACAAAGAAATAGACAGAGAGAGAAAGACATAAAAATATACAGAAAAAAAGAGAGAAGAGAGAGCAAGCATATTCTGGTATAGTATAGTAAAGCAAGATGCAAGAATATGAAGTGAGGGTGATGTGGAGGGAATGGAGGAGGTGAGAGGGTAAAACATAACATAGTCCTGTTAAGAAAGGGAAATTGGCAACCACCCGCTCGTAGACACCCGTTTGTAGCACGAAGCCAATTTTCCTTTCTTAAAACTTCCGCCACCTTGCGGGATTACCCAGAACTAATTTGCAGCATAGCCTTGTATAGTATAGCAAGGCTTGGCAAATGGAAGAGAGGGTGAGGAAGACGGAATGGTGAGGACAACGCCACCAGCTCCGTTGCTTCCTCACTGTTGGCACCACTAGTGCGTAGCCGCCGCAATTTTTTGTATCCCGCGAACACATCAAAGATGAAGCTGACAAAGCAGACGCTCAGTCGGCCTGCTACTGTTTCCTTCTTTCCTTCCGCTCAGGCGAACGCCACAAAAATGAAGTGAACGAAGTACACAGGCAGCCGGCGCGCTTATTATTTTTTGGAGGGGGGGGAGGCATTTGCCTTGGACCGAACATGACCTTGGTACGTAGACATTTCGGGCTTTCTTCTTAAAGCACGTCGATGACACGCATGCATGGAGCTGTTCAAGTTCATAAAAAGATAAAAAGTGCTGCCTGTTCTTACTTTTGCACACAAACGACTATGGATGGCCGAGAGTTGCGACTCACTTAAAGCATGGCAGGTATAACCTAGTTCGGTCTGTCTAGATCGTTTGGTAATTAATTTTGTTGCTATAATGAAAAAATTAATATGCATTTCTTGCATTATCCTGCATTTTGCATTTTAGGAACTCTAAAGAGCACGTTTTTCACTAACACTACGAGAAACAACCCGATTCAATGTCTCTTGGGGACAGGGCTCCAGAAAAGCCTATGCTGATAAAGATGTGAAAAAAAAACAAATGTACTAAAACAGAAAAGCACTTGTGGTTACGGTATTTGGAGGACCTTCTATATAAACCCAACTTTAATTCGCTCCACGCGGAATCTAACGCTGTAAGAGTATGATTTACTGCAACAATAAGCTTATGCACCGTAAAGCTTGACTGCTTTTCTGTGTTACCTACGTGTAGCTTCGTTTAAGTAGTGCAGAAATCAGATGCTATGAATGAGAATCAGAATCAGTTCACAAATGGCACGCGTCTCGTTCCTTCCTTCATAACAGTAGTAGCACGAGATGTTATAGTTATTAAATGTGCAACACACGTGTTCCATATATGATACATACCGTGTGACGAAGTCTGGTGTGCATTTAGCTATTATGTAGTGATGGCTCTAGGCATCGATTAGCATTTGATGCTCACTTACCTGGAGAAACTTAACGCTGCTGCTTTTAGGGTGCAATTCTTCGCAAATGTCGTTTGGGTCCCGCAACACAGAAGAAAATTTCTTCTGCACAACGTTGACTGAGTGTCTAGGTGCATCAGTCAAAAGGCACTGGGCCCAAGATTCCCTGAAAGTTGTCGCAAAAGTATCTATACATTATTATATCATACATTTTGTTCAGCCATCTCAAGACTCCTGGGACGTATTTATAGTCTATGCTGTTAATACCGGTTGATATGTTGCGAATATGTATGCAGTCATGCGTGGTATATGCATAATATACGGTTCGTGAGCATGGTATATACAGAAATAAACACCTGTAAAAAATATCGAATAGTGTTTATATTATCGTATCTGAGGTTTTAGGTGCCAAAACTGTGGTTATGGCGCACACCGTAGTGGAAGGCTCCGGAAATTTGAACCCCTGGGGTTCTTTAACATGCACCTGAATCTAAGTGCACGGGACTCTAGCGGTTCGCCTCCATGAAAACCGCTGCAGCCGCGAACGAACCCGCGACCTTTGGGTCTGTTGTCGAGATTGGCACACGGCACGTATCCTGCTGGGTTGCTCCTCGAACAGTCTACCTGTTCACCGCGTGCACCTATGGGATCCGTTACTTCTCTATCGGATAATTTTTGCGTTAGAGTGTGTATTTTGTGGATGTCGGAGAGTTAGGGAGGCCTGCACATTCACGTCGCTAAGGATGCAAGTGCTGCATTGACAAGGGCAAGTCCATCCGTCGATACGTTGTCTCGAGCAATATTGTCTGTTGCCTGATTTCTCAGTACAACGTGCCAGTTTGAGAGAGACATTTTTGGGCTGTGGCGTATCTAACCACAGATATTTTCGGAAAGTCAGGATTACTACTAGCTGTAAAAGCCAGCTGTAATTTCAGATATTTTTTTCATGATAGGCATAGAGAGGCATAACGTCTCAGAAAATACTATCATGCTTTTAGAAATAAAGAAACAGGCTTTCCAAAGCAAACAATATGCTCACCGAAGAAAAGCCATCACTTGGGCAAGTGAACACTGCGAAAATGTTGCCACAATGTTGCTTTCTCTGTAGGTGCTCATTATATGCTTGGCATCATTTGGGCAACTTTGTGCACCGGGACTTCTCTTAAGGTATGACGGAGCAGCTTGGCCATCGTGCGCAGAACCGAGGCTAAGCATAGAGAAAAGCGAAAAAAAATGATGTCGAAACATGCAAGTTGTAATACGCGAAATATGTCTGATGTACATGCAGAAACACGTCTGACATTTAAGTAGTCTCAAAATAGTAATTTCTGCCCGACTCGACAGTATTTGAACTTTTCCCTGTAATGTACATATTCTCATTACATTAGACATGCGCAAAGTTGGTAGATAGGTTACGCCTTACAACAGGTACAGATGCTTAGGGCAATGTGCTTGAGTTTTTAGAACAAATAAAGTAACACGCGAATAAAACAAGGACGACAAAGGAACGAAGACCACGGGACAAGCGCTGACTGCCAACTGAATGTTTATTTCAAGAAAAACCAGCCTTTTATACATTCTCAGAATGAACATGGGCACAACAAACACTCGCTCCTCACACTCTCAATCGTTCTTTTAAGAAGTTTATTTCTCTCTCCGAGATGAGAAGAGAGGGCGAACTGATACACTTATAACCTTCGTTATGGATCCAAAAGGCCTCTAAAATTTCCCTTTCCTTCTTAGATGGGAACACATGCGCACTTCTTACAATGGTCAACTAAATGACTGCCATATCCATTTTTACATTATTGCAGTGCTGACGCGCGCGATCGTTGAAACACGAGTGATGTGGTTTATCTGATTCCCATGAGTTGTGGAAAAGTTTATATAGGTCAGACTGGACAATGTTTCAACGATCGCGCGCGTCAGCACTGATATAATGTAAAAAATGCATATGGCAGTCATTTAGTTGACCATTGTAAGAAGTGCGCATGTGTTCCCATGTTTGAAAAAACGAAATTTATAGGAAATGGAAAATCTAAGAAGGAAAGGGAAATTTTAGAGGCCTTTTGGATCCATAACGAAGGTGATAAGTGTATCAGTTCGCCCTCTCTTCTCATCTCGGAGAGAGAAATAAACTTCTTAAAAGAACGATTGAGAGTGTGAGGAGCGAGTGTTTGTTGTGCGCATGTTCATTCTGAGAATGTATAAAAGGCTGGTTTTTCTTGCAGTAAACATTAAGTTGGCAGTCAGCGCTTGTCCCGTGGTCGTCGTTCCTTTGTCGTCCTTGTTTCATTCGCGCTGTTACTTTATTTGTTCTAATTATGAACCAACTAGCCCACATCAAGTTGTTACTATTGCTTGAGTTTACAACATGCCTTTGCATGTAAATGATTGACTATCGCTTACTAACGCTGATAAAGGTTCGATGAAGGATCATGATAAGTCTAACAATATTGACAAAATGCTGTCACAATTATTTTGTAAAATTTTACTGTAACAATGTAATAATTCGAAGCGAATATGATAGACAGGGTTCCTAATTTAGAACATTGCATTAAAGCAAGCGCCCGTACGCTATAGAGACGTCACAAATGTCATTGTAATTGCTTTTGCATGCGAGCCATTGTTAACCAGAAAAAAATTGAACTAGCTTATGTCTGTTTAAGAAGAAAAGGAATAATCTATTTTTCTTGCAAAAGCTGAGTTCAATTTGAGTGGAAGCCGTGAATATGTAGCACCTCGCATTGGGGTTTTTGTCGAAACTTCAAGGCGCCGTCACTACCTGCAAAACGCCTTCCTGCGTTTAATTTTTTTTAAAAATGAAAGCGATTCCAGTAGGTATAGACGTGAAGTCTTGAAATAAAAAAAAACGATCAAAGCCAAGCTTTTGTTTCGCTTTTTCCAGGCCATCCAAATCGGGAAAAGCAAGGATCCAAATTTACCCATTAAAATGTAATGAAATGAAGACCATCGAAAATTTTCGCTAGATATCACTTTTCAAGTTCAAACGTGCATGTCACAAGTCGTAATATCCATGTTTTGTAACATTATTTACAGTGATAGTGTGGTGCATCACAATAATTTAATACGCAGATATACACCCCTGACGAACGTCACATAGTCCATCGCTATGAAATTGATAATTGACAAACACCCGCTTGAAGCGCGAAGCCACAAGGAAATCCATACGGATGTAACATAAAAAAAGGGTTACAGTTGCAGAAAATTTTTAACTAATCCGGCAAAGCCCCGGAGAGGCAGAATGTTTTTCTTTCATCTAGCAGCCTTCTTTTTTTAGAACCCCGTATGAATTTCCTTGTGGCTTTGTGCGACAAACGGGTAATTGTCAATTATCCATTTCATAGCCCTTCTGCCACGTTGCGCTATTGTGGAGAACTCATTTGCAATAGTCCATCGTAGTACACATGATCCGACATTTTACTACAATATAAAAATGAAAATAATATGACTTTGCAATTCTGTCATTCGTAATATTATCAAGAAAAACTACCTCTGTAAGCCACGGATGCTCGCTTAGCCCGTTAATGGACATCTGAGTAAATACGCAGGTCTTATCAATTCAGTGCTGCGAATTTTTGTAGCCGCCATGTGCATGCTTTTCTCTCAGGCGCAAAATGATGCTAGAACAATAAGAGTTCTACTTCAAATTCGGTTATGAACAAAAAAGCATGCCTGATTTGTATCGTTGTATTAAAAAAAACAGCAAATAAATTTTCTCTGCGGGAAAACAGCTTGCCTTCGTTTTCTATCATCTGACAATACATGATGAGAATAATATATGGGGTTTAACGTCCCAAAACCACGATATGATTATGAGAGTCGCCGTAGTGGAGTGCTATGGAAATTTTGACCACCTGGGATTATTTAACGTGTACCTAAATATAAGTACACGTACCTCAAACATTTTCGCTTCCATCAAAAATGCAGCCGCCGCGGCCGGGATTCGATCCCGCGACCTTCGGGTCAGCAGTCAAGCGCCATAACCACTAGACCACCGTGTCGGGGCCATTTAACGGCAAAACCCTACATAGAAGTTCCTTTTTTTCCCTCTGCTATCACGTTCGATGCAAACCTTTATCCTGTCGTACTTTAGGGTGGTGGGTGACCTCCCTGCAAAACAAATGTGTCCTAGCTAGGTCGTTGAATGAACATTCCTGAACATTATCTCCGGAGTTGTTATTTAAATGCTTTGCGTTCCACTTCAATATGTCCTAGGTATCAAACAGTCAGAATGATCTCGTTTCCTGTTAAATGTCGCCAGCGCGTTCTGACGCGTATCAGTAGGGATTAATTTCTAATGAAAAAAGAGGCTCAACTGGAACAAGAAACTTGTCGCCTAGAGTCAAGGCGAAAAAAAATCACAGCATATCCACGGGGTGAATGATGATGAGTGGGGCGAAGCTACGGAGGGAATCATCTGTAAACCGTGAAACTCTTCCGTGAAATGCGCCCAGTACATAATATAAAGAGTGTGAAACATCGTGTATATATTAAACATCAAACCTTTATTGTACTGTTGGTTTACGTGGTCCCTTCATTATCACTTGTGATCGGTGAAATGCAAGGAAGAAGTCCGCTCCCGAGCGAAAGAGCGCCAAGAGCGACCGCATTCCCCGCTCGCCCTGTGCGAATTAAAGGCAAGGCTAGAGGGAAGACAGGACGCGCGTTCCACGACGCGAGGTCGGTAGCATGCCCAATGAAAGCCAACGGAACGCGATCGTGCAAGTGCTCCGGCTTCGCATCGCCTCATGGTTCCATTTAGCGTCCCAAAACCAAACATATTGCTCAAGGTGTGCCTTGCGTTTTTCGTAGAAATAATTTCTTTATCATGTACATTAAGACGAAAAGTTGAAAGCTCACTAGAGTGTATCGCCCGCAAAGTATGTCTTTTAGTGTGATTTAACTCTCGTACGGCAGGGTCCTCGCGCCGTTGCCGGTCCACCTCGCCCGTTGACGATCGGGCGAGGTGGCTACATACAACTACTACTACTACACTTTAAGAAAAACATCTGGCGTTCTTTCGTTCTGCTTTTACAAAACATCTGGCGTCTTTCGTTGCTTTATTTCATCAATCAACGGCGTTTTGAACAAAAATTTTATTGTTTAATCACGCACAGGAGAAATCTCACCAGGCACTACCTTGGAGGTAAACAATGGCTGCTAATGGGAATGAGAGACAGAAGAAGTCGGCTTTTAGCTAACACTTACACTTCTACTTCTACTAACGTTTCCTACTGGAACATGCCAATGGCTGCTAATGGGGAATGAGAGACAGAAGAATTCGGCTTTTAGTTAACGCGCACGCTGCGAATTTTTTATTGTTCAACAACGCACAGGAGAAATCTCCCACCGGCACCACCTTGGAGGTCAAAGCGTAAGACTTGTTACGGACTACTACGATGACGACGATCACGAGGGACGAACGGGTGCCGCCTTAAGGAGCTTCGCCCCTAAAAAGAGCATCGAGACACATTAACACGAGAATTAACAAATAGGCAACGATTAGAACGGAAGAATGTCAAAACCCCCATCACAGTAAAACAAAATATCACGAGTGCAAATAAAATGAAATAGTAAAAAGTGCGCTTTCTTACAGATGTGTGACTTCGTGAGCCACTGTCAAGACCCCCGTCAATGTCATCGGTTGCTCTGTAATCACAGCCGCCCGATATGAAGTGCACGCACCACCAGCAGCTGCTGAACCTGAAACGCATCATTGGAACTGCCTTCAAATACCGTTTCCAACATGCGAACAGGAATCGGAATCAATGTTCTGTGCATTGAGCTACTGAAGTGTCCATTGAATTGAAATACCATGTACTTAACACGCTCAATTCTTCTAACACCATTACGTAAGGTCTCCTGCATGCTTTCGCAACCTATAAAGTATAATATCGTCCACAACACCACACAACCCACCTGTAGGGAGTGGGCGTATAATTTCTCTGCGTAGGCGAAGTACCACTTGCGATGTGCTGGCTGCCAGCTCTGTTCTGCGCTTTGCCTGCCGACGGCGCTTGCCTTCTTCCTTCCTATATGCCTCATTTGACCTAAGCGTGTATTAGCAACGGTGGTATTCAAAATACGCGCTACTGCGGCAACGTTGTGCTGAAATAACGTGACGGGCAATTAGTTTGGAGTAGAACTCCCAACCGTGCCTGCAGGGCTTGCAGCCGCGCCTATTAAAACGCGTGAATAGTTGTGAGAGCTCGGATAAAAATGTTTTCAAGAATACAGACAACATCTTCTTGTATTTAGTTAATCTTTTTCTCCTTAACAGCAATGAGACTATTTCTTTAATTGACGTGCGTGTAGAAGGTCCCTATGTTAGCTCCCTATGTTAGCTTGGCTTACGACAGAGGTGGAGATACGACAAATGCACAAACGGTAATTGCGGCGGTCTGCTTGGGAAAGTTACAAGCTAGGGACTTAAATTTTATTTTTACACAACTCTAACGTAATGCCCATACTTCCATTCTAGAGCAACTCTAGTTTCCCTTTAAAATCAGCTATGAGGGCAGATATAATTCGTGCCACTGTTTGCCGCAGTAACGCACATGTGTAGAGAGTGCTTCTTGTAGCTCACATTGCCTTAAAACTATAATGATTTTGGCCGTATTACCGAAGTGAAACAAGAAGCTAGGAAATTTCAACTTTGTTCCTCCGGTGCAGTTACTTCTTATAGAGCAACATAATCCTTCAGGCACCTTATATTTGCACTAAGTGCTGTATTCACTGCAACTTATAGAAAAGGTTGGGTCTTAGTTGTACGAAGAATATCGCGAATATTTAGGTATTCTTCAAAGCGCCTCCACAGCAATCATCGAATCAAGATCAAATCTATATAGCCGCCATTAAGTCAACCCAATGTTTTCTCCTCATGCAACGTATGAGTAACCGCGAACTGCCCACATTGAACGTCTCGTAAGACGTTACAGGCAGCCTACGTTGTGAAGCTGTGGCTCCATACGACTTTATAAAGCACTACTCTAATAAGGGTCGATAAAGACAGTAATAGAAAGCGAGACAGAGACAACCGGCATTGATAGTCGACATTCCCGCACAGACATTAATAGAGAGACCGGGTTAGGTTAGCGGGATCAATTATATTGTTACGGAAATAACATGCACAGGGAGGAATATATACGGATGTATTGAAAACTGCGTGCATAGGCATATACTGGGTGCTCTATCCAAAAAGTAGAGGCAATTTTCCCCGCACTGACCCTTCCCCCCTCCTCCCATCGATCGAGTCCGACAGAAGACAAGTCTGCAGTGGATATGAATATCAAAAATAAGCATTGAAGGTGCTTTTCACAACGCCCAGCCTTTAGTCCTCGGCTTTTCGGTGCTAAACGTGAGATGCATAGAGTTCTCGGACTGCATCCTCAGAGGTCATCGGATGCCATTGTCGTCAAAACAC
Source organism: Rhipicephalus sanguineus (assembly GCF_013339695.2). Taxonomy (NCBI): domain Eukaryota; kingdom Metazoa; phylum Arthropoda; class Arachnida; order Ixodida; family Ixodidae; genus Rhipicephalus; species Rhipicephalus sanguineus. The sequence goes on along the minus strand of NC_051183.1, from coordinate 123,599,018 downwards.
TTTGAGGTCATAACCATGCACCTTAAACAATGACTGGAGAGTTCTGACCGAGTAAAGGTGCGCGGTAGACTTGGCGATTAGGGGGCGCCCACCCCCCCTGTTGCACATGCCTATGAATGCCTATGCATGCAACACTGACCATGAAGAAAAGCTCGAACAAGAGTTTCTTTTTAAAGACAATAGTCTTTCTTGGCATACTTAAACGAAGAAATTTTGGTCTGTCTTTCTGTCTTTCTGTTTGTCGGCACGTCCCTCGATTCAGCCACTCGGCCAAAGTTGAACCACTTGCTAAAGGCCAGCCATCTTGAACGGCTGACTAGGTTCATACTTGTGTACGTTGTCGATCAAAAAGCAAACATTACGCATATCTGAGGCGCAACATCACTAGGTAAGTATTAGGTGGTGTGTTCCTTTAATAAAAATGCATACGTACGTAATTCTAACGACCCTAGTTTCTTAAGCTGCTCTGAAAATGCGACTGCGCTGAAACTTGCCTTCCTCCATGCCCTCTGCACAAGCTCATTGTTGTGTTTCGGTGTCGGTTCTGTATTGCACTGTACGAATGCCATGGGGCGCCGCTCTGGCATTCCTGTTTTACCCAGGCGACGTGTAAATAAAAGAGTGTGTGGAGAGTACTCGTTGAGTGTGCCGCCGGACGCGTTGGTCACCGCCGGTCTTCGCCTGCTGCTGCGCCGGGACTACCAGCCCGCAACACTCATGTTTCCCGACGTATTGCCAGATGGCGTCTATATTTCACGAAGCGCCTCTTCTATCGTCTTTAGACGACATTTGCAGCGAACCAAGCAGATACACGGCCAATTTCGTTCTGTCTTTCTCATCCTCTTAATATAACGCTAAGTGTCGTCTGTCGAGTGTTCTATAACTGCTACTGTTACGAAGCATCAACTTTGGCGGCAGAAGCATCGTGCTGGAGCTCGTAATGATCGTCGTCATATGAGCAGTGGTAAGGCTTGAACCGCGAAATGCGAACGCCGTCACTGGACCGAACTTGCAATGATAATAGTGGACTAACGGGGCCAGTCTCATAAGTAACAAGTGTTACCTCACTCTGTATTCGGTATAGTTCCGTGCACAGAGATTGAAGCGAAATGTGCATCGCGGTGTGAAACATCCTACTGACGCCGTTGGTTGCTCTGCGATACTGTAAGCCGAGTGCGGTGAGATGACTGACAGTTTTTGGTTGTCCACCTGCGTCCCCTTCTTGGTTGTCATCGATCGCCACCCTTCCTGCGCCCTGTCGCCACGACAAGGTTGGTAACAATGCATCGGTCGGCAACATTTCTTTTCGCCGCGCTACATGAACCGCCCGACGTCTAACATTCGATTCTACTTTAGATGATGCTCGAGAATTCATTGTGGCCAACATCTTCAGTACATCTTGATTCCCTGTGAAATCGCCCAGCTCCAACCCTGCAGCACGTCGAACGTGTTCGCGGAGACAACTGGCAGCTGCCAGAACGAGCCAACTAACTACTCAGCCACCAACAAGGTCGGCATCAACTGCGGCGGACAACGCACCGTGTGTGCCCGTGGTGAAGTCACCCACGTGTGTCACAGCAGTCTCATTGGGAGTCATTCAGCTTGGCGACCCCCGCTCGTGCCCTCCTGCACCGGTTACCGAAGGCGTTTCCGCAACCGCAGACACGACGTGCGCCAAGCAGTCCGTTTTAAAAGAATATGCTCTAATAGCAGCGAATTTTCCCGCAACTGCGAAGAACTTGGGAGCGCGCTCGAAAGACAAAGCTATCGGCCCAGCATAATCACAGCAAACGCCAGCAGACTCCAGCAAACGCGCAGACGAGCTCGGTCGTTCAGATCTGCTCAGTATTAGCAAAAGATCCAGGGACATTTCGCGGACAAACGTAATTTTGATATATGTGGCCTCAGCTCCAAATGTTCACCATATTAATAGAAACATTTCAACATTTTCATACAGAGCGAGTGGCTCAATGGAATCTTCACGGAACAACCACGCGTGGTCTACCGAAGACCACGGGACCTTCGTGAGTTACCTACTAACCTCATCTAAACCACGTCTTTACGTCATGAAGGCTGTCATCCTATCAACAAACAACGTTGTAAAGTGTGCGTGCACATGATGACATGTAAAACAGTTTCAATTAGCTCATCCAGATTTTCATTAAAAATAAATGGTGACTAGACTTGTGACAGTACCAACGTCGTCTGTATTCTCGGGTGTTCAACATTCAAAGTTCAATTCATAGGTCAAACGGAGAAATGTTTCAGAATTCGCTTTTATAATTATCGTATACACGCCGCAAGCCTCAGCAATCTACCAATGTCGAAGCATGTTAGTACGCGTGGCCACAATGTCGACAAAATTAGGGCCACCAGTATTCAGTTCGATTTCAAGACAAATCACGATAGTGAGGTGAGGGGATCCTTCTTGATCCATAAATTTAACACCATTCGTTCAGGTATCAGTAAAAATGTAAGAAAATTAGCTGTGTCCCACAATAACAACATGACTTCTTAGATTAGTAATTTTAGGGACTTGCTTCTTTGCTCGCGCCTTGTCCATCGTGCCGTATTCGCTAGCTCTCAGTTCTGCCGCTAGAGGCACACTCCGCTGCACACTCGGCGCTTGCTCTCGGCGCAGAAGAATAACAACTGCGCGAGTTAATTACAGGCACTCACATGTTCTACTTTACTTCACCCGCCGGCTTCTTGACCAATCCCCCGTTGTGGGTGTGCGCCAAATGCAAGGAACAAGCAAGCAAGCAAGTCTCCACCTGGCACCCAGCGAAGGTCAAACGCCAATCTCGCTGCTCTTTGACGAGTACGCCGAAGAACTGTCCTTGGGCGTATCTCGTCTTGGGCGTACCTGGTCAAATCACCGGGCCTCGACCAACACTATTCACAAACGCGAGCAGCGAGATCCGCGGGACCGATCGCCGTGGAGTGGGGATGAAAGTAATGAGGCACAGCGTTTCCGAGAAGACCATGACGTTCAAAACCAACGCCGCCACCAGTGCATTCACGCGGCAGCAGTTCGAGACGAGTGTACGCGAATTCATCGACAACGTACTCAACAGAAATCGCGTTTATGCGGGGCATACCCAACACGGTTCAATACTGTCAAGACCGTCGAACAGAAAACAGTTCGGTATGAGTCGCCAGTTGGGTAAGCCCCACGCGTTCTTGACGCATTCTGCCGTGGAACTGCACTGGGACCGACTTTTCGAAACGTTGGAACGGCTCTGACAATAGAGGAATTTGTACGGAGGATTCAAGGGTTACCCGATCATCTCCGAGCAAGCTCCTCTAACATCATTCAATTCGTGGATATGGAGTGTAACGTGTATTAGTCATTCGTGATTTATTTACTTCAGAGCTCTTTTTATATGTCCTGCCGACCATACTGCGTACCACGTGTTGATGCGCAAGAAAATTTGAAACTTGTATAACCATCTAACTATCGCATGTCAGTCATGTTAACGCTATCTGTTGTGACAGATTACCCATTGTCTTTTATTTCGATTTCGTGAGACCAGAAAAGCGGCTGCATTGTTACAGACCTACTTACTCTGACGAAGGCCATTCCATGAACGAAACGTTAGTAAAAGCATTTTTCGTTTCACGATGTGATACCTGCAAGTTCATTCAATATATTAATATATATACATGCGTGTTTGCCGCGTTTCTGGCTCTTGCCATCGATTTATCTTTTTGCCCTGTGCTCCTGCGCAACTCAAAAGCATTGCCTCATGTTTGGCTTTTAATACTACGAGTGAGCTACCTTGGAGCTCTCTTTGAGGGGCTATGTGATGCGCAAGAAATGCTGTTCATACTCATTTGTGTACACATGGTCGCTGAATAAAAAGAAAAAGATTATTAGTGAGGGCCGTAGAGTGCAATAATGAGCCTGGCAGACGCTCTACATTTGTGCACATCACGTTGAATACAAAACAGCACGCCGGCTTTTCAATAATGGTGGATAAATCCTTTAAATAAGGCAATTTTTCGTGGAGTTAAACATTTTATTGGTTTGATTAGCAGTGGTTCTGCAACCCGCCGTAAAAAAATGAAACAAGATAGTAAATGTGAAGTGACTGGGAATCAGTGTGTCGGAACGGAACCAAGACCAAAAACAAAAAAGAAGAAAAAGATATTTTTGACAGGAATGAAAACGTAACCGAAACTTTGTCTATTATCTCGTTCCGAAGTGAAACCGTATTTTTCAATCGTTTTTCGGTTCACGGGAAAACTTCGCAATCCGGAGCATTGTTCATGGAATGTGAGCATATCTGAGGGTATATAGTATTAGCGCGTACCTCAGGCTGGAATTCCGAATCAAAGATGTGTTGAAATTGTGCGAAAAACGAAAACAGTAGCAACCAGAGATGTTTACATTACTGCAAGTGGACTTTTGCGCGCCTGTCACGCAGGCCAAAGTGGAGAGGGCATCGTGGGCGCAGAAATTTGTTACAGCAAAAGCTGTTATGAGATCGCAACAGCTGGATTTGGCGCCACAGTTGTCGGCCGCCGCCGCAGCTGTCCGTGACCGCTATCGCGTGAAATAAGAAAAAAGATAAATGACAAACAAAATTCTAGGATTGGATGGCATTTTAACCCGCGCCCTCTGCGTGACAGTCGGGTCTTCCACCACAGTGCCACGCTGGTTCCTGTAACTCCTTCGCAAAAATACTCTATAGAGGCGTTTTGTCGGGCAAGGAATCGTGTTAACATATGTAAAATTACACCATCTCCCGCTAAAGGGGACCATGAGGCGATGCGAAGCCGGAGCACTTGCACGATCGCGTTCCGTTGGCGTTCGTTGGGCATGCTACCGACCTCGCGTCGTGGAACGCGAATAGGGACGTTACGCGCGTCGTATCTTCCATCTAGCCTGGCCGTTAATTCTCACAGGGCGAGCGGGGAACGCAGTCGATAGGCGGGCGAGAGGGGGGCAGCGTAGGAGAGGAGAGAGTGGGGGAGGGGACGCGCATGCGCTGGTGCTCATCTCGGCGTTGCGCAGGAGAGAATTTCGGCATGTCTAGCCCGCGTTTCAGAGGACGAGTGTAAAGGGGGAAGGAGAGGCGAAAGGGAAAATGGGAACGGGAGAGGGGGAAAGGGAGAGAGCGAAAGGGGAGAGGGGGAGTGGAGGGGAAGGGTAGAGGAGGTGTGTGGAGAGGGTGTGCGCATGCGCAGTAAGGGTGGTCACGCCGCATACCACCACCACCGGACTGAACTCCGCCATAAGATACTTCGCATCTAATAAAGCGTGGCAGAAGAGTAAAATAGCAACCACTCATCACACAATGCTAATAGCGTAAAGAGTGTGTGGTTTAATGCTTCCCTCCAGGCTGTGGAGTTGCCACTCCTGAAATGGAATGACTCCGGAATCATTCCACATTTTAGCGACCCCGGAATGAATAGAGAATGGAATGGGGACAACGCTTGGAGGAATGTAATGGAAATGGCATTAAAAGCCTTTTGCGCGGAGTGGAATGGGAACGGAATGACGTCTTTTTCCGAAAATAGAGCACGTGCTTTTTTTAAAACTTCAGATCTTAGTAAGTCAGAGCCTCGAATTCAACAATAAAGCAGTATTTTTTGAAATGGTTTGGCTGATTAGAAGTACGGTACATTTGAAAGCAATGCGCTTACTACAAACCGAGGCATAAATTAGTGCACAAACAAATGCATTATCCCAGGAGATACTGAAGGGATGGACAAATTACCCCTGCGCGTTGGTTCCCATTGATACCTCCCCCCCCCCCCCGGAAGTGGCGAATACTCTATGCACAGCCTGATCTTTATCTCAGCATCAGTGTAGTACATGACACACGTAAATGACATTTGCGACGAGGAAGACATCGCATACCTGCGCACAGGCGAACACAAAAAGCTCACCTCACCCCATTCATGCTTGCGAGGCGCGCTTGACCAGCAGTGCGGCCCAGTGTTCCGTATCTGATGCAAAGGCACAAGGTGTCCAGCGGTGCACTGTTCCAACTAATACCAGCATATCTAGAGGGTTTGGTGCCCCATTAACCAAATCTTAGTTTTCTCCATATTCACGACCACTCCAGGCGCGTGGCAAAACTGCTTAGCCTTCTTGAATGCAACTTTTGTCGGCATAAAATTACTCAATCTCGTACTTTATTATTAACACATTTAAGCTTAAAAAAAGTATTAAAACATCACCATTCGTTCAAACATGCTGATCACGCAAACACTATAGGTAGCGGGAGGACTGCTTCTATGGGAATTAGTAGGGTGATTGTACTGCACGAGATATGTCACCCAGCTATTGTCCCTCAGCCTTGGTAACGTGTTTTGCGTAACTTTGCAGTCCTTAATGCACTTGATGAGATCAGCTTTATGGGGCGTTCATTCATAACTCGATAAAACTATCAAGGTGCCTTTCCTACGTTGAGGAATTGCAGGAATGGAATTGAACTGCCCGGCCATTCTCGGAGTGAGAATCGACTAAGTTTTTTCATTCCGAGGAATTGAAAGCAATGAACTTGCGACAAGTTCTAATTCCCCGGAATGGCGTTGGAATGGAATGGGGGCGCCCATTCCGCAACACTGCTTCCCACTCACTGTAGAGTGCTCAACCATAATTCTTCATCATCATCTGCCACAGTCATAGGCGTGCGCACAGGGGGGCAGGGCGGGCGGCCGCCCCCCCCCCCCTAATCACCTAAGAGGGGCGCGCAAAATCTGCCCCGTACATTGACCCTACTAGACACCTAAGAGGAGGGGGGGCGAAATCTGCCCCATACATTGACTTAGTAGGATGGGGGGGCGCAGCGATGAACTTTTGCCCCCCTTAATGGGGAACCCTGCGCACGCCTATGGCCATAGTACAAAGTGCACATAATGCCTTACAGATGCGTAGCGGCTACCAAGAATCTCCGAAAAATGATGAAAACTGACATAGTGGAAACATCGCCACTTCAGAAAAATTACGATGATTTATGGAGTAGTGGGTGCTTTACATGTGTACTTGTACTAGTCGGTCCAAGAGACTCAACAACGGTCTCTACGAAGCCCGCTCTTCCACCTTTCGCTGGGACTGTGCTGCGTGTTCCGCGCAGGCCTCGCGATCTTTTTATCAGAACAGCGGTCTCGCACATCAGAGTACACTCAATGACGTGTGCTGCTTCTGAGATCGTGCTCACCCCTTTGACACAAAGCACTGAGCCCACTGAAAAAATTCGGATTTGTCTTTTGTGAAAATAAATATTGTGACTTTAAAATAATACTGGTTTGTGCTAGTTGGTAGGAATTCGTGGTACAGTTAATTCCGCTCCTCTGAAGAACGTGTTTTACCCTTGTCCTACTTTCTTAAGAGGAGGGCAAGTAACTACATCACAAATACAATGGTTCTTATGACTAGCTTAACTTCAATTTTTGCATTAAAAAAACCGTTACGAACCGTTACGGAACATCTTTTTTTTGGTCCGAAACGGAAACGGAAAGGAACATTTTGCACCGGAACGAAAGGAAAGCCGAAACGGAAAACATTTCGTTCCGACACCCTGGCATGTGTAGTGACTGCAAAACCTTTCAGTCAACCTGCGGAAGTTTTGTGTGCCTCGAACTGAAAAAAATTTCACCATCTCCCACTAAAGGAAATCATGTGGGGATGCGAAGGAGCGCATGGGTCGTCTTAAACTTCCGTTCATCAGGGACACCTTGCTCGATGTTAAAGCGTCCTTCCATGTGGAGCACACCATGAATTCACTGTAGTTGCTGTTGCTGTTGCTCTTGTTGGAGCACGCCACACGGGTTCATAGCGCGTCTGCAGAATCTAGTTTACTGACGTCATCACATGATTGCTGAGAGAGTGTAAAGGGGAGAGGCCACAGCGTCTTACCCAGCCCCTTACAGAGGCCCGAATGCGCTAGCGGGCGCCAGCACACGTGGTTTTGACTGCGTTACGTCAAGCTAGGACAGCATACGGCAGCCCGGGCCCCTAAAGTGCTCTGCAGGTATCATCAACAGGGCGGTCGAAGAACAAAACGAAGAAGACTTCTCCTTGGCGCGAGCGCGCGCTCAATATGTTACAGATGGCTATGGTAGGTTTTAGAAAGCGGACGGCCGCCAATGGAACTACGGACAAAGCCAAGCGCTAAAGCTGCTTCGCATCTAAAAATCTAGGTATTTCAAGCGTATATAACTAAGATCTCAGCACAATGACTAGAACATGTCACCCGTCTTGAGCAAACCGATAAACCGACATCTTGAGGGGCTTGTTGATTTTGGGGTTTAGTTCACTCGAGTGTTCTCCTGTGTGTGAAGATTGGTGTGTTTGGTCGTCATCTTGAACCTTTTACTGCGGAACCATCTTGAGCAAAATATTGAACGCATCACCATCGTGGCGTTCAATGTGTCACTACCTGACGTATTTCGCTTCGATGTTTTCCCGTCACTCACCCACGAGAAAACGAGCTCTGCGTTTGCATTTGCATGAGCAATAGATAGACAGTTTAGCGAGTTTCGTCCCATTTCTGAATTGGGGCTCACCTATGAAATCATTAATTTCCCCGATTTTTTTCCAACGACGTCAGTATTCATTACGCGAACAAAACCTTTATGTGCTTGTGAAAGAGAGGCTGGGAGCTGCCTTCATGCAGCCTGAACATCATGTTTGTAATCTCTCTACATTCTGTTTTGCCGGCGCCGAGAGCAATGTCACCTCTTCATGCCTTAGATATGATAAGGCAGCATCAGCCTGAAGGAACGACAAATCTTTTATCAGCGGGTCTTTGTAGGGCAGTCCAGTCTTCAGCTGTTGAACTCCGGTGACATAAAACGGCAGGCATCTGCTTCTGAATTCGCCCTTTTCTGCGCTGTACTCTTCAATGAGAACCAGTTGTTCCTCACGGTCACTTCCCAGATATCCTTGTTCAAGCAGAACGTATGTGCTAGGGTCGTTCTCATTCACGTCTTAGCCCTTTATCTGTGGCTGTTTCGCTGTGACGAAATTGACCAGAAATGTTTTATAAGCTTCTCACTTTCGTAAGGCATAGTAGGCACGAGCACTTCTTCTGAATGGAGGAGCGCATTGAAATCTGTGATGCTCTTGAGAGAAACATGAGAAAAAACAGGTACGCCTTATTGTAAGGATTCCTCATTCTTTCAAGTCATTGATCTGCACTCAATAGCTTGTCTTTCACACGTGCAGCGAAGAAGAAGTGCTCCAGGGCAGTCCTCTGCTCCAACAGCCGGTTAACCCAGGTAAACAGCGCCGGTCAGCGAGTGTTAGATGGCTTTAAAAGCTTTTCCAATATGATTGTGCATCTTCTTGCGCTTCCAGAAACGTAGTTTACAAAGCTGTGAACCATCTCTTCCAGGGTTCTCAGTAAGCATTCAGCTGCAGCAGTACTTGTAGGAAGATGCGCTGAGCATACGCACCGAAAACGACCACATGTTTATTGACTTTCATCAGGTGGATCATTACCTGGTTATGCTTTCCCCCCATCACACTCACGTTATCAGATGCAAGGCGTATGATATTGTTTGTGGAATACCTCTATTGTCGATGCACCGTTCGAAGGTTGAGAACACACTTTCAGCTGTCCCGTCGGCGGCATTAACTTCAACGAGTTCCAACAAATCTGTTTTTACTTTTCTCAAGTCTTGTCTACATACCATAACAAGACACAGCGTTGTTTCTTGCTGCTAATATCAATGGTTGCATCAATTGAAACAGAAAACTCCGTTTCTCGCATCGATTGAACTAACTCCTCAGTCTCAACAAGTACCAGAATATTCTTCACAACGTTAGTGCATTTCCTTCGGCTCAGGGTCACTTGATCTATCGCTTTGAATTGAAAAGTATCTTTCAACAGCGGCAGAAGGTGATCAACTACTCCGAAAGCGCGTTGTTTGTAGCGAAGAACTGCCAGTTTAATTTCCGCCGTGTTTACGGCCCTTTTCAGCGTAGGTTGTCTAAAAAATAGCACTTATTAACACCGTTCCGTTGATGGATAACACGGCTGCCTAGTGTTTCGCGGTTTTGTCTTGGTTTATGTAGTCATGTGCTCACAAACCAAACTTTAAATTCCAGCCGGTGGAGCTACTCTGATGGAAACAGCTCCAGAAATGTTTCTTTCCGCATTGTCACTTCGCGTTGAAAGCGCAGCACGTAGAAGGGGTATACGAGCTGCCCGCTGATGGCTCCTGAGATAGCGCTTGCGCCAGCGGTCGTGACCACGCACTTAGAATCAAAGTTCAAATTTGCTGCGTGACTGACACTACCCGCCCCCCCCCTCGCGTCTTTTCATGCTGGTTCAAGACGGGCGGACAGTTTCCTTTCTGCTTCGACGGCAGATCTCCCGAGCAAGGTGATGTTATCGCATGCGTCCTCCGAGCGACGTAACTGAGCCTGCTCATTTGATCTCTGCTTCGGCTGCGTTCGCCGCCCCCGCACGCGCGCTTTTACTTGCGGTGGAACCTGCGGTGCGTGGGGGATCTTATCAGTTGGGACTTTACACGGCAAAAACCCGTCGAGACTGTCCATATAATTGTTATCGCAATTAAAAAACTCCGTATGAAAAAGAAAGCATTGTCCATGAGGATTCGAGCTTGCCACCTCTTGATCACCAACCGAGCACGCTTCAACTGCGCCGCAACAAACACGTCCGTCTTGCCGTAAAAGGAATAGTAAAGAAAGTAGCACACTGTTTCGTTTCATATTTTGATGTCGCATACTCAAGGAACACGCGACCGTCCTTTCCAAATCAAGCTTGCCTCTTTATTAGACAAAAACAAATGGCTGTCGGCAATGAATGACATGCCGATATTGGCCAGAGCACTAAGTTTCTATAAGAATTCCCATCTTAACTCCGGAAAATATCGAAGAGATCGAGGAACAGGGTGCAGTTTGCCAGCTCTTACTGCCGCATGTTATTAGCCGTTTCTCGCTCTTCCTACTGGTGAACACGTACACAAACTTTATGATGACTCGTTCGACAAATACGCGCGTACATGATTTGATATTGAGTAGTTTTCCCGTGAAAGCGACCATATTCAAGTACTGCGCGCGTGCCTATACTGATCTGCAGTGCTATCGATTTCTACAATTATAAAAGCACTTGGAAAAAACAAAAGAAGAAACAAATACAATGCACTGAAAAAAACAGACAGTATGTTAGTTCGGTAAAGCGTACTAGTTGACAAGCTTGTGTTCTGACATATGATTCAGAGAAGTACCGGCAAGTGCGGCCGGGAGCATCCGGGGAGCCGGCGTGTGTTGCTGAAAGCGCGTCACATCGATGGTCATCGCTCCTTGTGCGGGTGCCGTACAAAAAGGCAATGATTCGTCTAGGTTAAGCGATGTCCAAGCTACAGTCATTCTTATGCGTCGGAATTGCCTATGCTTAAATCAAGAAATGTCAGTGGCATGCAGACGGACTCGCCCGGTACGCAAGGCCTAACGCTCTCTCGGAGTCGCACTAGGGAGGACCGATCTCGGCCACGGTGTTGGAGTATGTATCTTACACTCTGACCTCGGCGCAGGTGAGTCGCGATTGTTGAAGTTTCTCCATTTAACCTTCGGAACCTTTCTGTTACCTGGAGTGTAACTGAAGTAAGTGAAAGTGCAAGAATTGCCCGAGATGCGCTTCCGGTGTGGCAATGTCGAACGACGCCTGTTGTGGCCTCCGTTTGGAGAGGACGCGAAGTCAGAGCTCATTTACTTCTCGTCAACTACACGGCGATGCCTCCAGACTTATAAACTCTGCAATATGGAATCATTACGGCAACACATCGCGGTTTCAAAACTGATATATGTGCATTCATTGCTGCTACGTGCTCCGCAAGAATAACTATGTATAATGACACTGCATGAATAAAAAAAGCGTGCTAGAAAACGAATTTACCACCGTTGGCTGCTTTATGCTATTACCATATGCTTCTCCACATTCGAGAGGTAAACAATAGAAATGAAAGTGATTTCACATACTACGTAGTGCCGTGAGCAAAAGTATACGGACCACGGGAGCGCGTGCCGAAGTTGCGGTTTGCGCCATCTAGCGCCGAGCTGTCTGTTGTCGAGAGCATTGCTCTGGCAATTGCGCGGCCAGACCTATGCTCTCGACTGCAGACGGTTAGCCACTAGATGCCGCAGAGCGCAACTTCGGCAGACGCTCCCATGGTCCGTATACTTTTGCTCACGGCAGTACATATCCTGAAAATATTGAGCATCTCATCATCTTTATCTGCCAAGTTAGAATTTGAGACACATTTCCGGGACCCGTTACCAGGATAGCATCTTTCGGTTCCATCTAATCAAACATTTCATATTCAACGCTACTGAAACATTTCGCCGCACACCAAAAGCAGCGCGCGGCACTGCCAGACATAGTAGAGGCTCCAGTATGCGCTAGCGCACTCTCGGGAACATTCTAGCGTCTTCAGCTCTTCCCAGTCAGCGCCAGTGTCACAGCGGCGATGCCAGTGCCCCAACCAGTGCGACCCAGTTTTTCCCCAGCTCGTTCACCTGAGAGCCAGTGACTCCGAGCGTGTACCAGTGTAGCTTCAAACTAATTGATTCCCCTGCCTTTACATCCTTCATCTCTTCCACCCCACACAATATCCCTCACTCATACTGCCCCTATTGTGGAGCCTAGTCCACAGTGTATCACGGCTCCTAAAAATTTCCACAACCACCGGGCTGCCGCCCTATTCCTTCACCTTCACAATCCTCCTGGGAGACTGCGCTGACCAGCTCAGAGCCGCAGGAGCAGCGTCGGCTCATCCAGCGGGCACGTGGTGTGGCGTTAGCCAATGGAGCCCTGAACTAAGGGCTCCACGCAACGAGGACTATCTTTGAGGCCTTCACAAATAAAATTTTTATCTTTCTCTCTCTCTCTCTCCGTCAGTGCGATCCAGTGCCAAAACACGTACTGGTACCACGCTTGGGGTTCTAGAACGGCGCTGATTTTTGCAATCGGGCTCACTTTTAAACCCAACAGAAGGAATTCGGCCATCACCCTAGTTTCCTGCTAAAAGTTAGCCAATTAGTTCTCGACCACGTTTAATGTTAATTTAAACATTCTAGCCTATTTTACGACTCATGAGGTACGCAGCGGCCTATACTTTAGCTGGTTTTCCCGAATCTGCAGCTTTAGTCTGCATGATAAGCAGCGCGCGCGACATTATTGCATCCCCCCAAATGCAGTCGCAAAGTCTAGGAATATGTGCGTAACCAATTTGCTGTGAAGCTGAACACGACGTCGATCATCGCGATACGCACGCTATACACAGCTTCCGATTCTTACGCATGAATGCATCGACTGTACAGCAGACAATGAAGAAACTTACCAATAGGCCCATATCTAACAGCGCCACCAGGTAACAAAGTGCCAAAGGGGTCACTGAAAAAGGGAGCGCCATACTCTTATGCTTTAATGCAGCAACGTCCAATGACAAAACAACGACGGACATGAATTTGAATCATGTATACGTTATGCAAACTTAACCGCTGTGGTATAAAAAAAGCATACAATTCATTAAAAAAATGTGCGCAATTGTAACGTTAAGCTACCTCGCATTGTTTACATTTCCATTGGTCATTAGCTGTTTACGATTGGTCTAGGTTTTCTGGGTCACGTATACAGCACCTGCTTGTAACGAGGTGCAAGAGATGGAGCAAAACTGATCCATGGCTTAGTGACCACTTACGCGCGACCACGTAAAAAGGTCAGAGAATAAACTATTTATTTTCCATACGGCATATTCATGGCCGTTAGTTCTTCGGCATTCGTCAACCATTTTTTGGAGTGCCATAAAATTACCTCCGTACTTCGCGACATCACAAATGAGTGAAATCTCATGACATTGAAATGACGTGTGCAAAGTAAACAGCGCATTCATAATCTGGGCATTAACTAAACATTTTATGAAATAGCTGCACAGTATCTTCTGCACGCAATTCAGTAAGCCTACCAACCAAATATATTGGCAGCGGGCGCTTATAGCAGCTGGCGAGATAGATTCGGATGCGTATAATCAATGCTTGCAGTTGTAGTAAAACGATGTTGAGCTGTTCGTGCGCGTATACAACCTTTTGAAGTCATCCTTGCTGAAAACAGCGGTCGAGAAATAAGCGGCGCTTAACGTGCTTGTTTATCGTCCGTGTTTTATTTTGCGCCGTAAAATTCAATTTAAGATGAATCAAGACCAACTAACGCGGCTGTTAATTCACTCTCTTTAGTCCAGAACACCGTGGACCTTGACCATCTCCCTGCTACGCTAAATCAAGTTGTGGATCAAGCTTGAAAGCTGGGCTTCCCAATGTGCTCGAGTCCACTGCGATATTCGTCGTCTTGTTTGAAGCCGCTGCAATCGCTGCAAGCTACCATACGCGTCTGATAAGCAGGACCAAGCAAGTTCATCGGAGACTTGCTTGGTCCTGCATCACCCATCAAACCCTTACTGGTTACCGCCTGTATTTGCGTCACTGCAGACTTAAATTCCAGGCCAGACAGAACAGAATAAAACAATTACAGACTGATCTAATGTTGTAGATCTCTTGCTCAGCGCTAGACTGCTCTGCAATGTTGGAGCACAAGGCGCGAAAGTGTCGAATAAGCGGCTCCAAACGCAGAGCCTACAGTGCGTGGTCGTGAGACGCGGAGGACAATCTTCACAGCAGAAGCATAGGACCAATTCTATTATATAATTACGCAATTGTGTTGAAGGAAAAGTTCTCTCAATTGTCGCTGTACTAGCGTGCAGTCTACAGTAACCCCTATCAAAAGTGGGGGAGCTCCGCCCCCCTACCTTTTCTCAGTGATGGGGCTAGCACCTCCATTGTCCCCCCTCCGGTAGATACGCCTGTGAGGGTGAAGAGGAGAGAAAGGAGGAGGGGAGAAACTAAAGCATCACACAGAAGGAATGAGAGAGAGATAGAGAGAAGCAACGGCAGAAAGAGAAAGACGGAGACAATTAAAGAAAGAGAGAGAAAGTAACAGAGAGCGAGAGAAAGATAGAAAGAAAGAGGAAGCAAGAAATACAGAGAGAGATGAGGGCAAAGAAAAGGAAGCAAGCGAAAGATAGATAGAAAGACCAACAAAGGTAAAGAAATAGATCGAGAGAAAGAAAGCAATATAAGTAAATAGAGACAAAAAAGACGCACAAAACACAGAGATATGAGAGAATGGGAAAGATATAGCAGAAGAAAATATGGCAAAAAGCAAAACGGCAACAGCCAGGACTACCTACGTGTCCATGAGCTTCGCTATATCTTTAGCATGTTTTTACTTTGGCAAGAACCGATAGTCCACAGTTGCACGCACACCTTTTCGTGCCAACAGCAAACACCATTTTGATACGACTGGAGCATATGACACATCGCGAAGCGTACTGGCGAAACATGCACTCCAGCACCTTGATTATTGGCACAAGAACGGAACCGACAGGAACTGCTGTTTTTTACTTGTCATGGTTTGTCAATGGTGTACTGTAATTATGCACTGCATGGCATTAAAGTTGAAACGTGCGGGATGCGTAACTAGGAATATTACTGTGCCAGAGATTCCGTGTTGCATATGAATACACTCGCATAAGATGAGACTCCGTCTCGTTAGGCATTCATACTTTGAATTTTGAGATGGCGCCGCCACTTTTGATACATAAATTACTGCCTGGCAAATTACGGGCGCAGTGTCTCTAATATTCTAGACTACCTTGTGATAGAATTTAATTGAATTTTTAATAATACTTTCAATGCTCTTTAACGCGAATCTCTTACGTGGCTGGTGCGCATTTGGTGCCGTTTGGACTGGTACCTTCAAATACAAGTTATAGGGGGTTGCTGTGGAGTAACCAAATTTTATTGAAGGACACGAGAGCTTTTTAGATGCGAAGCAGCTTTTGCGCTGGGCTTTGTTCCATTGGCGACCGTCCAGCCTAGCATAGCCATCTGAGCGCGCGCTCGCGCCAAGGAGAAGTCTTCTTCCTCTTGTTCTTCGACCGCCTTCACGATGATACGTGCAGAGCACTTTAGAGGCCCGGGCTGCCGTATGCTGTCTTAGCTTGGCGTAACGCGTAAAAAACCATGTGTGCTGGCACGCGCTAGCGCGTTAGGGCCTCTGTAAGGGGCTGGGTAAGACGCTGTGGCCTCTCCCTCTTACACTCTCTCAGCAATCTTGTCATGGCGTCGACGAACGAGATTCTGCAGGCGCGCGATGAACCCGCGTGGCGTGCTCGAAATAGAGTTCGGGACGAGTAACAGCAACAGCAACTACAATGAATTCATAGTGTGCTCCACTAGCAAGGACGCGTTAACATCGGGCAAGGTGCCCGTGATGAGCGGAACTTTAAGTCGACCCACCCGCTGCTTCGCATCCCAACATGGTTCCCTTTAGTGGAAGATGGTGTAATTTTTAATGACAACTTCCAATTAAAGAGTTCGGGGGTGGGGTAGGAGGACAGGCAATGATACCCTTTCCCCCTCGCTCATTTAACTCACGCTTGTGAAGAATAGCATAGAAGAACAGACTGTTGGGCATTGAAGCAAAGGTAAGTAGACGGGAGTATAAAGCTGACGAATAGTGAGTGTAAGCGGGCAAAATGTCGATATTGAGGCTGAAGATCTTAAGAGCTTAAGACTGTGTACTAGCGAAGGACAAACTGCTGGTTCAGCACGTTTGTATACCGTGTGTAAGGAATTATCGCTAGAACAAAAAAACGCACTCATTAGAAAAATCGAAGTCAAAAGTTTCTTTTGTAGTGTTCGTTTTCTCTTTGTGTGCGTGTTTTTCTTGCGTCAGTTTACATCAGCCAAGAACGTCTGAGCGGCAGTTGGTCGACAGGACCTGCCTACAGACGTCGGCCAGGGGGCTCCCGGGCGCCCAAGGGTAAAACAACATATATACTGATTGTTAAAATAAACTTGTATCAATCCATTCATCCGATGCGATGAGTGCGAGTGCTTGTAAGTTGTTACAAATGGCGAAATAAGTTAACTGACTTTGTCAGATAGGAGTGCATCGCCTTCTTCACGTAGGGTGCATGCGAGACAAATATTAGCGCAGCAATCGCAATTAGCGCCGGCCTTCTTTCTTCTCATCTATGCCAGAGAGTTCTACCTACAGGCGTTTATTGCTCCAAGACAGGCTAGAAGGTGGAAAAAAGTGGTTTTGTTCATATATCGTATCAGCGGTACCATAAGTACACACCCTTGTATGATATTCTGAATCTTTTACCAGACATGTCATTCACACGGAATGAATCAAAATTATCGCCGAGTAGTGTACCCAAGGCGAAACATCCGCCAGAACGCACGCACTGTGGAATCCCTTCAGTGCGAAGCAGTCAGGGAGGAGCTGCATACTCTAGTATGTCCAGTGCACGACCTCCCATTTATTCTCGTCATCCAGTCACGTCACACAATACCAATTTTGGTGTATATCCAACTAGCGAACCGGCCGTGCGCGAACCGTGAGCGTGGCGTGTAAATCATGCCTTACATGGCATGCGTACCATTATTTTCATTTTAATACCTGTCATTCATGTTCCTCATATAGTCATGTTGCGCAATACGAGTTTTTGCATATATCAAGGACGTGGGCCGGCCGCGAGCGCCCCATGAATGTGCCATGTGAGTCATGCCGTACATGACATGAACGTCATGATTTTCATGTGAACACCTGTCATTGGTGTTCTCCATACAGTGACGTCGCTCAATAGAAATTTGGTGTATATCAAACCAGTGAACCGGCCGTAAGGACACCAGGAGCATGGCATGTGAATCATTCCTTACATTATATACATGTCATTATTTCCATGTTACCACATGTCATTTACGTTCGTGATACAATCAAGTAGCGCAATACCAATATTGGTTTTTATAAAGCTAGCAAACCGGCCGCGCGCGCGCCATGAGCGCTGCATGTAAATCATGCCTTACATGACATGCTTATCATTATGTCCATAATGCTGCCTGCCGTTTAGGTTCGTCATACACTCACGTCGCGCAATATCAATGTTGGTACATATAAAGCGCGCGAAATGGCGGTGGCGCACGATGACTGTGTCATTTTAATCATGCCCTACTTGACGGTCATGTCATGATTTTGAATTTACCACCTGTTATTTACGTTCGTCATAGAGTCATGTCGCGCAATATCAGTTTTTATGTATATCAAGCTAGCGTGGCAGCCGCGAGCGCACCATGAGCGGGACATGTAAATCATGCCGTACATGACATGCATATGATTATTCTCATGTTATTATCTCTCATTTGTGTTCGTCAGATAGTCACGTCACGCAATACCAACTTCGGTTGAATATCAAGCTATCAAAACGGTCGCGAGAGCACCATGAGCATCCCATGTTAGTCATGCTCTACATGACATGCATGTCATGATTTTTCTGTGAACACCTGTCATTTATCTTCGTCATACAGAAATGTGTCGCCATACCAATACTTGTATATATCGTGAGACAACATTTAGACAAGACTCTTATTTATTGACCCTCGAGCCTGAGTCCCTCTGCTCAGACCCAAGTAGTGATGATGAGAATCTACTAGCGAGACGATGAATTGTATAAATAATGCTCACACTAATTTCCCCGTGCGCCGAAGCGGCCAGACTTGCACCCTCAACTCACAGACACGCTGACGTCACCGGCGATCGCGGCGCTCTCATGAGCGCACTTGACTGTTTGAGCGTCGGCCAGCCATGACCTCCGATTTTGCGCGCGGACAGGTTGCGCGCAATCTCGGAAGCCCAGTGTGCCCGGCAGCACGCCGTCTGGCAACAAAGACGAAGCTCGCGGAGTGGTTGATATCTGCTCCGACAGGTGCCGCCACACTGCCAGCCGATCCTATTTTATTTTCCTGTACAACGAAAACCTGGAAAAAAATGCGGACAAACAAAAAGAATTCGAGAACTATCACCGATAAGCGTAAACTCGGGCAATGTGTTTGTGTCTTCAAGGATGAAATTACAGCCGCAGACACGTGGGTCGTGGCGTTGAACGGATAGCGAAAGCGCGACGCTCATTGCAGCGAGAAGCTGAAGGGATTCCGCTCGCCAGATGCCTCACGAACATTGCACGATGTCGCAGCCTTACAAGTCACCAATTGCTAGATATGTGGTACCAAACACTGCTAGGGCAATTCATTGTGTCCAAGAAAATAAACCTCGAGATAAACACTATCGCTGAGCTTACGTCAACGCGGAGCACTTTCTAACACAGGCAGACGATGCTTGCTGCACACAGGAGGTTCAGTGACGTGAAATGAACATATTCAAGAAGACCAGCTGCCTGCGTGACGTCGCGCTTCCAAGACGACACGCACTTGAAGTGGGTGGTTTGAAAATGCGTTCGGCGGAGGCGCTGTGATCGGTGGCGATTCGCAGCTTTAATGCCTTGTAATAAATTACACAGTTTACGCACAGAGCTTAATTCAGTGTGAAAATGATCCTTAGAGCTTGCTCTCCCGGCCCAATGTGTTCGCACAAAATCGTCAAAACAGTTTCACGGTCCCTTTATTAGGACGCGGGGGCACCATGACTCAAGACAATGGCTTCGAGAAAGAAGGTGGCCACGTCAGAGGCAGAACTACAGCGTAGAGGAGCGGTCTCTGTGTACCGCGTGAGATGGTCAACCGCTGTCACGATCCAATGATATCTTGCAGACGTGACGGGAAGAGGTTCGACTAGGTCTGTTTCAACATTGGCAAAAGGTTCCTCGTAACACGGGATTAGTTGAAGCAAGCTAGCAGGAGGGGAAGTCGGCCGCTTGCGCCGATGATATAGTGTGCCAGAAGAGACGTACTTCGCAACAGAAGTGGAGAGGCCAGGCCCAAAGAAACGGCTCCTAATGCGGCTGTATGTTTTGCGGAATCCTAAGTGGGAAGCAGACGGGTCGTTGTGAAAGGCCTCAAGGACGTGCGCGCGAAGTGAACGTGGTAGAATGGGAACTCATCGGTGTCCATAATCATTGTAAACGTATCGGTGCAGCAGGTTGTTTTCAAGCTTGGAGTGTACGAGTTGTCGGCACAAGCTGGCATTAGGTGATGAAGACATTGCGCAGAGGCACTGAACAATGCGAAGGCAGCATGGATCTTGCTGTTGACAGGAGGCCAACTTAGCGCAGCGATTGGAAGACAGCGTGCCAGTAGCCGCCTGCGCCAATAACCTAAGTGGATGCGTAGCCTCATACTCATGGGACGAGTGATGAAGAGGCTTGCTCGGAGAAGATGGCAGTGGGAGAGGGCAACAAGAGAGGGCGTCGGCATCTTGGTGTTTTTTTCCCAGATTTACAACGAACGTCCAATGCGTACCCTTGCAACCGGAGCACGAAGATACCGAGGCGTCCGGACAAATATTTCAGTCATGAACACCGGCATAACGCGTGGTAGTCGGTAATTATCGTAAAATGGCCTCCGTAAAGTTACGGGCGGTACTTTCTACTGCCCAAATTACAGCCAAGCATTCCTGCTATGTGATCGAGTAGTTTTTTTCAGCATATGTGAGTTACGCTGGCGTAGGCAACGACTCTCTCTCGACCGGTTTTATCACGCTGTAGTAGGACGGCACCGATGCCATGGCCACTAACGTCGGTGTGCAGACAAGTAGGAGCATTCTCGTCGAGATGACAGAGCATGGGGTCAAATATCAGTGCCGCCTTGAGGGTGTCAAAAGCGATGGATCAGATCGGAGCAGATAGGAGCGGATGAGACCGTCGTGGAGGACTGGCTCGCGATTTATGAACGCGTGATTGTCCCCAATAAATGGGACGACACTGGAAAATTGGCCAACTTGGTTTTCTACATCGCGGGTGTGGTAGGCCTGTGATAAAACAACCACGCCTCAGATTTCGTGACGTGGTCCGACTTCAAGACCGCCATTATCAACGTGTTTGGCCGCCCTGCCGTTCGTAGGCTGCACGCCGAACAGCGTTTACGAGAACGAGCTGCGCAGGCCGGTGAATCCTTCACGAGCTACATAGAAGACATCCTCGATTTATGTAAGAAAGCCGACGCCACCATGCCTGAGTCTGACAAGATCAGGCAGATTAAGAAAGGCATCGACGGCAATGCCTTCACGATGCTACTCGTCAAAACCCCCTGCACAGTGGCAGAGGTCATAACGCTCTGCCGAAGTCATGAGGAGCACCGCCGGCAGCGGTCGATGACCCGTCGCTCTCCATCACGCGACGCCGAGCTCGCGTCGTCATTCAGGACGTTCTGTACGACGTCGAGTTCATCATAATTGCTGCATGCGCCCACGACGTCACCATGGGATGGGATTATTTCTCCCGCCACGACGCCGTAATTCATTGCGCGCCAGCCGAAATCGAACTCTCCCCGTTCTTAGATTTGACGCCAGCAGACAGTTGATCGGTATCGAGCAAGATCCTCGTCAAAGATGACACCAAAGTGTCCCAAACTCCTCAACGGCTGTGTCAGTCGACTGCGCTGGTCTCTCCGACACCATTGCACGCATTTCGCCATCCGACCAAGTTTGCACTAGCAAAGGCTTGCTGGTACCTTTCGCGACTGTGGAAGTCACGCAGGGCAGCTCCGCTATTTTTGTTACTAACTCATCTCCGTGCATTTTTACGTTGGTGCGAGGGGAATGTCTCGGCAGAGCGGAACCCTTCGAATACGCATAAGTTATGGACGCGCCGGATGACACGCTCTGTCCCAGTTCCCATAGGCTCAGTGCTGTATGCACGTCCGATTCGTCACCTGCTGATGTGTTTGGTTGTTCCATTGCTGATAACATCACATCGGTCCAGCGTTCTCAGCTTCTGTGCCTGTTGGAAGAATTTCGCTCTTCTTTTGATGTCGGCAAACTTTTCTCGGCCGCACCTCCAATGTTAGCGCATCGCATCGACACTGGCGCCCAACCACCACTACGGCAACGGCCATATCGCGTGTCTTCCGCAGAACGTCGGTTAATTAATGAACAAGTCGACGATATACTTCGACACGATGTAATTCGCCCCTCTGACAGCCCATGGGCCTCTCCTGTTGTTCTCGTTGCGAAGAAGGACGGTTCTGTGCGGTTCTGTGTGGACTACCGACGGCTCAACAAGATCACTCGCAAGGATGTTTATCGGCTGCCGCGAATCGACGACTCTGTTGACAGCCTACAAGGAGCAGAATTCTTTTCATCTGTTGATTTGTGCTCGGGGCACTGGCAAGTACCCATGGCTGTTGACGCTTGTGTTACATGGACGACGTCTTGTTTACCTGGACGACGGGCTTGCGTTACCAGGACGACGTCGTCGTTTTCGCTCCAGACTTCACGCATCTCCAACGTCTGTGGCATGTTTTGGCGCGTTTGAGGAACGCCGGCCTTCAACTCAATCTGAAGAAGTGCCGATTTGCAGCACGGCAGATGTCAATCCCCGGCTACGTCGTGTCCAAGGACGGAATCCTTCCCGATCCGACCAAGCTTCGGGCCGTGGCTGAATTTGCCAAACCTACGTCCGTGAAAGAACTGCGCAGTTTCGTAGGACTGTGTTCGTACTTTCGACCATTCATACGTAACTTTGCCACCAACATATCGCCGCTGACGAAGCTGCTTGGAAGTAACGGGCCCCTAAATTCGTGGTCGGCCGAGTGCGACGACGAGTTCGCAAAGCTCCGTCGTTTGTTGACGTCTCCTCCCATACTACGCCACTACGACCCTACGGCCCCAACCGAGGTACACACGGACGCCAGCAGTGTAGGCTTTGGAGCTGTCGTTGCGCAGTGCAGACCACGGTTCCCCGAATATGTCGTCGCATCTGCAAGTCATACGCTTACTAGAGCTGAGACCAATTACATCGTCACGGAAAAAGACTGCCTGGCGATCATCTGGGCTCTTGCAAAGTTTCGACCTCATTTGTATGTTCGCCCATTTGATGTCGCCACCGATCATCATGCGCTATGCTGGTTGTCGTCATTGAACGATCCCTCAGGCCGTCTCGCCCGTGGGGCACTTTGCCTCCAAGACTACGACATCCGCGTGCTGTACCGTAACAGAAACCAGCATGCTGACGCCGACACCCTTTCACGCTCCCCCTTGCCTGACGACAACGCCCTCTGCTCAGTATCTTTCATTGCCGTTTCTTCCATTGAGGTTCGTACCATCGCTACCGAACAGTGCAAAGGCAGATGGATCGCCTCCTTGATCGACTTGCTCACTGATCTGTCGGCAACACCATCTATTCGCGCGTTGCCTCGTCAAGCCCACCATTTCGCCATTCGTGACGACCTACTGCACCGACAGAATTACAACGCCAACGGCCGCCAGTGGTTATTCATGATACCTCGCAGTCTGCGTTCTGAAATGCGCGAGTCATCCCACTCTGATATGCAATGCGCGCACTCTGAGGTATCCAAAACTTACCACCGCATTCGACAACGATACTGCTGGCGAGGGATGTTCCTTTACGTGCAGAAGTTCGTTCGCTCGCGCCTCGATTGCCAACGCCGAAAACCTGCAACGCACGTGTCGCCAGCAGGTCTACAACCATTACCTTGCCCTAACCGGCCATTTGGGCGCGTGGGCATCAATTTGTACGGGCCACTTCCTCTGACGTCGGCTGATAACCGCTGGGCCATCATCGCTGTTGACCATCTCACGCGATACGTCGAAACCGCCGCCCTCCCATCGGCTACAGCGCGCGATGTTGCCTCCTTTCTGGTACACCGCTTCATACTGCGCCACGGTCCACCCCAGGAGCTTCTCAGCGAACGAGGCCGTGTCTTCTTGTTGGAAGTCATCGAAGCCATTCTCAAAGGGTGTCATGCTGTTCACCGCAAAACTTCTGCTTACCACCCGCAGACGAATGGCCTAACCGAGCGCTTCAACCGCACGTTCGGCGACATGCTCTCAATGTTCGTCGCCGCCGATTACACAAATTGGGACGAAATTCTGCCATTGGTCACCTACGCATACAATACCGCTTCTCAGAGCATTACGGGTTTTTCGCCATTCTTCTTATTGTACGGAAGGCATCCGTCGCACACCATAGGCACGATACTTCCGTACAAGCCGGATCTATCTGAGTCTGCGCCTATTTCAACCACAGCCAAACTTGCTGAAGAGTGTCGTGAGCTTGCCCAGACCTTTACGATGGATGAACAAGAGCGACGGAACAGCATTCAAGGTGACACCACCATTTCTGAGCCCAAGTTTCCCCCGGGAGCGCTCGTATGGCTCTCGGTCCCTATCACTGCAACTGGCCTCTCTACAAAACAACTGCCGAAATACGAAGGCCCCTACCGTGTCGTCGAAGAAACCTCCCCGGTGAACAACCTGATCGAAGCCATTGATCCTTCTTCGGTCATGCGCCGTCGAGAGCGCGACGTATTCAACGTGGAGCACCTCAAGGCCTCCTACGACCCACTCATAGTGACAAGCTGTTGGGTCGCCGGACGCCTCCCTTTTAGTACCCGAGGTAATTGTGGCGAATCCTTGGTACTGTTTAATGGGTTGCGCTCTCCAGAGGCTTTTAGTGGGTCGTTCTCTTCTGAACGCCACGCGCGTTCGGAGTCTCAGCTTTTGCCTTGACTGTCGCCACTGCGTATTGCCACTGAGTGCCGTCCAATAAACACCTTAACATCGCAGTTGTTTGTCAAAGTGAAGGCTGTGCCCGACGTCAGCAGCTTGCGCAGTGGCGATGCGATGGAGGCGAAGTCGTGGATATACCGTCGAAAATAAGACGCTATGGCGAGAAAACTGCGTAACTGCTTTTGATTTTCGGGACGAAGAAAGCGTGTCACAGCGGTCACCCTTTCAGGATCCGGTCGAACGCCATCTTTACTTACATGGTGGCCCAACACTATGGTGTTCTTCTTGGCGAACCGACAATTTTTCGTATTGAGTTGAAGCCCAGCGCTAGAAATGCTCGTCTAAACTTCGCTCATCCGCTCAAGATGCTGACGGAATGTGAAGAAAAAATGGCAGTGTCATCCAGATAACATAGGATGGTTTGCCACCTAATTTCACAAATAACTTTGTGCTATTGAACTTGAACTCATAGAGGCCATCATGTGTTGCAAAGGCCGTCTTTTGCTTGTGCGCTTCGTGCATAGGTATTTGCCAATACCCTCAATGGAGATCGAGACTTGAGAAATATTCAGTGACCTGGTGGGAGTCAAGGGCATCGTCAGTTCGCGGCATCGGATATACGTCTTTGCGCATGATCTTATTAACTGCTCGATAATCGACACGAAATCGTACCGAGACGTGCATCATCCGCACCAGCACAACAGGCGACGACCTAGAACCGGGCGACGGCCGAATGATGTCGCGTTTCAGCATGTCAGTGCCGTTGTCCTCGATGATTTTGCGCTCTGCGGTAGACACGCGGTATGGTCTGCGGCGTACAATCGAATTGCCCACGGTTTCGATGCGGTGCACTGTGACGGAAGTGCGCCCCAGAAGCTTGGGGTGCACTGTGTTTTCGAAGTAGAGCTATGAGATCTTCCTTTTGCGCAGCGGAGGCATCAGGATTGATGGTGGCAGTTAAAGCTATTGGTCGTCGCATGGTGATCATTTGCAGTAGGCGACAGTAGTGCATCTGCGTGAAGAGGCATCAGGGCAAGAGGCTCGGTGTCAGCAAAGCAGGCCACAGCGGTACCTTGGGACAGAACAAGTGGCCGAGATGTATTGTTGCGTGCAGTGACTAACGATCAGCTGTCATGAAACCTGACCAAGCTAGGCGCAATTACAATGCCACCGGATATCCCGCGATCGCATGGAGCGAGCAGCACATCAGCATTAACGAAAGTATCAGACGTAAATGTGAGAACATTCTCGTTGCCAGGTGGAATGGAACAATCAGCCGCCGTGACGAAACGCAGTTTACGAGCATCGTCATCAGGTGAATATTCTGTGTCCGTCATGTGAACGACTCGCTGATGACAATATATCACGGCCGACGCTTAGGAGAGAAAGTCCCATCCTAAGGTAAGTGCATGGGTACAGGATGACAGCACGAGAAACTGGATGTGCTGAAGTATGCCGTCGATGAAAACTTGCGCTGTGCACAAACCAACGAGCTGAACATGAACTGCATTGCCACGCCGAAGGAGTGGTCCAGTATACGGCGTTTTTAGTTTTCGCAAGCGAGAACACAGTTCAGTGCTAATGACGGAAAGCGCTGCACCCGTGTCTACCAATGCTTGAGTCCATACACCTTCAACACATACCAACAACACATTTGAGGGCCGCTGCGGAGAGTTTGACTTAGCCCGAATGATGCACCTTTACCTCCCGAAGCCGCACTATTTAGTTTTCGGGGCGTTGGCGTGGGGTCGAAGTAGCTGATCGAAGGGGACAAGAGGAGCGGTGCATCGGTTACGGACAGCGGCAACCTGAACGGAGCTCCAGATTGTACTGTAGTGGAAGTCGTAGGTGCACCGGTAGAGCGAGAGGACTGAGGGACCGGACAGCACAATCCACCGCTTGTGAGACAACGTTCAAGCCGCAAGACTCTTCTTTTTTTCCCTGAATCCTGAGCCCCGCTTCCCAGACCCAAGCGGTGATGATGAGTATATACAGGTGAGAAGATGAGTATGAATACTGGTCGCAACATTCATTTATTAAAACGGCCGCGAACGCCCTGGGACAATATTACCTAAATCATGTCATACATGACATGCGTTCCATGATTTAGAACCGGTCACTTATGTTCATCATACGCCTTTGTGACGCCATACCAATTTTGGTATATATCAAGTTAACGAAACGGCCGCTAGCGTACTAAGACCATAGCATGTAAATCATGCCGTTCATGACATGTATGTCATGATTTTGATCTTATGACCAGTCATTTATGTTCGTCATGTAGTTACGTCACGCCATACCAATTTTGGCATACATCACATTTTTCGAAACCGCCACGAGTGTACAATGTCGCAGGCGGATAGATAGATAGATAGATAGATAGATAGATAGATAGATAGATAGATAGATAGATAGATAGATAGATAGATAGATAGATAGATAGATAGATAGATAGATAGATAGATAGATAGATAGATAGATAGATAGATAGATAGATACGCTCAATGTTGCAGGAGTTCGCTAAGAAATAGTTCACATTTAAATATCATCGCCTAGTTCGGCGAAACAAATAATGCTCACTCGTACTCATTCATTGAGCTACACTCACCACGTCTAGTACCCAGACTAGCCAAGAATATATTCATCCAAGCTCACTCGCACACAGATTCGTCAAAATACTGTTCAGTTTTAGGTCACGCAGGCTGAACCTCGCCTCAGTCTTATTCAGCCAAACTCACTAGCGCCGATAATGACAACAAATTTGTTCAGCCGCACGCACTCAGGCTCACACTCGCCAAAAGCCTCCTCAACCTGAATTAGGGCACTGCGCGGGCTGTGATTCTCGGCCCAGCCCTGGCCGGGGCCCGAGACACGTTCAAATTTACCCGACCGAGCCCGGTCCGGCGACTCAAAGCGAGACCCGGGCTCGGCCCAAACCCGAGAAAAAATTTCGCCTACCCGGGCCGGCCCGGCCCGACAGGGGCCCGAGCCAATAATCTAGGTGGTGTTGCCCGAACATAGAATCGACCGCAAAGGCATTTTAAGTGGCAATAATTTTAAGTGGCATGCTTGGCGCATACTTCGCTGGAAAGTTTACTTTAATCTACGGTGCTTTCTTGTAAAACGGCGCTGACTCACCGTGGAAACAGTTGAGCGGACATACTTGGTACGATGAATGTTTGCTCGGCAATGGTATATACTGTACCTAATTTTCTAGGAGTACAATCGGGATCATCAAGAGCGTTTTGTAACAAAGATTGTCCGAAGAAAAGTGGTTTGCAGGATGAGTCCGGTTTCGATAAGGAGCGCAGTGAAGAAAGAGGGGACAGAGAACAGAACGCTCTCTTCACTTTGTTTTTATCGCTATCTGTATTGAAATTTAAATGGGCATGAGACTGAAACAACGAATCGCCCTAGATTGATAAATTGTACTGTGAGAAATATAATGTCGTTAATTTCACCAACACAGATGCATTAATGAAGGAGAAAATTAAGGGGAAAAATTCATTTTTAAATTTCGCGCCAGAATATGCACGCGTGACAACACGGATTTCAAAGCGTATTTTTGTATTTTGGCGACTTTGGCTTGTCGAAATTTCCTAAAGCTTCGTAAGTCTACGGCCTTCTCGGAAGACAATGCGCCTCCTTTTTACCGATTAGGAACTGTGTTCGACCTAGCAGACGCCGTCGCAATCTATGACGTTCTGGCATTTGAAGCGGGAATTTCGAGATCGCGTCACCACCCATAATTTCTTTTTGCGCGTTTTCTACCTTACCGTGCGTCTTCTCGCGGAAGGCGTGGTGACCTTGAAATTGTGAAATAGTAATTTACAAATACGACAAAAGTCGTTTTCTCTTCAGTATCCCTTTGACTAACGACGAAGCCAACCGTGCATCCTTCTGGATATGTAACAGCTATCTTCAGCATAGTAGCACCTTGCCACATCTAGAGAAATAGAGGGAAAAACCGAAATTTATTACATTTGTCGTAAATGGACTCACCCAAATAAAAATTATAACGAACCGCGCGCCCCACTTGCACTTGGGAAATACGTATAAGAAGCGCCCCGAATAGAAAAAAAGAAACAATTAGCCGTAGCATTCTTTTCATATATCACACCACTGCTATTATATACAGTCTCTAAGTTTTGCGGCATAGTTTATAGTTAATTTGCTCGCATGTTATTGTACGAAAAATGAAATTAGAAAGATTCTGTTATAAGCACACCATGCGCCATTGCATCAAATGTCTTGCCGCGCTAAAGTTTCTTGCACTGCTTGCGCTAGCCGAAGCGGTGCACATCTGCCTTGAGAAATGTGAAGACGTCGGCACTCGAAGTTCTTAACTTCCACCACTAGAGTACATTTAGGATGTCTTTTTGGACCTCGTCAGAATCAAAATAGCTGTCCAGCTCATCCCCTCATTTCTCTTGTTCCCGAACGTTGTGCCACTCTTCAATATAATCTGTAAATGCCTGTGAGTATGGTTTTCTTTGCAGTTTTCAGCAGTGTTTGTCATGCACGGCTTACACAGGGCTCTTTTATTCCATATTATAATGGTGTATGCTTTCGTAACAATGTTGCCTTCATAACTATGTTGTACCGGTAGAAGGTTGCCTACGCTGGTCAGACTACAATGGTAGGACTGGCAGTAGGTGGACAAAAAGAACAAATCCTACAAGACGCAGTGACCGCTGTTGAAAACTTCGCTCGCCGCAACGGAGTGACCTGTGCCCCCGAAAAATCTGAATTTATTAGAATCCGAGGCCGAGGCCGCAGAATTCACGAGCCGGTCAACCTCTTTCTAGCAGACTACCAGATAAGAAAGGTCCAGAAAATGCGAGTCCTCGGACTCTGGCTTCAGAGTAACAAGCGAGTGGACCACACAATCAAAACTCTCCGAGCAACGATGAAGCAGATCTCCCGTATGATTTATAGAGTCACCTATCACCGAAAAGGTTTCAAGGAAGCTGAGACGCTCCGGCATGTTTAGGCTTTTGTCCTCAGTCGGCTCACATATAGTCTTCCTTTCCAGGACCCCAATAAACAGATCTAAAGGCCCTAGATGCGTTGATCCGAACATCGTACAAAGCAGCTCTCGGCCTACCAATTGGAACATCCACTGAACGCCTAGAAGCCCTCGGTATCTACAATAATTGTGAGGAGCTACGCGCGGCAGTGCTCATTTCTCAACGCGAAAGGCTTAGCTTAACCACTCCTGGAAGAAAATTGCCATGCCGTGTAGGTTACCCATCTCGTCCTCAGTATGCGGGAGAAGAACTGAAGTCCATGGCTAAACAGGTACGTGAAAGGATCTTAGTAGCCCCTATTCCCAAAAACATGAGCCCACAATACCACAAAGGCCGTAGAAACGCTCGAGCTCACAAGTTACAGCGGCAATTCGGGGGAAATCCTGACACGGTGTACACAGATGTCTCCCGATGCGGTACCAACAAGTACGCCCTCGCAGTTGTAGGAGCGGCCGCAAGTCAAGGGCTTCTGACATGCGCCACTACTCGAGCTGCGTCCGCGAATACCGCAGAAGCTTCAGCCATCGCGCTAGCTATTAAAACTAAGGATATCCTGGGACAATCATCACTTATTCTTACCGATTCCAAGGTCGCATGCAGACTCTTTCTCACCGGGAGATTACCACACAGCACCATTCGCCTATTAGGACCCGACCTAACGCAGGTCCATGCGATCATCTGGTGCCCGGGTCACGCAGGACTCGATGGCACTGAGAGAGCGGACGGCGCAGCTCGTGCTTTTATCAAGTGAGCGGCCGACCACTCCGACGAAAGTTCTTTCTTACCGCAAGACATCCTTGAGCACCAACGGCTTGAGCGACGACAGTACAGTCCACCCCACTCTGATCTATCCGGGCGGGACTCTTACGACTGGCGCCGTATACAAACACATACATATCCGAACCTTTCTTTAAAATATGCCATTGACCCCACAATGTACAGCGATAGCTGTCCGTGGTGAGGAGGCAGGCCCACTCTCGCCCATATAACGTGGCATTGCCAGATCAGGCCACCCGAAATTAACTCGCCGCAAATAGCCGGCAAAATTTCCGGAAGGGAGCAGTGGGAGACTGCTTGCCAGTGAGGATCGGGTGGTGCAACTAGCACTCCTCGACCAGGCGCGGAGGGCCGCTCAATCCAGTGGAGCCCTGGAATAGGGGCCCCACCCACCCGCTTCCTAAACACTTTTTCCTTTTCTTGTTTCCCTCAATAAACGTTTTGATATATATATATATATATATATATATATATATATATATATATATATATATATATAAGTGATTGAGATCTATTTTCGGGGTTTATTCCAGTTTGCTATTAAAGGTGCGAATAAGCTTCTCGACGCTTACTCATTCGATGCATTGGTTCGAGGTAAAGGGACATCACCTGACACGGAATTAGTGATTTTTATTGCAAGCCACATATTTCGTCAAGCGAATATACTTTGCCTAAATCCTTAATATACATGTTCGTGATGTTTAGGACGGTTCGAGCACTTCCACTATTGTGCAGCGGCGCAGGAAACAGACAGGGAGACGTGTTTAAACATTTATGTGCAAAATGAAAGGATATCAAAAGTCTGTGATATGGGTGCCGTCGGGACGACCACCACAGCACGTGAGAAAGAAGAGTCCCATGATCTCACGACTCTCGAGCAGCGGGGGCGTCGTCTAGGAGATGCCTGGACCAGCGCGACCTCGGACCTCGTTTCCGACATCTTGATCACCGCCCGGGCGTAGCGGTTTCACGTGAGGGTTCTGGCCAGCACAGCACCGTCTGCGCCGTGATGGAATGCTGCTCGCCACAGCTGCGGTGCGGCAGCTCAGTCACCGGCGTTCCTCGCCTTGGCCAGGGCACCGCCAGGTACAGCTCGGGTGCACAGCTCATGGGCTCGCGGCTTACGTCTGAGTCTGGCGTGTGAACTATTCTTAAAATTCCATAATCACCACGCCTTCTGCGACAAGAGTCTTGGTAAGCGATAAAACACGCAAAAAGAAAACGCGGGTGCCAACGCCACTGTCAAAATAGTGCAACAAACACCATGACGGCATAGATACTGACGGCGTCTACTGGGATCCACGTAGTTCCTAATTGGTAAATATAAGTATACATTGACATCTGAGGGGGCCATCCATAAAACATACAAAGTTTCAAGAAGTTTCCTTGACCCAATGTCCCCAAAATACGACAAATATAGCTTGAAATCCGTGATGTCTCGCATGGAGATTTCGGCGCGAAATTTAAGAATGGAAATGTGCCCTTCATTTTCTCGTTACCATGGTGAAACTAATTACATTTCAGTTCTCAGAGTGCACGTTATTAGTCTTAACCGATGCATTGTATCGCTTTAGTGTCTCTTTAAGAACTGAGACAAGTCCGAGCCCGGCCCGACCCGAGCTCGCCACCTCAAAACCGGGCCCGGCCCTAAGCCCGGAGCTTCGACCCCGAGCCCAGCCCGGGCCCGCCGCGAAAAATACTTTACCCGGCCCGGCCCTGCTCGTGGGCTGGGCGGGGCCGGGGTTTTCGGGTAGGCCCGAGTCCGTGCAGTGCTCTAACCTCAATAACTGAGTCTTCGACTCACCAAAATTCTCCTCAGACTCACTCGAAGTCAGACTCATAAAAACTCTCCTCAACCGCACTCATTAGGTCTCAAGCTCACCAAAATATTCCTGAAATAGACTCACTGGCATTCACACTCACCAACATTTCCCTCAGCGAGACACACTCAGACTCAGGCTCAAGAAATTTTCTGTCAACCTTAATAGAACAAACCCCGTGATAATTTTCCTCAACCTGCCCTACTGGGACAAAATCTCATCGAAATATCAATTATCCGGCTCTCTCAGACATGAGTTCACGGCCCCATCTCAGTCTGAGTAGTCGACTGATGAGTGAGCTTGCCAAGTATGTGCGCAATATCTATTTCAATTTTCGAAACTTCATTTCACCATGTTCAGGGAAAGGGATGAAAACACGGTAGAGGAACAGTCACGTGCACTCCGTCATCTTTTTGAACCACACTTAATGAGCTAGTAAGAAACAGCTTTGCTACGCGCATAATGAACGAGTATAAAAGGTAGTTTGCAGTCACCATTAATATCACCTGACAATGTCGGTGAAATAACTGGGTAAATGCCACTCATACATTTTTGTCAGATCACAGTTTTACCTGGTAAGCAAGACAACAACATCAGCATCACTGAACATCGCTGCTTCCTTTTCCATAAACTTTAAAAATTCATCGTAAGATGACTTGTCAAGTACTTTATCGTGACCAGGTAGTTTCCGAAGAAAACCCTGCTTTGTTTCCTGAAAATAAAATACGCATTGACTGAATGATCTTCACAGAATTTTCGGCTCAAGTGAAGAATGTTTCTATAACCCTCTGTTTCTATAGACCCTTTTCATAAATACGCCACCTGACGGTGGGCTTTTCGTCAGTTTCGCTTCGCAAAGGAGCGTGGGATAGCCAGCGCCATCGTGAGGGCATGGAAAGCGAGCCGTCAAATGCGTGAGTGCTGCGATGTTTGTGTTGGCGGCTAGTTGTCCGTGTCATCCGCTGAAAGCTCACCGTTTGCATGCTTGAACGAGCTCTTAGTAATCTCCGTCGCTCTATCTGAGGTGCTTCCGATGCACAATGAGCAACATTTTGTACTCTTCAACGGGTTGGACGAGCAGTTTGGCTCGACTGCCGCGGTTGCGGGACCGTGACCACAGCCAACTCGCGTGCGCGCCCGGACCGGGAAAGAAAGGCTCGCCGAAGCTACAAACTTCTCACCGAAAGCCATGAACTACAAAGTTCTCACCGAAGGAAAGGAAGGACGCGACTGTCGCGGAACTATGCGACCGCAACCGGTGAAAATCCTGTCTGCCGCAAGCCACACCACGCAACTATTTTCCGGACGCCACGCGTTGGGTATATTTGTATGCAGTGGCATAGCCAGGGGGGGGGGGGGCACAGTGGGCCCGTGCCCCCCCCCCCCCCCCGAAATCTTTTGCCATAGCACACAGAGCACAAAATGACACTCGACCACATCTGCCTGCCCGGCCCCCACTTCAGATCAAGGTGGTGCCCCCCCCCCCCCCCCCCCCGAAAAAAAATTTCTGCCTATGTCCCTGTTTGTATGTACTAAAAAATGTTGACACGTGGCTTACGATATGCGAGTACTGTCGCTACTAAATGAACGGTACGCAACTTCATTTTTATTTTTCTAGCTGGCCTTACGAACTCTCGCAGTATTTCTGCACAAACAATCTATCGCAATTCACCGCATGCAGGCACTGGGGAGAAGACTAGTCCGTTTCTGTAGCGCGTTTACAAAACGGCGCCCTTCCGCACGTCCGTTTGACATCACGTACGGAGAGAGAGCACGTGCGTTCGTTTAAGTTTTATCGCGTGCCTTATCGCTGTTCTTGTCGCGATATCCTCGATGGTGGCACTGGGAACGCAGCACTTCTGCACAATTGCAACGCGCCCTCTCTGCGAAAAACGTTGATGACGGTTCACGATTCGGCGGTGCTTAAATGTCACGCACTGGCACGTTGCCGAAGCCTGCGTCGTCTGCTGCGGTGCCCTCACAATGGCGGTACACTGTAGTTTGCGTGCGCGGTGCTAGGGGCGCCCTTTTTCGAAAAGGGTCTATAGGCCTTTTAATAGATATTTATTTTTTTTCTTACTGCTTCGAGATACTTTTTTCAACAAAGGATCTGCGCCAGAACAAGACAAAGACGACATGACACAGACACGGCGCTGACTAAGAACCACACTTTATCTCATTTGCACATCAATATATACAGAAAAAACACATTCAGTATACATATCAGGGAACAAGATGTTGCTGTAGGCAATCCTATGTCACAGTTTCGTAAGGTACATCATTTCATTTTTGCAAAGCTAAAGCGAAGCTACCCTTACATAAAATTCGTCCGACGTCAGACATAATATGTGTGCGGTACTGTACTACATCAATTTTTCGCGCCTGGAGCATGAGAGGCGTTGCAAGCTTTCGGCACCTTTTAAGAGTGCCTCCGGGATCGGCCCACCATTTAGCAAGTGACAATGTGATGTGATGACATCCTGATGATAACACAAATTTTGGTGAACTGTGATGTCATCAGATGATAACTTTTCGCATTGATGCATCTAACGCTGTGACCATAAAAAACACCAGGCCTGCGCGGAACGGTTAACATAGGCACAGCGAAAGCTGGCGGAGGGGCATTCATAGAGCCCGCTGTAAACTCTCTGCAAGTGCAGTTGCAAGTAAAGTTACGCATTACCCACGACGAAATAAATCAATCGCATTTGACGAAGTACCGAAGCGCTGACTACGCGTTTCTAAGGCAATATGCGCGCGTGGGTAGCTGATGAGCATGAGGATGGCGACGATTTATGGCTTGGGCTTTTGCAGTGAGTGAGAAGCTTTAAACCACCCACTCGTTACGCAATTCACTCGGCGTGATTCCTGCTGTGATTCTACTCTTCTGCAACGCAATATGACGTTTTTTAACTCCTTTCCTCGCTGTATATAGTTCTTGTATAGGCTATTTTCGCGAGACAGATCAAACACTGGTGTGGCTATGGTAGAGCACTTACTTGCCACGCAGAAGACCTCGGTCCGATTCATCAACGAACCCTATTTTTTTTTCTCTCAATTCGCATGATATCTGCGACAGAGACTGGTGGTGGCGGCGGCAGACAACTACGCCTCGAAAATCATCTATTGATGCGAGCTCATTAGAGCTTACGTTGTAAAACCGGAGTTTGAACCGGAATTGAACTGGGGCACTTTGCGTGGCAGCTAAGCATTCTACTACAGACCCGCGCCAGCGCTTCAAACTTTTTGAGAAAACGACCCTATACAAGGAAGAGTCACGAAGAGTCACGGTCGGTCGTAGTGCCACATTAACAGATCCGATATTACTGGGCAGAAGCGTGCAACCGTACCGAGCGTCGCACCATGTGAAATGTGTGACGCGTGGTTGATTTCAAGCTGCACCCCCCCCCATTACAATAGCCTAAGCCGTAATGCATCACCATGATCATTAGCCCAAGCGTGAACACAGTGTGTAGCTACGTAGGTGCACTCATTGCGTTGCAGCCGTTTTGCAAGTACTTTGTAAATTCGCATATTGATTAAAAGTTATGGCGTACTGGGAACTTGGCAGATCCTGTTGCAGTAGGTGCTAAGACAGTTTACAAAGAGCTCCTCCATTTTACGCGCACCGAATGGTGTTTTCTTTCTGGTTGCCAGAGGCGGCTGCATCAACGACACCGTGATCTTTTTCCAGAATAGCGGGAAACCATACAAAAGGTCACCTAGTCCACCTGAAACCTTCGACATTGTTTAGCAGAGTTCGTACGTGTAAACATAGTTCCGTTTTGCAAAAAAATATCATTCCGAATGTCACCCTCTCGAAACGCTAAGCTTGAATTATTGTCCTGCTGAATGAACGAAATGAGTAAAATATTGTACTGACCCATTCTCAAATATGATTTGACTGGACGCAATGTAATATCAGTGTAAGGTAACGCACACAAAATAAAAATCTGTATTGTCAAGGATTATCATGTTAATATAGTGTTCAGGAAGGTAAAATAAAACTCGGATGGTCCCTGATGCATTTGCCTAAAACAGCTCGAAGGCGAAAGCCGCCTCTTTTTTCTTCCCAGTCGATTGTACTGTCCCCTCCTACGAAAGCTTTATACACCCAATGTTGTTTGCACTGCCCCCGGGATCGGAGACAATGTAAGCCTTCTGCATCACACGTGGTTTTGCTGTGCCCCCCGGAATCGGTCCACCTTTGACCGAACCGCGTTACTGTTTGAGGACGTCATCACGTGACGCCACGTGGTTTGGCGTCATACTAACGTCATGATGCCGTCACAAATTTTGGCGACCTGCGAAGTCGTGACGGCGTCATATGATAATGACTTTTTGCATCTATCGCGCCGACGCCGACTCCCAAATTTTGCATTTGATGAGGCATCTAAGAGTGTCGCCTTCATGACAAAAATTGCTAGTACTCTACGTTCCGAATTCACGAGAGGATTTTTAGCAATGGGGGAATTCCCCACTACGGCAGGATGCAGACTTCTGCGGCATTGGTAGATATATGCTTTACAAACAGCACGCAGCGGACAGCTCAGCCTACGTCGTCTTAATTATAGTTCTCGCGTCAAGAAATTGATAGTTTCGCCACAAAGGCCGCATGTCCCGTGGGTTACACGGTGAAAAAACAAAAACACAGCCGGAAAAGATGAAACAATTTATTGGGCGAACTTGTGCCCAGCAAAAGAAGCAACAAGTAAAGTGCAAGGAAGGCGGCATGCACAGACGTCGGTCGTCGGCAATCTAACAAGCGGTAATGCGCGTCGGTATTTTTAGATGTGACATCAAAAATTATGGCGTTATCGTTAACGGTCGCGTCAGTTTCAGAATAAATCATATTGTTGACGTTGTGCGCATAAACTTATCTGAAGGTTCTAAGATATTCTGGAAAGTTGCAAGTCATTTGGCCAGGGTTTGCGCAAGGCAGTGCTTATAACAATAATTGTTAAGGTTCATCATCCCAAAACCACGATTTGATCGTCTGAAACACCGTAGTGGAGGTCTGCGGAAATTTTGACCACCTGAGGTTTTTTAACGTGCACTTAAGTCTAAGTAGACGGGCCTCTAGCATTTTCGCCTCCATCGAAAATGCGGCCGGCGCGGCTGGGATGCAATCCCGCGACCTGCCGGTCAGTATTCGAGCACCTTAACCACTAGACCACCATGGCAGGTTAAGGCAGTGGTTACAAGGGCAACGAGCCGGT
This sequence comes from Rhipicephalus sanguineus, assembly GCF_013339695.2. NCBI lineage: Eukaryota > Metazoa > Arthropoda > Arachnida > Ixodida > Ixodidae > Rhipicephalus > Rhipicephalus sanguineus. Next base: position 123,561,642 of record NC_051183.1, on the reverse strand, counting down.
TGCATAAATATGAAACAAAAAAAGAAGTGAGCATTGTAATATTTAAACAAAATTTTCAGTGTCATACACAGAAAGGCTAGAATCTCGACACTTGCAGTGCACTACTTCAACAAAAAGAACGACTCGGCGAAATAACACGCAAGTATACACAGGGCGAGCATGAACGAACAAATGTGGCAGTTGTTAGCTCGTACTTGTCCTGTGTGCATCTATGTGGTTTTTGCGAGCATCATTGCTTTTTATGGTTCACCGCGCATAAAGTGTTGATTGTGCACAACTAATTAACCACTCATTTGTCTCTTCTAGCAAGCAGCTCCCCCCTTTCCCAAGCACGGCCACTGCAGAGAGCGAAGTGACCTTCGTGCGGTCTGTAGCTGCTGCGCAAAATTTGCGGTGAAAGTGTAACACGTACAGGTGAAAGGAGCGCACCAAAGTACAGGGCGAAGGCGCGCATCACAACTGCAGCAAAACACGAAGGGGGCGATGGCCTTTAAAGCCCACCCCTTGCGCAATCTTGCGGCTGATACTCAACAGTACCTCTGTCACGTTGAAGCTCCTCAGAGGTGTTCGTGTCGCGATCGCTTGATGGTGTATATAA